>NC_091444.1:21992083-22308081 GCF_964237555.1 Oryctolagus cuniculus | reverse complement strand
GGACATAGTGCAGGCCCTGCCTGTCCTGGGTCTGGAAGTCTGTCTATCTTAGCTAACAAATTTGCCTTGTGAGCTGGAGCATTCTCAGTCACCGCCAATGTCTGTGTCCCCTGCATGGTCAGTTATTGCCAGAAGTCGAGTTCTGAAACATGTAAGTTTGTTAATTAGCATAAGCAAAACTGGAACAAGACCAGTTGTGAGGAGAGTGGCCCATGAGATGGAAAAAACACATCTTACAGTGGGTGGTGATAGATTATAAGCCCATTTAGTTTAGGGAATTATAATAGAGGATAATAGGAGATTTATTATCAATAACGGTTCCCAGAGATGATCAAAAGAGGCAGGTGCCGCACGTCTGCCTTCCGGTGCAGCAGCCTTGCTATAACGAAGGCAAAGGCTTTTACTTACCTTTTTTGTTTTGATGAAGAGCTTAATAAGGTCTCAGGTTGGCTTACAGGAATAATCAGGCGTGTCTTTTGAGTTTGCCTGTGAAGATCAAGGTTATTATTATTGGGTGAGGGGATGGCGTGAGACGTTACCCCACAGAGGTACTACTTGGGCAAGTCAGGTGAACGTCATGCGGGGGAGGCGCCACGTTTGTCCTGAGTCAGGCTGAGTAGGAAGCGAAGATGCAGGAAAAGAGACAGTCGAGGGCCCCCCAGTGTATTTTTGAGGACTGTGTATGTCCTGCAATATAGTAAAATAGACAAAAAGTTAGCCAGAGATCTTAGGAAGTGATTCCTCACGCTATAGCACTCATAGTGAAAGCAAAGACAATCTGATTTTTCACAGAGGATTATTTCTGTCCATCTGTCCACCAAATTCAAGACAGCAGGAACTGAAAACCGAGCTAAGATAGAATTGTCCTACTTCCGCATCACCAGTGCCACTAAGAACATTAACAGATTCTCCCCTAACGCGACATTCTTTGCCCTCCCAGTGAAGGATGTACTAGAAGCAGTAACATTGCTAAAGCAGGAGAGGTCCCCAGTTCTCCGCTCTGGGGAAACAGATGTTGTCTCACTCGCGTTCCAGCTCTGTCATCGTTCAAGACAGCTACTCCATCCCCTCTGGGTCTGGGGCGCACTGTGTGAGTTTCCTGTCTGTGCGCATTTGACTCGAAGCTTTCAGGGATCTTCTAAAAGAAAAGATGGTTTGGGAGAGGCTTCTCTCCAAACGGAATCCAAAGATCTAAGATTCCTTCAGCGTGTAACACGATTGGAGCATCAAAGCCCCCTGCGGTCTGCTGGGGGAAATCCACATGGTCTCTCTGCATCCCCCCGCCCCGCCCCGAGGGTCTAGACCAGCTCTGCTCATGCGCAGAACTGAACACCTGCGTGGCAGCTGGCGAGCACGGCTGGAGGGGAGGCTCTGATGGCCCATCGGAAAGGGAGCAAACGACGGCGTTTGCTATGGCAACTGCCAGGGCATCCTCATCTAGGAGATCCTCTTAACTTAGGGCTTTGGTCCTTCTTGCTATAAACGAGAGAATCAGACATCGCCTTAGCAAAATCACCAGCGAGTCCCAAGGGTGACAGTGTTAATTCTGTGAGTGAGGTGAGAGAAGTGAATCCCGACACAAGTCAGATCTCATGGACGCTCTCTGGGATGGTGCTCGGAATGATGCTATCATTTTTAAAACACGACAGGACCCCTTGAATTGTGCCACCCACCTGCTCGCACTTGGGCACTCCTGGGTACCATGTTTTGTCCTCTGAGCAGGGGATGCTTTGGGGACTGACCATGCCATAGCCATAGTCACACTACCTGGTGGCATGTTCATGCCCAGCGAACAGATCCTTGTCCACTGATGGCCATCCAGACACAGCTTCTACAGAAACATAATTTTGATCGTCCTTGATTCCAAGAATAAGATTCTACAATACCAAGGAATAATGAGGGTGCGAAGCACTGATAAATTATACCCGGATGTTGAGAGTTGCCCTTTGCCTCCATCTATTTTTATGACTGTAATAATAAGATTAATAAAAAGATATGCACACATTACACAGCAGTGTATGCACTGATGTGAAACACTGTTATCTCCATTTTGCTTGAAAAATATCAGGTAGAGATAGCTTCTGTGGCATGACTAGGTGACGTGACTTTCAGGTGGCATGGCTATGAGATAAACCCAGGACTAAGGTCCTACATTCCGAGTTCTCAAAACTCCTGTATCTCAAAACCTTGATCATTTTTATGATTTATCTTCAGTATATAATTTTTGTTCTCATATCCTTGATATCTTCCTGTGTTAAACAGAAAAATTACTTGCTTGGGTTGCCGTTGGCAGAGTGGGAGAGAAGGCAGACTTAGTCTCGATGGTCAACCGCAATTCTCCTACCAGGTCAGCTTCTTCATGAGAAGATGGCATGCAGGGGCTCTCCCAGAGAAACGGGGCCTCTAACGATGTTCTGAATTTTCCCTTAAGGGTCCTCATCAGAAATGAAATATGTGCTTACAAAATTTTACTGAATTCTTACTGTTATTTGCAAATTAAATTGTTATTGCTAAGTCCAGAAATAGGATCTTATATGGGTGAATATCTGAATTATTACAAAGATAGCTCTACAGAGCAATGTGGAAACTCTGGTCTATTTAATATATAGGGCAAAGTTAACTGAATAGCTATTGGGAAAACAAGCCCTGACCCCTACTTTCCACCACAAACACAGAGGAATCCCAAACGATTTGGAGATACTAATGTGAAAGCTGAAACAACAAAATAACGTAGGATATTTTTGTGACTTTGTTGTAGGCAACTGATTCATAAACGGGACCCAAAATGCACTGACATCAAGGGAAAAATGATGAATTGAACTAAATCAGATTGTAGAACTTCTGCTTATCCAAACTAGAACACTCACACACTCATACGCTACTGGTAGAAATACAGACGTTGGCAATCATCTTTGAACACAGTCTGGCATCCTGTCCTAAAAGTGAGTATGTGAATACTCAAGCAGTAGCAATTCCACTCCTGAATTTATTCCCGACAGGAATGTTTGCCCATTTATACTGAGAGATACACACAAGAGTGTTCAAAAGAACATTATTCAAAATAGCCTAAGACATGAGACACCCACGCTTCCATGTAAACGGCAGTATGTCCATCCAAAGGAATCATATACAGCAATGACAGTGGCCGAACTATCACTGCACACAAGAACATCCGTGATTTTCAAAGACATACACCTCAGGAAAGAAGCTAGATACAAGAGAACACACACATGGTTTCCTTTATATGACGTTCAAGAGTTGACAAAACTAACCCCTCGTGTTACAAGTCAGAACAGCTGGGAGAGGATGCGTGGACCGCTGGGTGCTGCTAACCATGGAGCGTCTTGTTGACTGGGAGCTCTCGTCGGGGGGTTTCCTTTGTGAGAATCATTGAGTCTGAGGTTTGCACACAGGTCTGTAGTGTATTTATATTACAAAGCAAGAAGTGCCCCCCCCCACATGACCTTCAGAAAGGCACGCATTGGTCACGGTGGAACGGTAACCTGTGTCATGCTTTGCCCTCTTGAAATATTATCCCATGTGCACGTACTGATTATACAAATTTGGTAAACAAATGAAGTGCAGGCTTCTACATGCTGCCACCGTCGGGACTTCCTGGTGGGTCTGCCTTCTTCCCAGGGTTGGAGTTCCCGTCACGCGGAGGGGCTGGATGACCGGTGCATTTCTGCTGCTGACCTCAGCTCCCCACCCAGAGCATGCCCACCACCACATTCAGAGAACCAAACAGTAGCGAAGGGTAGGCATGCACTCCCATCTTGATGGGACCCATGGGAGTACGAGGAGGCACTCTGCACCCTTGGATGCTGAGAGAGGAGGGTGGGAGAGACCACGGCAGGGTTTCATGTAACAGTTCAGACTGAGGGACCCTTCCCATTACGCAGAACTAGATCATGAAATTATTGCATCATTTTCATGTAGTTCACATCCTGGACAAAATCACTGACATTTGACACCGCTCACGGACTTTTTGAATTAGGAACACTAATTCAGCCACAGGGAGTCGCTCTGAAACAGAGTCATATTCAGTAATCACAAGATGAAAGACGATGCCTACAGGGGCTGGCATTGTGGGCTGTGGGTTTTGCCACTGCCTGGGATGCTGGTATCTCACTCAGGTGAGTGCTGGTTCGAGTCCCGGCTGCTTTACTTCTTATCCAGCTCCCTGCAAATGAGCCTGGGAAAGCAGCGGAAGATGACTGAAGTGCTTGGGCCCTTGTCACCTACGTGAGAGACCTGGAGTAAGCTCCTATCTCCTGGCTTCAGCCTGGCCCAGCCTTAGCTGTTGCAGCCACTTAGGGAGCAAGCCAGCAGATGGAAGATTCTCTGTCTCTATTTCTTCCTTTCTCTCTGCAACTCTCAAAATTAAAAAAGAATGCCTACAAATTAGGTCAGGATTTGCCCCCAAATTATTCCAATTCTCCATTTTGGTACTATAATAGCTATTCCAGGGTGTAGGTTGCTAAATATTTTTAACGTGTTAGACAATTAATTCAGGGGGCTGACGCTGCGGCATAGTGGGTAAAGCCGCCTGCAGTGCCGGCATCCCATATGGGTGCTGGTTCGAGATCCAGTGGCTCCACTTCCGATCCAGCTCTCTGCTATGGCCTGGGAAAGCAGTAGAAGATGGCTCAAGTGCTTGGGCCCCTGCACTCCCTTGGAAAGATCTGGAGGAAGCTCCTGGCTTTAGATCAGTGCAGTTCCAGCCGTAGCGGCCAACTGGGGAGTGAACCAGCAGATGGAAGACCTCTCTCTCTCTCTCTGCCTCTTCTCTGTGTAATTTTGACTTTAAAATAAATAATCTTAAAAAAATAAAATTAATTCAGATATGAAATAATGTTTAATGAGAGAGAAAAAAACATCACTTTTCTAAAAGGACATTTCCATTTCATTAATTTAACAGTAATTAATTCCCATCGTGAGAATGCTTCAACCAGCTTAGCCAGCTCACTCAAACCCATACATTTCCTTCATTTATAAAAATTTCTTGTACCTTTTTAAAGATATATATTTATTTAGTTGAAAGGCAGAGTTACAGAGAGAGAGAGACAGAGAGAGGTTTTCCATCTGCTGGTTTACTCCCCAAATGGCTGCAACAGCTGGAACTGGGCAGATCTGAAGCCAGGAGCCAGGAGCCAGGAGCTTCTTCCAGGTCTCCATCTGGGTGCAGGGGCCCAAGCACTTGAGCCATCCTCCACTGTTTTCCCAGCCATTAGCAGGGAGCTGGATCGGAAGTGGAGCAGCCGGGACTCAAACCAGCGCCTGTAAGACATGTGGGCACCACAGGCGTCAGCTTGACCCACTACCCCATAGCACTGGCCCCAGTTCACAGAGTGCTCTGTATTTTCACTACATGAAATGTATTCAACATTTGTTGTAACAGAAAATATTCCTGTTTATGGCCGGAAAATTTTCCAGTGTTTAGGAAGGAGGGATACTACTCCACAGACACCTGACTGTACGAGTCACGGGAGCAGGAGTGACGCACACAGTTCCGTGCGGGGAAGCTCCCGGGCAGAAGGAGTGACTGTGTTAGAGGGGGCGCCTTCAGAGCCCGCGGAGGGACACCGGCCTTGCCTTTCCCGCCCGGACTCAGACCAGCAAAACCGTCTCCGTGTTAAAATGCCAAAGGGGGAAGAACTCAGCCAATGGCTGGGGTGAAGACGCTCCGCCCCTGCCCAGAGTGGGACCTGAGAGTGCAGTCCTCAGGCAGGGGCTTCCTCCGCCCACTCCTTCCCGCGCACGCGGTGCCACAGCTGGGCTGCTCCGGGAGGGCAGCTTGAGAACATGGCCTGGGAGCCGGTAGCCTGTGTGCAGGTGATCCCAGCCAGAGGAAGCCAGGGACCGGTGAGGGCAGGGAGGCGGGGAAAAGCTGACGGTTACAAGCAGCAGGGCCTCAATTCTTTGGGACCACTGAGAAGTGTGCAGAATGCCTGGCAAAATTACCTGTGCGATGGACGGGGGACCGGGCTATTTATGCATTGGTTTTTAGTCCCCACTGGTTTGAGATTGCCCAGAAGGCCAGTAACTGCTCCTCAATTCCAGCTGTGCTCCGTCAGCTCAGAGAATGCCCAGAGGCAGATAAAATGACAAATCCAATACTCTCCAGAACACCATCATTATAAATCTAAGTATGGGGGCCAGTGCAGTGGCGTAGCAGGTAAAGCCACCGCCTGCAGCTCAGGCATCCCTATGGGTAGCGGTTTGAGTCCCAGCTGTTCCACTTCCGATCCAGCTCTCTGCTATGGCCTGGGAAAGCAGTGGAAGATGGCCCAAGTGCTTCGACCCTTGCACCCACGTGGGAGACCCGGAAGAAGCTCCTGGCTCCTGGCTCCTGGCTCCTGGCTTCAGATCTGCCCAGTTCCAGCTGTTGCAGCCATTTGGGGAGTGAACCAGCAGATGGAAGACCTCTCTCTCTCTCTCTCTCTCTGCCTGTCTGTCACTCTGCCTTTCAAATAAATAAATCTTTTTAAAAAAGAAAAAGAATTGCTTTCTGTGCTAAGGATAAAAGCATGAATGAAATGTATGTGTTTAAGAAAAAAAGAAGAGAGTTTAAAGAGAATACAGAAGCGGTAACATCTTCCTGTTGCATGGCAGGAATTCAAGCAAATAAACAAGCAAACAATGGACTGGGACTCTTCACAATTGCAACATCTGCAGGACACTGCACCCCTCTTCTTGGCAGAAACTGACCGGCACCTTGTCAGCATTTTGGCCCCCAGCAGGAGGAAGTAGTGGGCAAGTGATTTCCTTCTTAAGGAAGTGATCAGGAAATTGCTCCAAGAGAGGGCCTAGCTGAGCAGCCACGTTTCCTGCTGATACCTAAAGGAGTGAGAGGGTAACTTAGTTAGCCTTGGGGCCCGTTCTGTGGTGTAGCGGGTAAGCTGCCGCCTGCAGCGCTGGCAGCTCATATCGGTGCTGATTCCAGTCCCGGCTGCTTCACTTCCGCTCTCTTCTGTTTTTCCCGCTATGGCTTGGAAAAGCAGTGGAAAGTGGCCCATGTCCTTGGGCCCCTGTAATCGCCTTGGAGACCTGGAGGAAGCTCCTGGGTCTCGGCTTCAGATCGGAGTAGCTCTGGCCATTGTGGCCATCTGGAGAATGAAGTAGTGAATGGAAGACCTCTCTCTCTCTCTCTCTCTCTCTCTCTGCCTTCTGTAACTCTTTCAAATAAATAAATAAATCTTAAAAAAAAAAAAAAGTTAGCCTTAAGGCCACCTGGTCTTGTTTTTATTTGTTGGAAAGTTTTTAATCAATTACTCAATGTATTTATTTATTATTGGTTTGTTTAGATCTTGATACGTCATATTTGTATAGGAATTCATGCATTTCTTCTGTTGTATCCAATCTGTGGCATGTAACTACTCTTAATTGTACCTTAAGATTATTTTATGGCTGAGTTATCTGTCGTAATGTCTTCACTTTCATTTTATTTTGTCTGAATCTTCTCTCTTATTTTCTTAGTTACCTTAGTTAGAGGTTTGCTGATTTTGTTTATGCTTTCAAACAATCAATTCCTGGTTTTATTGAATTTGCTATAGTGCTTTGTGTTCTCTATTTGATTTATTTATGTTCTGGTCCTTGTTATCTCCTCCCTTCCTCTAAATTTGAACTCAGTTTGTTCTTTTTTTTTTTTTTAATTTTTGTTTTTTGCCAGACAGAGAGAGTTATAGATAGTGAGAAAGAGACAGAGAGAAAGGTCTTCCTTCTGTTGGTTCACTCCCCTAATGGCCACTATCGCCGGTGTTGCGCTGATTCGAAGCCAGGAGCCGGGTATTTCCTCCTGGTCTCCCACGCGGGTGCAGGGCCCAAGCACTTGGGCCATCCTCCACTGCCTTCCTGGGGCACAGCAGAGAGCTGGACTGGAAGAGGAGCAACCGGACAGAATCCGGCACCCCAACCTGGGGTGCCAGCGCCGCAGGCGGAGGATTAGCCAAGTGCGCCATGGTGCCGGCCAGTTTGTTCTTTTTATAGTTCCTTGAGGCTTAATGCTAGGCTATTTATTTGGGATCTTTCTGTTTTCCTTAATGTAGGCCTTGCTTGCTATCAATTTCCCTCTTACAACTGCTTTTCCTGCATAGGTTTTGTTATGTTCCTTTTCAGTTGTCATTTATCTCAAGATATTTTTAAATCTCCCTTTTGATTTCTTCTTTGATCTGTTGGTTGTTTGGAGCACATTTTAATTTTCATGATTGTGAATTTCCCAAGATCCCTCTTATTCTTGATGTTTAGTTTCATGTCATTGCAGCTGGAAACAATACTAGATATGATTTTAAGACTTGTTAAGACTTGTGTTGTGGGACAACATATCACCTATCCAGGAAAAGTTTCCATTTGTGCTAGAAAATTATAATTGTATTTGGTACTTTTGAATAGAACATTCTATTTCAATCTTTTAGTATTATTTGATCTAAAGTACAGCTCAAGCCCAGTCTTTCCATCTTAACTTACTGTCTGGTAGATTGATCAATTATTGAAAGCAAGAATATTGATGTCTCCTACTATCATTGGACAGCTATTAGTTCTTTTTCATTTCTATCAATATTTGCTTTATGTAGTTAGTTAGATGCTCCAGTGTTGGGTGCATATATGTTTATAATTTTAGGATGACTGTATTCTCATCATGAATTGGCTGCTTTAAAATTAGGGAATGACCACCTTTGCCTTTTGACAACAACTTTTGAATGGTTCTATTTTTTTAATATAAAAAATCACTACTGCTCTCTTTTGATTGATTGTTATTTTCATGGACTATCTTATGGCCCTTCACTTTCGATCTATTTGCATATGAGAACTTAAAGTTTAAATGAATTTTTTCAAGGCAACATAGAGCTCAATCTTATTTTTTAATCCATTCAGCCACCATATGTCATTTGATTGGAGAGTTTAATTCATTTGTATTCAAGATTATCATTGACTACCATGAAGATTGGTGCCAGAGAGACCCCGAGCTGCGGGGCTGACCTGACCCCATTGCGCTGAACGCAGCAGGAGGCTTTCACTCCCCCCTCTGTGGGGAAAAGTCACAGCGGTGTCTGCACAGAGGATTTCCTTGCCTTGTCCCTCTGCAGTTCCAGGAGTTCAATCTCCAGAGACAGCTTGTACACCTCCAGGGCCATCTTCACCTCGTTTGGATCTGCGAGACACTGCATGAGTCTCCTGCCTGCCTGCACCTGCTCACAGCCTTCAGGGACCTCCTGGAAGAGACACAGGCGGTGTGGCTGAGTGGTTTCTCGCCACCTCGGGCAGGAGGGTGCACCCTGACTATGGCAGGACCACAGGGTCAGGACCCAGACCACCCTCAGCCTGGGAAAACCAGCGATCCTCTAAGTCCCACCAAAGCCTTCCTCAGTGGTCATGGATGTGCTCTGGCCCACTGCCCAGAGGCCTCCAAGGGGCAGAGGCGATTTCTGCTGAGGTGCACAGAGAGCAGGATCTGTGCAGACCACAGGACCTCAGCGTGGCTCTGGGACCCCTGGGTCTAGGGGACCCTGCTCTCCGTGGGGCTCAGCATTTCTTGATCTCGAGTGAAGGCGGGAAAACCTGCCACCCCCCCTCACCCGAGTGCTTCAAGGCAAACACGGAGAGTGTCTCTGAATGGCTCAGACATGACTCTTGGCAAAGTCAGCGTCCCCATTGCTGGCCGGGACAGAGCTCTGTGGGGAGGCCATCAGGCTGAGGGGTGGACAGCACAGAACTCCCCTGAGTGTGTCACTCACCCACTCACACTTGGGCACCTCTGGCTGCCAGTTTCCGCTCTCTGCACAGGTGATGCTTGGGGAACCGACCACACCATAGCCAGAGTCGCACCGCACAGTGAGATTTTCCTTCTCATCATACTGGGCTTTAACCACAGACAGCTTTCCATTCGCTATTTCTGGTTTTGGACACAGAGCTATAATGGAAACAAATGTTAATCCATCAGTAAATCTAAGACAAAAGACACAGTAACAGTCTGGTAAGATTTAATGAAATCTATTTAGGTACTGCTAACTTTCCTATCCTTTTGGAAACAATAATATTGGTAATGGTTTTTCTATTTCCATGTGCCTAAGTCTCACAGGCCCGATGATGTGGGTACTGTTATTTTTCCTATTTTATCTAACGGAAAGCTGAGATATACAGAGGTTAAGGAAGTTACCCAAGGTCTTAAAGGTTTTCAGCCAAATGCCAGATTGTGAAGGTGTGTGACCCCCAGGTTGCTAGCCATCAAATTAGATCGGATCGGGACTCCTCCTGTCCCTGCTACAGCCTGCGAGTCCCCTGCACATACACACGCCTGCAGCATGGCAGGTGGTGGCCTGCACGAGGCTCCGCCCGAAGCAGCTCTCCCTTCCTCTGCATGGCTTTAGCCCAGGAGAGCCTACGTTCATCCCACAGCAGGTTTCCATGAAGATTTGGCCACAGGCCCACACGAACAACATGAGTGTAACAGGTAAGGACTCCAGACTATGTCTGGAAAAACAAGAAACTGGGGCTGGGAACGGCTTTCTGAAGGCTGAATTTTGTAACTGACAGAAAGGAGATGAAGGATTGCACATGCCCTTTGCACTTTTTGCATTGGGTACCCCCTGCAAATATGAATTACTTCAAATGAACCAAGTTCAGTGTGTTCCTCCTGCCTCTGGGAGGGAGGAATGAGCTAGTGCCCGCCCACCGAGACAGGGCCGATGCAGGGGCTGTAGTTACCTTTACACACGGGGACTCTGGGAAACCAGCGTGAATAAATGCAGGACAGTTTCCTCTCTCCGACCAGAGTGTAGCCTTCCTCACACTCATACATAATCTCCTCTTTGGAAGGAGTCCTAGAAAGAACTCTGTGGCGCCCATGGGCGACGCTAGGCGGCTGTAGGCAATCTTCATGGTGAGACAGAAAAGACAGCGTGAGCGCATAGAACTTGTCGCGTTGTGCGTCCCAGAATTTGTGTGCTTTGTAGAAGGCTTCCTTCTGTTTTTCCTCCTCTGCCCGTAAGCTCCCCCGGCCTAATCCCTGCACCCGTGCTACCCTCCTGTGAGCCTTGGGCTGAGGAAAGCCTCGAACAGCGAGCCCTTAAGCTCTCCTTCACTTCACCGACAAGTTCGCTCCACTCAGCCTCGTGCAAGGACCATTGGCATGAGAGCTGGAATCAGCCCTACGTCATATCGTTCTCATGCTATGCTCAGTTGAGTTCGGGCTGCATAGCTGAGTTGCCCATCTCTGAGAAACTGGAAAGAAACTGAGTTCTTATACCCAATCAAAATAGCCTGACTTCTCATCAATAAATATTGACTGTATTTTGAAAATATTTCAGAAGAGAGTTTATAGGAAGAATAAACTTGATGATTTGCATATTGGAATAATAAACAGGGCACAATGTGGGGCGCCTCTCTGACAGGGACTGCAGCCAGGGCCCACTAACACCCAGTGGGAAAGTGAAATAAAATAAAGCCACCGGAATGTCAGACGGAGGCCTCTGCTCGTTTCCTCCTGGTTGAAGTGAAGAACTATAGCTTCAGAAGTGTGTGTTCACCACAACCAGAAGTTTTAACACATTGACTGAGGCACCGGTGTTTACTCAGAAAACTCTCTCCTCGATGTCCTCCTGGGGATGGGGACTCCACTTTTTTCTTACCAGAATCCTGTTCATAGGTCAATTAATCAGTTCATTAATCTGCCTCCCAGCTGGTCTCCAGCTACGGCACACACATTGTGTAGACCTGTGCTCCTAGATCTCGGACCTAGAATGCAAAATGCCCTCTCACTTCTCTGCCTGCTCAAGTCGCATCTGCCCCGTGTGCGTTTCTCTCGCTTCCCCAGCAGTCATCATTTATTTTTCTGAGTGCCTATGGTAATTATTACGAGAAAAGTTTCAATCATTTGCAACTATTCTTAGGTTCTTACTGTAATCTAGACATCATGCATAGCATACATAATGTATATAAATATGTAGTATATGTACTTTTATAGTCTATATATTTTAGTGGACAATATCCTATGGCAAGATGTATATCCACATATGTATAAATGACTTTAAATATATTATGGATACAAGGTATCCATAATCTAGACTCTCTCTCTCTCCCTCTCTCTCTCTCCCTGACTTTTTTTTTAAGAATTATTTTATTTATTTGAAAGAGAGAGTTACAGAGAGAGGTAGAGCCAGAGAGAGAGAGGTCTTCCATTCACTGGTTCACTCCCCAAATGACTGCAATGGCCAGAGCTGAGCTGATCCAAAGCCAGGAGCCAGGAGCTTCTCCCAGGTCTCCCACGCAGGTGCAGGGGCCCAAAGACTTGGGCCATCTTCTACTGCTTTCCCAGGCCACAGCAGAGAGCTGGATCGAAGAGGAGTAGCCGGGACTCAAACATATGGGATGCCGGCACTTCAGGCCAGGACTTTAACCCACTGTGCCACAGCACCGGCCCCTCTCTCTCCGAAATTTTTTAAAAAAATCTAAAAAATAAGAAAAGCAACTCTGCAATCACCAAGTGATATCAAGAAAGTTCAAAGTCTGAACTACCTGGGATCATTCTGGAGCTCTGGAAACTAATCTTGACAAATTGTCTCAATGTCCTTGTGAGATGACAGAGTGGCACGTAGGGCTCCACACTCCACCTGCTTGGCTCATAACCCTTGCATTGTTAGAATGGAGAATTACTCCGTATCACATGAACAGGAGACACAGACTCCACAGAAACCAGCTGAGCTCCTGGTGAAATCTTTTCTTCTCTGTTGAGTGAGTTAGGAATTCTGCATAGAATATTCTATTATAAATGCTCCGACACACGGTGTAAGCCCAGGCAGGGGTAGCGAACCTCCAGCCTAAAGCTGTATGAGGCCCACAGAAGCATTTGGTCTGGCCTTCTCAAGCCAGGTCAGGCAGCACTCAACATCAAATACATCGAGAGCAGGCTAATTTTTAAGTCAACCATTTTGGAAGGCCATGAATGATGTTACAAATACCCAAATGGTCCTTGGCAGAAAAAAGGTTCCCCACCCGTGGGAGGGATGTGTGTGTAAATATCTTTAAAATATTCTTAGGAAGATTTTCTCTTGCAAAATGTACCAGGAGAATAAGAAAGAATACTTTTGTTAGCATTTCCATTTACAAATTAAAATAATTATTCTCATCAACATTTATGAGCAGTACACCTGCAGGTCCTCGCAAGTCCTTTCGGTACTAGGGTACTAGTTGTCTGGGGACAGTAACTTCCCCAGTTGCAATGTGACTCCTCACACTTGCACGGCGTTTTCAGTGAATATACTGCTTTGCAATTTTACTCTGGGAAATTCACTCGTTATATACAACAACATAAAATTTTGCTTTCTTGATGGCAAACATGTTCTACCCAATCATTAAGGCAACAAAAACAATTAGGCTAATAGAAGAATTAGTTGCCTAAATATTTAGGAATACCCACTTAAATTTCATACCTGAATATAAAAATTAAGCATATTTTTGATCTTTCAGTTTCTCAAGGATTGGTAATATTTTGTTTCCATGTAATTATACCCTCCATTGAAAGGACTAAAGCTATTTTAAGGCATTTTTTTAATAATGTGTTCCAATGTATTTTTTCAAAATTGAACTGAATCACATCTATTTGATTCTACTTAACTAATTCTTAATCAAAATTTTCTCTCCTATCTAGGTTTACATTCTTCCCTCTTCTCTATTAACCTGTATACTCACCACAAAGGCCAGGTGGAGCCCACAGGAGGCACAGGACCTGGAGGAGGCACAGAGCTGGGAAAACTTCCTGCAATTTGGGGGTCATGGTGCAGAATCTCAGAGCAAAGCACCAAGGTTCAGGATTTTCGGGTGCCCTGAACCAGGCTAAAGTTGAGGCTCCAAGGCAGTAGCAAAGCAACACCCAAACTGAGGAAGTAAGTCGTGGCAAGAGCACAGCTTTCAGTCACCAGAGAGGAGGGGCCTGGCTGTCGACCAGAACCAGGACCCAATGGGAGCCGTCCAGTAACGCGCCCAGTCTCCGGGAGAATGAGATGAGCTGGACAAGAAGGCTCCCTGGGATTCTGCGGGTGTTTTATTTATTTATTTATTTTACAGGTAGAGTTTACAGAGAGAGAGAGAGAGAGAGAGAGAGAGAGAGAGAGAGAGAGGTCTTCCATTCCGCTGGTTCACTCCCCAATTGGCCGCAACGGCTGGAGCTATGCTGATCTGAAGCCAGGAGCCAGGAGTTTCTTCCTGGTCTCCCATGCGGGTGCAGGGGCCCAAGGACTCAGGCCATCCTCCACTGCCTTCCCGGGCCACAGCAGAGAGCGGGACTGGAAGAGGAACAACCGGGACTAGAACCCGGCACTCATTTGGGATGCCGGCGCCACAGGTGGAGGATTAACCTAGTGCACCATGGCACCGGCCCTCTGCGGGTGTTTGCAGTGAGAACCCCAGGACTTGTTCGCCATCTCTTTTCCACCGGTAGCAGGGGAACCAGCTGGCTGCCTGTGTCCACATATACGTCGTTCGCCTGTGAGTTAGTGAGGTACAGCCGTACAGCAGGTTCTTCAGGGGTCAGGGCGAGATGCTGAGGCATGCTCTATACCATGTCCCTGAGGTGCCGCTTGCATGACTTCCCAACTTGAAAGTGAAAGTTAGAAAGATCTATAGGTGGGGCCGGCGCTATGGCGCAGCAGGTGAATGCCCTTGCCTGAAGCACTGGCATCCCATATGGGCGCTGGGTTCGAGACCTATCTGTTCCACTTCCAATCCAGCTCTCTGCTGTGGCCTGGGAAAGCAGTGGAAGATGCCCAAGTTCTTGGGCCCTTGCACCCACATGGGAGACCTGGAAGAAGCTCCTGGCTCCTGGCTTCTGATCGGCACAACTCCAGCTGTTGCGGCCATTTGGGGAATGAACCAGGAAATGGAAGACCTCTCTCTCTCTCTCTGCCTCTCCTCTCTCTGTATAACTTTCAGTTTCAAATAAATAAATAAATCTTTAAAAAAAAAATAGAAAGAAAGATCTATGGGTAAGTTTTCTTCCCAGACACGTCACAGGCTAGCTGGAACAGGAAACGCGTGGACGTCTATGACTGTGAAAAGACAAAAATACAGACCAAGCAACAACTCTTTCCATAGGTATGGGTGTTGTCACTGTTTCTGCAATGCCAAATGAATCATCTTCAGTGCTACACCCGTTGGAAAGCAGAGGTAAATTTCTCAGGGCAGTGTTCACAGCACAGATAAAAGTGCGTGGAAACTGAGTGGTAGACAAATGAGGCGTTACTGATGGACAATGTTTCAGCACAATGTTAACACATTTTCAAAGATGCTGGGTCAGAGCGAGGCACCTTGCTCCCCAATATCATAAGTCAGATAAAAGCACTAAAAGATGTTATAGACAGCCCACATTTTAATCTAAGCTTGGTTCATTAGTAACTGTCTCAGTGGTTATTGACCCATTAATAATTACCTGGGTCTTATGCGAGGATTACTTAGTCTCCATGAAGGAGACAGATGAAGTTGCCAACGTGCTTCTGCACATCTTTTACCCTCTGGACCAGCTATGACTGTCTGTGACTTGAAGATACAGAGATATTGTGCTGCAAACACTCAGACATGCTTGAAAATGACCTTCACCACAGAGCTGAGCTCTTGTGAGTGCAATAGGCAGAGAACAGCAAAGTGCTTAGCTCTCAAAAATAAAGAGGAACACTTTACAGAACAGTGATGACAGCACAGCTGAATTTCAGCCGTGCTAGAGAAAAAGGAAAGCAAATAAGCCTACCATGTGTTTTCTTCCTTTTACAAAGAAGACCTCAGATGCAATCTATGTTGGATCATGGAGGTCACTGAAATAATTAAATAATGATCACTGAATTAACACCATTCTCAGAAGTTTGTGCTTATTAATCATGTTCCAAACTTCCACATACACTGTAGCTATTCATTTCTTTTTTAAAAAGATTTATTTATTTATCTGGAAGGCAGAGATACAGAGAGAGGTAGAGACAGAAACATAGATATCTTCCATCTGCTGGTTCACTCTTGAAATGGCCGCAATGGTCAGGGCTGGGCCAGGCCAAAGCCAGGAGCCAAGAGCTTCCTCCTGGTCTCCCACGTGGGTGCAAGGGCCCAAGCATTTGGGCCATCTTTCTTTGCTTTCCCAGGTGCATTTTCAGGGAGATGGATCAGAGGAGGAGCAGCTGGGACTCAAACTGGCACCCATATGGGACGCCGGCAATGCAGGTGGTGGCTTAACCTGCTACACCCTACTGCCGGCCCTGCTATTAATTTCTTGAAGCAAAGCTATCGTGGCCATAGTTGTGGCACAGCAGGTAAAGCCACTGCCTGCGATGCCTGCATCCCGTAAGGACACCAGTCCATGTCGGTGCTGCTCCACCTCCAATCCAGTTCCTTGTTAATGGCCAGGGAACAGCAGCACAGGATGGTCCAGGCTGTTGTCTCCAGCTTCTGTGAGCCTTCCCAGCTCAGGCCCCAGACACGTGGCTGAGCAAGTCTTCAGCTGATTCCAGCTCCCAGTCTTTCAGCTGCCCCATTTGATGCCGAGCAGAGCAAAGCCACCCTCCCCCCCAACCCCAAATCCTGCATGCAGGATGTGTGAACAAAATTAACATTGCCCTTAGAAGCCACAAGTTGTAGGATAGGTTATTATGTAGCAATCAGTGGCATTAGACTTCTCTACATTAACAAAAAAATGTTTTTGATCATTTTAATGAACGCAGAAAAAAGAATTTGATAAAACTAAGTATAGATTTCTTTAGTGGGGTGCAGAAAAGCAGGAATCAACAGGGAACCACTTGATATACAGTATATTTAAGAATTGGTTCCAGAACTCATGCAAATAGCAAAATCTACACGATGCTCAAGTCTCTTTTAAAAGTGTAGTGTCTGGATATTAACCCAAGTACATCTTCCTGTGTACTTCAATTTTTATTTATTTATTTTCATTTTATTGAAAGGCAGAGAGAGACAGAGAAATCTTCCATCTACTAGTTCATTCCTCAAATGTCCCCAACATCTGGAGCTGGGCCAAGTTGAAGGCAGGAGCTGGGAAGCCCATCTGAGTTTCCCCCTGGAGTGCCAAGGGCCCAAGTACTTGGTCATAGCTGCTTCTGCATGGGTGTGCATTGGCAGGAAGCTGGATCAGAAGCAAGGTCAGCAGGACTCAAACGAGGCACTCTGATAGGCAATTCAGGCATCTCAAACAGCAGTTTAACCATTGTGCCACATGCCTGCCCCGTTCTGTGTACTTACAATCATCTCCATATTATTTTTTGAAAGTTTATTTTTTATTTATTTTGAAAGACAGAGTTACACAAAGGTAGAGAGAGAGAGAATCTTCCATCCTCTGGTTCACTCCCCAGATGGCTGCAATGGCAGGAGCTGAGCCCATCCAAAGCCAGGAGCTTCTTCCAGGTCTCCCATGTGGATGCAGGGGCCCAAGGATTTGGGCCACCCTCCACTGCTTTCCCAGGTGCATTAGCAGAGAGCTGGATGGGAAGTGGAGCAGCCAGCACTTGAACTGGTGCCCATATGAGAGGCCAGCGCTGCAGGCTGGGGCTTTAACCCACTATACCACAGCATCAGCCCCTCCATATTATTTTAAATATCTACTACAATGTGAATCTATAATCAGTTATGCTTTATTGTTTATAGAATAAAGATAAGAATAAGAAGCGTGTTTACTACAGATGAAATTTTTGTTTTAAATAATATCTATCCATAGGTGGATGAATCCACAGATGCAGAACCCACACCTTCAGCCAGCCAACTGTATTGTATTAGTAATGCAGAAGGCGATACTTCATTAAAATTAACAATTTATGTTTATGAAAAGACACCTTATGAAGCCTTACTGAAGTTAAAAGGCAGGCCCTAAATCAGAAAAAAAAAAAAGATAATCGAATACATATCTCACAAAGGACTTTCATGCAGAATATATTAAAATGCCTACAACTAAATTAAAATTAGGTAGATGACCCAATGAGAAAATGTCATAAAAGGCTTGCAACAGCACTACATAACAAAAAAAAAATCTAAATGGAAAATAAGCATATAAAAAGTAGCTCAATCTCAGTAACCACCAGGAAAGAACAAAACTAAAAGCACAAGGTGATATCCCTTCGCGCTCAGCAGAATTTCTCAAAAGGAAGAGACATAATCAATAGCAGGTGTTGTTCAGAAGGCTCATGCTTTCAAAATGGAAGTGTGGCTGGATTCAACCACTTTGGAAAATCACCGACCAGGTACACAGACACCGCCTCTGAGCCAGCAACCCCACCCTTAGGTGGAGCTGCATACTGAACGAAAAATGCATGTGTTCAGCCAAAGACCTGAACAACACGTTTATACCAACGTTGTTTGGAATTGCTGGAAAACTGAAAAACAAAACAAAACAAAGAACAAATACCATTATCAGTAGACTAGAGAAACCAATCACGTGTGTTCTGCGTGCTAGGATGCGAAGCAGTCATGAAAATGTGTGAACCTCAGCCACATGCGACACGGACGACTCTCACCAATGTAAATTTAGGAGAAAAGCTCCCGAGGGAGAGACTGTGGAAGGTGTGATTCTGTTCCTACAGAGTTGAGTCACAAGAGAAATGGCTCTGGGCCATGAAAATCGAGGAAAGAAGAGTTGTTTGGCAGGGGTAGGGTGCGGAGTCAGTGCCTGGAAGAGAGCTCCGAAGAAGGGCTTTTGCAGCCTGTGGCACACCCTGGTTTCCCGCTATCCAGGTATGTTTGCTTTGAAAATTCTTGACCGTGTTTCTCTTTCTATAGGTAAAGGGTAGGTAGGTTTTGAATATGGGAGGTATGGAGCAAAGACATTCAGGAAAAGGGAATGTCCTGGCTTCCATTCTTTCTGAGGTACACAAAAGGGGAGATGCTGTGAATTACACACTTTTTAGGCTGTGAATTTGTGGACTGGGGGCGTGTCACATTGACAGAACAGGCTGATCAAGATGACAACACAGACAAGCTGATATGTGGTAGATTTTTATTTATTACCCAGCACTTCAAATCCAGGAAAATAGACAACTCAGGCATCCAAGGCTGGATTCTTGATAATTACTCACTTTCTGTAGCAATTATCATAACCTGCTTATCAAAGCCCCAGACACTTACTAACAGGAATGCTGGTGCTTAAAGAGGAGTAGGGTTGCTGAATGGAGATTCTGCATATTAATTTAGGGGCAAAAATGACCCCTTACTTTTCTTTCCTTTGGAGAATTTCTGATTGCTGTTTTGCGTGTTCTCTTGCTCCAGGCGCTCGATCTCCAGCGACAGTTTGTACACACTCAGGGCCATTTTCACATCCTCCGGCGTGGGGAGACACTGCAGGAGTTTTCTGCCCACCATCACCTGCTCACATTCTTCAGCCATCTCCTAAAAGTGATGGAAAGAAACAAGCATGGGACAGGTGGTGCCTTCGAGAGATTGATTCCCGGGAAAAGTGAGGTTGCCCTGAGGACTGATGGGAGAGGAGATCAGGAGAACACTCGCAGGCCAAGCCCAGATCTTCTCCCGGGCAGCAGCCACGCACAGCTGCAGCAGGCAAGCGACAAAGCTGCCAGGGAGCCCCAGAGCTCCTCCACCTGCACGCTGAGGAATGGGCTTATTGACCAACCAGAGACAAGGGTGCAGCGTTTGTTGTAGAAAACGTAGAGCGGGACGTCAGGACGTCTGGGACTATGGAGCCCTTTTTTCCAGAGTCTGGGCTCTAGCAGGAAACTCGCCTCTCCCGACTCACTGCTGGTCTAATTTTTAAACTTACACATCCTGACAAAGTCAGATGTCACCATTGCTGGCTGGGACACAACCTCTGGGGAGGCCATCAAGTTTAGGGGTGGACAGCACAGGACTTCCCCAAACTCTGCCACTTACCCATTCACACTTGGGCACCTCTGGGTACCATGTTCTGTTTTCTAAGCAAATGATGTTTTGGGGACCAACCACCGCATAGCCAAAGTCACACTGGATGGTGATATTTTCAAATTCCGTATACTCATCCTTATCCACGGACAGCTTTGCATTTTTTATGTATGGCTTCAAACACCGCGCTGCAAGGGAAACAATTTTAAGCATGCTCTGTTTTTCAGAAAAAGGCATCCTGACAGCACTGGATAATAACAATGACGAGAATTTTTGTTCATAATTACATTTAGATCCCACAGGCTGTCCTATACCCTTTCAATTAATGGCCATTGTAATAGTGATAACATTCAGTGAGCTAACACTACATGTCCCTCTATGTGCTAATCTTTTTGGTTTGCACTTTCTCACTTAACCCTCAGCACAAGCCCATGAGCTACGTGCTGTTATTATCAGCATTTTTCCAATAAGGAAACTGGAATGTTAATTTCCTTGGTATCCCTTAGCTCTCAAATGGCGGAATTTGTGTTCTTAATTCCTACCCTCAAAATCCTCTCTCTGGGTATGATCCTGAGTGAGTTCTTCTCACTGTCTTTGTCTCATTGTCTTCGTGGGTTAGCTAGAGACAGTGGTGATTGTAAGCAAAAGGACAAAGCACCTTGAGCAAGGAAGAGACAGACAGGTTCTTGGCCCATCTTGTCTCTACAACAGGTTGACCAACCAGCATCACTTCCAGTTCATCCAAAGTGAAGACAGAAAAGTCATAAAATAATGATGCCTTCATGAAGCTTTTGTGGAGATTTCCAACAATTCATGACTTGGGAATTAGCACTTGAGATTCCTTTTTCTTGGATAGTTGGGTTTCACTCAAGAGACTCAAGAAAACTTACTGAAGTTGCCAAGACATCATCTCTAGATAACGTGGGAAGATACCTAAGAACCTAGCATGAATGGCTGCCCATGCATGGGGTAGGTTGTGGCTGTGGAGGGCTGAAGTGGGAAGTAAAGTTCATTTTCATTGTCTCTGTCAATGACTTGATGTTTACTGATTTAAATAGTCAATGTAAATAAATACACAAAAGCCAAAAATTTATGTCATCCTTGTTCTCCACATTTTTAACTGTCTCTTCACAATGGTTGTATATGGAGCTGGAGTTAGCTCCACCCGTAGCCAAGGTGATAATCTGCAGGTCACAGCAATCCTACCAAGTTACATCCTTCACAATTTTTCATTTTTAACTTTTTTGAAAGGCAGAGACGGAGACAAAACAGAGTGACACAGACAGAATGAGCTCCCATCTGCTCAAATGCCCAATAACTGGAGCCAGGAACTCAGTCTGGGTCTCCTATGTAGATGGCAGGGACCCAACTACTCATAACCTCCCTGCCCTCTCTCAGCATCTGAATTCACAGTCATCTGGAGTCCAAGGCAAACCCAGGCATCAGACCCAGGCGTTTGGACATCCGAGGCAGGCATCTCAGTCATTAGGCTCCACACCCAGCCCAGTCACTTCCAGAGTTAGCTTTGTAATAAGCAAGTGCCTTAGTCTGCTTTCTGTTGCCATGGGAGAATATCGCAGACTGTGTAATTCTTACAGAACACAAGTTTATTTAACCCGTAGTTCTGGGGACTGGCAAGTCCAAGGGCATAGCCCTGCATCTGGTGAGTGTCTTCATGTTGTTTCATAACATGGTGGAAGGTGGAAGGACGAGAGGAAGCCAGGATGAAAAAGCGAGACTCATGGACATTGGGATGAAAGCCTCCACTGGCCTTTTAGCTAGATCCTTCAAATTCATCCAGCATTTTTCCTATTTAAACAAACTAGTTAAATCATCTTGTCTATATACCCTATGTGTTTCTATTACATACTTCCTCCTGTGATTTTTCCTTATTAGAATTCTCTTGGGGGCCGGCACTGTGGTGTAGCAGGTGAAGTCACTGCCTGCAGTGCCAGCAACCCATATGGGCACTGGTTCGAGTCCCAGCTACTCCACTTCAGATCCAGCTCTCGGCTATGGCCTGGTAGCAGATGAAGATGGCCCAAGTCCTTGGGCCCCTGCACTCGCTTGGGAGACCCGGAAGAAGCTCTTGGCTCCTGGCTTCAGATCAGTGCAGCTCCAGCCATAGCGGCCAATTTGAGAGTGAACCAGCGGATGGGAGACCTCTCTCTCTCTCTCTTTCCCTCTCCCTCTCCCTCTCTCTCTCTACCTCTTCTTCTCTCTCTGTGTAACTCTGACTTTCGAATAAATAAATAAATAAAATCTTTTAAAAAACGAATTCTTTTGTATCTATTCGTGAACTCGAATTTCACTTTCTCTGTGAAGCACATTTTGACTACAATGTCTACTTTCCTTTTACAGCAGTTGTTAGCAATCGATTACTTGTGACTACTTATTGAGTTCTCACCATGTGCCAAATACTTTGCTAAGCTCTTTCAGGCAGGATCCCAGTGAAACTTCACAATGACCCTGGAGTTGGATATCATCCTCATCCTTTTCCGTGTAATGGAAGAGAAGCTTAAAGGAGTTAGGACATTGTCCCAGGAGCACAACTATTGGGCACGTAGGGCAGGACTGGATTCAGATCTGTCGCCATGCACAGTCTTTTGCTCCAACTACATTCTATTTTTTTTGTAGTAGCTGTTTAACAGCTGTCTTATAGTACCCATCACATTCCTTTCTCTCTGCTTTGATATCAAGGGCCATGCCTTGTAAGAGTCTATGTCCCTAGCAACCAATTTCTTTCTTTAAACATTGATTGTGGACATGACATTTTCACCTATAGTTAAGTCTAGAGCTCATGTATAATCTTTAGCAAAATTCATTTCAAATACTCCATAAAAGGTAACTTTTAATTTTTACTAACACAAAAATAAATTTACATGCTCAGCATTGAATTATGCTGTGGAGGAAAATAAACCTAAACAATGTGAATGGTTGACATCTGTAACAGCCAGTTGATGATAAAGCACCAAAAAGCTCATACAGAGAGTAAATTCAATAGAGAAGGGAGACACAGCTAGAGTATTAAAGGAACATTTTTTTATAGAAGGATGGAGAAGAGATTGGAAAGTTGGGCAGAAAGCTTGGATTGGTAGATGAGAAGTAGGAGAACATTTTCCATGGAGTAACAGTAAAGAAAAAGCTTAAAGCTCCAAAGACTGTTAACAGAGAAGAGATGACAAGGGGAAAAAAGTTTGAGGCTGGCTTTTCCTGCTGAATGTATTACCCAAAAGGAGATAACATAAGAAATCACTGGGTTAATGACACTTTGCACTATGGGGACACTGTCTTTCAGGATGCAGTAGACATTGAACTGTTTGCCAGTACCTGTTCACCCAATAGCCAGAATACACAGAGCCAGCAACCAAACAGGTTGGTTGGCATAACTAATGGCAGTTGGCCACATCTAGGATGTATTTTTCCTACTTCCAACTTTGGACTCTTCTAGACCGGAAGTCCTCCTTCCCAGAGACTGGGTGGGGGAGGGGATAATTCAACAAGGAAACACTGAAGCACCCTACTAAGCTTGAAGCAGTGGTCCTCACAAGATTGCAGTGGGCTCTTCACACAGGTGAGAAAACTTGGGGGCAGGGAAACCAGCACTACATGGGTATTGCATTAGATTGTAGTCACCACAAAGAGCCCGAATGATTGTGACATTATCGAGTGAGGAAAGACTATATCCGGAATCCAGTGTCTCTTGATGCTCCCATACCTGGAGGCAACAGTGAACGGACAGTTACTAGACACCAAGCTGTCTTCCCTGTGAGGGATGACAATCAGGGTGAGCTCATCTGTCAGGCAACCTGCACCAACTCAAGCGTTGGCTAAAGGGGAGAAGAATCCAGAATGGGTAGCACAGCAGATATTACCAGTACCCACAATAGCCTCAAGGTCAGAGAGCACTTAAGGCACTCACCCTCCCTTAGAGTGACTTTTAAGGGCTGGGGCCAGAGTTACTTTGAAGAGTCGGTGACTCTGCACAATTAATGTGAAGTAGGAGCAGAACCGAGTTAGACAAGGGGTTTGTGGTGGAGCAGATGTCATGGCCGTGTCACAGCGTTTTGGGCCACCTTGGATTACAGTGTCAGGTGGAGTATACTTAGATTTTTTTTTAAGTTTATTTCATTTCATTTGAAAGGCAGAGGTAGAGAGAGAGAGAGAGAGAGGGAGGAGGGGGAGCAGAGAGAGAGCTCTATCTTCCATTTGCAGCTTCACTCCCTAAATGGCTGCAATGGCCAAAACTGTGCCAACACAAAGCCAGGAGCCAGGAGATTCCTCCAGGTCTCCCATGTGCGTGCAGGGGGCCAAGCACTTGAGACATGGTCCATTGCCTTCTCGGGCACATTAACAGGGAGCTGGATTGGAAATGGAACAGCTGGGACTCCAATTGGTGCCTATATGGGATGCCGGCACTACAGGCAGTGGCTTTACCTGCTACGCCACTGCACTGGCCCCCATACTTAGATTTATAATGATGGTGCTCTGGAGAGAGTATTGGATCTGTCATTTTATCTGCCTCTGGGCATTCTCTGAGCTGACGGAGCACAGCTGGAATTGAGGAGCAGTTACTGGCCTTCTGGGCAATCTCAAACCAGTGGGGACTAAAAACCAATGCATAAATAGCCCGGTCCCCCGTCCATCGCACAGGTAATTTTGCCAGGCATTCTGCACACTTCTCAGTGGTCCCAAAGAATTGAGGCCCTGCTGCTTGTAACCGTCAGCTTTTCCCCGCCTCCCTGCCCTCACGGGTCCCTGGCTTCCTCTGGCTGGGATCACCTGCACACAGGCTACCGGCTCCCAGGCCATGTTCCCAAGCTGCCCTCCCGGAGCAGCCCAGCTGTGGCACCGCGTGCGCGGGAAGGAGCGGGCGGAGGAAGCCCCTGCCTGAGGACTGCACTCTCAGGTCCCACTCTGGGCAGGGGCGGAGCGTCTTCGCCCCCGCCATTGGCTGAGTTCTTCCCCCTTTGGCATTTTAACACGGGGACGGTTTTGCTGGCCTGCGTCCGGGCGGGAAAGGCAAGGCCGGTGTCCCTCCGCGGGCTCTGAAGGCGCCCCCTCTAACACAGTCACTCCTTCCGCCCGGGAGCTTCCCCGCACGGAACTGTGTGGGTCACTCCTGCTCCCGTGGCTCCTACAGTCAGGTGTCCGTGGAGAAGTGCAAACAACGTGTACAGGAGACATGAGAAAACGAGACAGCGGGATTTCGCCAGCTCCACTGTTTGCTCTCACAAGACAAGTCCTGCTGTAAGGTTTTCCTCCGGATGTCCTTGGTCCTTGAGCTGCCTTGCGAGCAGCCAGTGCTATGCATCTGTGACTCTGCTTGCACCACGCATCTCAGGAGAAAAGCCTCACACTCACCTGGCTTTAAGCCGCTTGATCATTCAGGAAGCTAAATGACATCACTGGGGATCTGGGAAGTAACAATGACAAATACTCTTGACATTCTCACCTGGCTCACACTTGGGCATTTTAGGATTCCACGTGCCGTCCACCTGGCAGGAGCTCCTTCCATCAGGAGAGATCGGGTAATAGCCTTTATCACACATGAATGACACGTAGTCTCCATAGGCATAGACGCATATCCCAGTGAAGTCTCTCCTGTCGCTTATGATAATGATCTTCTCCATGTCTGGTGTTGGGCAGCATACCCCTGACAGATGAAAACAATGCTTAGGTTAACAAAATCGCTCCGTGGATACACCTATAGCTGAAGCCCCGACGGCCTCCTGTAGATCTTTGTAATGAAACGCATGCAAGCCGAGAACAGAGTGGGGGTTGACAGGGGCTGAGGGGAGAAGAGGACATGGGAAGTTGTTCAACAAGTACACAGCTGCAGTTGTGTGAGACGGTTAAGTTCTGGAAATAAGCTGAATGACGTAGTGTCTATAATTAACAAAAGGATAGATTTCATGGTAAGTGTTTTTATTACAATTTAAAAAGAGAAAGAGAGGGGTGGATATCTGGCACAGCAGTTAAGATCCCACTTGGAACACTCATATCCCATACCAGAGTGCCTAGGTTCAAGTCCCAGCTCTGCTTCCAATTCCAGTTTTCTGCTAACGTGCGCTCTGGGAGATAGAAGGTAAAGGCTTGAGTACTTGGGTCTCTCCCCCCTGGTGGGAGACCCGGATGGTATTCAAAACGTCTGGCTTTAGCCGGCCAAGCCCTGGCTTTTGTGAGTATTTGAGAAGTAAGCCAGCAGATCTCTTTCTCTCTCTGTCTACTTGTGTGTCTCTGTCTCTGCCTTTCAAACAAATAAAAAAAATCATTTTTTTAAAAGGTAAAAACAGAGAGAGAGGAAGCACAAGATGTGAGAAAAGACCATCCACAGACGCATAAATCTGAAAAACTACTCGGATGAAAGTGCTGTCCAAGGACTGGAATAAACAGCGAATTTACCTTTCTCAGACGTTGATGCACACCCACAAGCAGCAAGAACATTCACGAAACCATGACTGCCTAACAGAATGAACAAGGTGCTAGAGACTGACCATGAAGCAATGGATGTGTGTGACAGCAGAGGACTGAGAAGACCTATTTTAATGAAATTTAGCAAACTTCAAGAAAACACAGAAGCAACTCAGAGACTTGACAGAAAAAGTTAACAGAGAAAATGAAAAAAAAAAAGATTACATCAAGCAGAAATCTCAAAGCTGAGTACAATAAATGAAATGGAAAATGCTATAGAAAATGCCAGTAACAGAACTGATCAAATGAAAGGACTAATGGGTTTAAAGATGGGCTATTTGAAAATACACTTAGGTAGAAGAAAATTGAAAAAGAGAATTAAGGAAGCTATAGAAACTATGGGACGGTGTTAAAAGAGTAAATTTTGGGGGCTACCATGGTTCAAAATAGCCATGAGAATGCCTGTGTTGTAGAAAGTTTATTAAAGTAGATAACAGAAAACTTCTCATACCTAGAGAAGGACGGAGACACCAGGTCTGTGAAGGTCAAAGGTCAGCAGTGAGATGCGATTCAACCAAGTCTATCACAAGTCTTAGTTTGGTTTCATTTTATTATTTATTAATTTGAAAGACAGAGTTACAGAGAGAGAGAGAGAGAGAGAGAGAGGTCTTCCATCTGCTGGTTCACTCCCCAAGTGGCTGCAACGGCCAGAGCTGGGCCGATCCAAAGCCAGAAGCCAGGAGTTGTTCTGGGTCTCTCACACGGGTGCAGAGGCCCAAGCACTTGGGTCATCTTCCACTGATTCCCCAGGACATTTCAGAGAGCTTGATCTGAAGAGGAGCAGGCAGGACTCGACCCAGTGCCCATGAGGGATGCCAGCACCACAGGCAGAGGCTTATCTTACTATACCACAGCACCAGGCCTCAGGTGTATTGCTTTTAAAGGTTTATTTTATTTCTTTGAAAGGCAGAATTACAGAGAGACAGGAAGTGATGATAGAGAGACAGAGATGAGGTTAGAGAGAGAGATGGGGGGAAGAGACAGAGATATCTTCCATTTACTTATTCACTCCCCAAATGACCCCAACATCAGGAACTGGGCCAGACCAAAGCCAGGAGCCTAGAACTCCGTCTGGGTCTCCCACATGGATGGATGGCAGAGGCCCAAGTCCCTGGGTCATCTTCTGCTGTTTTTCCAGGTGCATTAGAAGGGACTGGAGGTGGAGCAGCCAGGGCAAACTAGTGTCCATATGGGATGCCAGCACCACAGGGAATGGATTAAACCACTGTGCCACAACACTAACTTCTGCAAGTGTATTTCATTATTGCTTTTGCTTCTTTGTTTCTTTTCATTTCTTTACAATGAAAGTTCAGTTGCTATCAGTTCAGGACAACTTGATATAATAATCGAAATATTTTTGGTAAGCCTAAAGTAACCACAAAGCAAAAATCTATAATATTAAAGAATAAGTAATACCGATTTTTCTCAAATTATTCCAAAAAAGAGGGTGAAATTCCCCTAAATTCATTAATAATGAATACCAGATTATACACAAGTAAAAAATGAACTTTATATTGTTAATAAAATATTGGGAGACAAAAAGTTCAAAAACACAGATAAGAGCATGGGAAATATGGGAGATCTTGTAGGAAGGCTTAACATGAACGTAGCTGAGGCACCAGGAGGAGGGGGAGAGAAAAGTGGTCTGAGGGGCTGGTGCTGTGGCGTAGTGGGTAAAGCCGCTGCCTGAAGTGCCAGCATCCCATATGGGCACTGGTTCAAGTCCTGGCTGCTGCACATCCCATCCAGCTCTCTGCTATGGCCTGGGAAAGCAGATGAAGATGGCCCAAGTCCTTGGGCCCCTACACCGGCGCGGGAGACCCGAGGAAGCTCCTGGGCTCCTGGCTTTGTATTGGCACAGCTCTGGCCACTGTGGCCAATTAGGGAGTGAACCAGCAGATGGAAGATCTACCTTTCTCTCTCTCCCCCTCTGTCTCTTCTTTCTCTGTGCAACTCTGACTTCCAAAATAATAAATCTTTTTAAAAAATGGTCTGAAATTAAAATTGAAGAGAATATTTGAAATAATCAATGTTTTAAGTTGAAATTTTTCAAAATCAATGAAAGGCATCCAGTACTGGATTCCATGAGCACTCTGAAGCACAAGCAGGATAAACATAAAGAATCCAACCATATCTGATCAAACAGCTGCAGTGGGCGGACGTGTGGTGCAGAGGTCGGGTTGCAGCCTGTATTGAAGTGCCTGGGTTGAGTCCCAGCTACCCCACTTCCTATCCAGCTTTCTGTTCATGCACATCTTGAGAGGCAGCAGATGATGGCTCAAGCACATGTATCCCTGCTACCCATGTAGGAGCCTTGTATGGAGTTTTTGGCTCCTGGCTTTGGCCTGGCTGTCGTGGGTATCTGGGGAGTGAACCAGCTGATGAAAGAGCTCTCTCCATCTGATCTTTCTTTATGTCTCTCTGCCTTTCAAATAAAGGGAAAATAAATAAAATAATTTCTTTTAGAAAAGAGAAAAACTGCTAAAAACCCAAAGACAAGGAGAACATTTGAAAAATAAAGAAAGCAGATAACTCTCAAAAGATCAACAGTATAAGGCCAACAGCAAAATTCTAAACAGAAATCATTGAAGACAGAAGACAGTAGAATGAAATATTTCACATGTCAACCTAGAATTCAATAGATGGCAACCTAGAATTTTATACCTAGCAATTATAGTTTTAGATATTAAGATGAAATACAGGCACATTGAAGCAAACAATTCATCAGCAACATACCACACTTAAAGAAACTAGAGTATTCACCAGGCAGAGAGACACAAGACTGAAGAATCTGCAGAGAATAAAAAAAACAGTAATCATCATTATGTGAACGACTCAACTAATGTGCTTTATTAAAATAATAATAATAGTAATGATAATATGGAGTGTAAGATATGAATATGAGGTGTAATACTCATAGAATTGAAATACACAGAAGCAGTAAGGAGTAAGTCAAGTTAAAGATACTAAGGTTTTGCATTGCCTCGGAAGAGACAAAACAATAAGCTTAAAAAGTAGAGGAACCGGCACTGTGGTGAAATGGGCTAAACCTCCACCTGTAGTGCCAGCATCCCATATGGGCACCAGCTCAAGTCCTGGCTGCTCCTCTTCCAATCCATCTCTTTGCTTATGGCCTGGGAAAGCAGTAGAAGATGGCCCAAGTGCTTGGATTCCTACACCCATGTGGGAGACCAGGATGAAGTTCTTGGCTCCTGGCTTTGGATTGACCCAGCTTCTGCCTTTGCAACCATTTTGGGGGGTGAATCAGTGGATGAAAGACGTCTGTGTGTGTGTGTGTGTGTGTGTGTCTGTCTGTCTGTAACTCTGCCTCTCAAATAAATAAATAAAATCTTTTTTAAAAAAGTAAAAATTGTATACAATAACTTTTAGTGGAAACAACATTAAAAGTAAAAAGTAGATAAATACCAATCAAATTCCAGGTGAAAATGGGAAAGACAAAAAATAATAAATTCCAAAGAAGTCAAGAAAAAATAATGTAAAACAGACAGAAAATGTAGTAAATATTAAAACAACAAACTCAAATATATCAATAATTACATGATCTGCACACAGCTTACATACACCAATTAGATCATAGAAATTTTCAGGTAAGATTAGAGTAGCCAACATTATCCTGCTTCTAAGATACCATACAAAATTAGAGAAAGTTTGAATGTAAGAAACTTCAAGAGGATTTACCATGCAAACATTAATTCAAATGGAGGTACATTAATATAAAGTAAAATTTGAACGTGAAGCAATTACAGAAATAAAGAGGGCCATTTCATAATAATAAAAGGGTAAATTCATCAGGAAAACATCATTCTAAATTTAGCATGCAGCTTCAAATTTTCAAATGTCATCTCAAAATAAAAAATGGAAAAATGCTTTTTTAAAAAGTAAAAAGATGAAAGAGAAACCCACAATCTGATCAACATTTGTCAGCAATTTAAAGAAAAAGCAGATGAGAAAGCAGCATAGATATAAAATATTTTCACCATAATTAAAAAATTAGATTTAATTGATATCTGTACATTACGACCAACAACTGCAAAATATGCATTTTTTCTGAAGCACACTGAAGATTCACAGTAATTAATTGCATGCTGTTCAGTGAAGCAACTTGCAGCAACTTATTAGGATTGAACTCGGTATTTTCAATAGAAAATTGATGCACATACATAGACATGGGATGAAGTTCAAGTTCACTTACTCTCACACCCTTTGGAAGGTGACCATGTCAGATTTTCCTGACACTTCACAGTCAGAGACTCAGCTGGAATAGCTCTATAGCCAGGGTCGCACTTAAATTTCAACTCAGTTCCAACTTCAAATATTTCCGGACTCCTTGAGGTGTAGGCAGTTTTTTCCCAGGAAGCAAAGGGAAGTTCTGGTAAGTCAATACAACTATCTGATCATGAAGAAAGCACAGAGCAAAGGAAAATTATTATTGGGGTGGACAGAGTATCCCAAGATCCTGAACGGTAAAAAGATGTCATACATCCATTCAGAAGGGACCAGATGGTAAGAACTAAATGGAAATTCTAGGAACATACGTGGCAGCATCATGGCCCAATAAACTAAAGCTAATGCCAAGGTTAAACATGTGCAGCACTAGCGAGGCTGTCACAGTACAGAAAGGGGACAAGTTTCCAGGTGTTAGGCAAACCGTATGGGAGCTTAGCTCTCCTTCTAGTTTACTGCACTTCGGAATGGTCCATCTTAAGGGGAAGACTTAGCATCACTGTCTGAGACAAGGCCAACTGTGAGTGATCTCCTTCCTATTGAGGAATTAAAATGAGAAACATCTCCTTGGGTGACGACACTATCACCTGGAAGTTCACGGTTTGGCCTCAGATCAAACCCCACTCAAATTTTGCAGCGGAGCCTCAGACTTGTGTGTTGTTCTTTCTATCTGAACTCATGCAGAAGGGCCATGTAGATTGAAGAGGGGTTGCATGAGTGCCACGTTGCATATTTACCTACTTCTACGACTACACATTTGGAATGATACCTAAGTCCTTGTGATGGCAGAAGGGAATACACAAACCACAATATAGCAGTGGTTTCCACTCCTGAGTAAGCATGTGAACTTGGCTGAGAAATGTCTAAAGAGAAGGTTATTTCCATTTTCCAAAAATACTCATAATATGTTGATTTTGTTAGGATAAGAAACTTCACTATTCACTGATGTAAAATGTGCATAACAGATATATAACAATAATTACAAAGTCATTGGCATCACAATTGTATAATACATACGAAATCCTTTCAATAACACTAAGAGATTACCAACAAGAAAATCTTCCTTTTAAAAAGAAAACTATGTAATTTATGCGATTGTTGGGATTAAACTGGGATTTTGCCTATAAGCATGCTACACTCACACTCCTGGATAACTGCAGATGCCAAATACTGAAACTCCTCTGTGGTCCATACTCACTGAGTTCACAGGTGGGAACAGAAGGGTGCCACTCATTGTTAGCTTCACAGTGGATTCTGCTGCTGCCTCTGAGGGCATAACCTTTCTTGCATTTAATGACAATGACGTCCTTGTAAGTATGAAGGGATCCAAATCCAGAGACAAAAATTCCATTTGGAATCTGTGGCTGACAACAGAAAATTTCTATAAAGAAATATACAAAAGATATCTGTGTTATAAAGGAGAAATAACAATAAAAATATGAATGCAGTTGATGGTTGTGGCTCCAAGGAGGTCTGATGCAAGTTTATATCAAGTAGATACAAAAGAAATAACATCCACTTCACTACACTGATGATGAACTCTTCATTACACTAATGGATGTATTTGTATGTGTATGTGTGTATATATAGATCAAGTAGATACAATAATTTTATGCATATACTTTTGTGTGTGTGTATATATATATATACACACACACATACACATACATACACATACACACACATTTCATTTTTTAGGAATTTCAATACAATTAGGTCCCATGTTGGTCACGTGGATGAAGGTCTCCAAACTTCTCATCAATATAATCTAATAATATCTAAACCCTAAAATCTAGATCTCAAAGTTCTCAAATCCTTCTATTATCAGAACTTCATTTGATTGTGTGTCAGTGGTTTGCTAGAGTTGAGTATTAGTTTGTGTTCCCCAAAGATTCCTGTGTTGAAAGCTTGATTCTACAAAGTCTCTTGTTAATGATTAATAGATTAATATTAATGGTTAATGAATTAAATGCAGAGACTTACTCCAGTTACGGTGTCTAAGAGATGAGTCTGGTTGGGGAAGGGTTGTCTTTCAGTCACTGGAGGTGTGCCCTTAAGAGAAGATTGGCTATAAAAGCCGAGCTGAGCCTAGCTTATCTCTTTCCTTCCTGGTTCATGTCATCCTCCTGTAATCGTTCCACCATCCAGTGCTTCATCAGATGCCGGATGGGTGAGGCCACATGATCTTAGACTGTCAACCTCCAAAACCACGAGCTGAAATAGGCCTTCTTCCTTCCTGAGTAGCTTCTCTCATGTAGTTGATACAGTGATGAGAAGGTGACTGAAACAGTGCCAAATGGTAGTGATATGGTGGCCATGAAGAGGCAGCCAGAGCGCTAGAGACCTACAGCCCCACAAGCAGAGAGCAGTCCCTGTCACCCATGGGGTTCCATCAGCCCTGCCCCCGGCTCCCTCTCCCTTCTCTGCAGGTCCGCTTGCCTCCAGCTGAGCGCATCTTTCCTTCTTGGCTGGATGGTTCCAACAGGCACTCACCAGGTACACTTTGCCCCACTTCACATTGTCCTTTTTGGGGCTCCCTTACACCTCCCATCCAAACCCCTCCAGAGTGACATATGAGGTCCTTCATCATCTGGTCCTTGTCAATCTTTCCAGCTCAGCTCTTGTCTTTTCCACCTCTCAAAGCCCTGTCTCCAGGCTTTTGAACTCTTTGCTATTACGCTCACTCATGTACCTGTGCTGGTATGAGTCAAAGCAACAGATGAGCATGCGCTTTTAAGGCACTTCAATTGCAGGAAAGAAAGGTTCCCTAGACCAGCAAGCTGAGTCATTCCTAACATTGACATAACCTCTCTTCTGGCTTCCCTAGAGGGGGCAGAGTGAAGAATCCTCTTTGGCTTTCCTTTATGATTAACCTACTGATGTTGGCACAGTTCTGTCTACTCCATAGGCATACTGAGTTGAGAATTTTAGTGTACACCCAGATTTCCAGTTCTTCCAGAATAAACAAAAGAAGATGATTACCCAGTTCCTTGGCACTAGGCAGAAACAAGGAGCTAGTTCTGGCCAAAAGGCTCTGATAACAAGGTCAAACAATTTAAGAGTTGGAATTGACCCTCCTTGCTCTCTTCCCCTGCTGAACTAGTTGTGGAGCTTTGGACAGGAGGTGTCAGAAGGTCTAAGTCATTTGGATTGAATATACATGACCATTGCCATAGGAAGTCTCCCAGGCGAGCAGGGGGAGCTTGACAAAAGCTTTTTCTATAAAAAGTCTTTGGGATTTGGGTGTGGATTATTTCCACAGTATAGCCTCCACCATCCTGCTTCGTATAACATGCGATGATATTAGACGGACAAGTGAACATCCTCTTCATTACACTGATGACTTCTCTCCAAATCTTTCCATCTCCCCTCCCCCCCACTAAATATATTTTTCTTTTAAACAAAAGAGAACAAACCGAATTCATGCCTGTGACTTACTTTTGCAGGTAGGAGGGTTTGGGCTCCAAACACCCGTTGTGGTGTTCTCCATTACACAAGAAATGGAAGCCTGGCCCAAGAGCGAGTAGTGGAGATCACAGCTGTAGGTGACCACAGAGCCGTACGTGTACACAGCTTCCATCCCATTGTGCTTCCCATTGCTGATTGTAGGAGGCGCCTCGCACTTGACAACTGCGATGAGTGAGCGCAGAGGAAGAAGCAGGCAAGGCATTGTTACAAATCTAAAATGCACGCTAGGGGCCAGCACTGTGGCATAGCTGGTAAAGCCTCTGCCTGCAGTGCCGGCATCCCATATGGGCACCGGTTCAAGTCCTGGCTGCTCCACTTCCAATCCAGCTCTTTGCTATGGCCTGGGAAAGCAGTGGAGGATGACCCGAGTTCTTGGGCTCCTACACCCACATGGAAAGACCCAGAGGAAGCTCCTGGCTCCTGGCTTCGGGTTGGCTCAGCTCTGGCCGTTGCAGCCAATTGGGGAGTGAACCAGGGAATGGAAGATCTCTCTCTCTCTCTCTCTCACTGCCTTTCCTTCTCTCTCTGTGTAACTCTGACTTTCAAATAAAAATAAAATAAAATAAATAAATAAAATGCATGCTAACCCTAATGCAGGATGTAAGAAACAGTGACATTTTGGCCAGTGCCGCGGCTCACTAGGCTAATCCTTTACCTAGCGGCGCCGGCACACCTGGTTCTAGTCCCGGTCCTGGCGCCGGATTCTGTCCCGGTTGCCCCTCTTCCAGGCCAGCCCTCTGCTGTGGCCCGGGAAGGCAGTGGAGGATGGCCCAAGTGCTTGGGCCCTGCACCCGCATGGGAGACCAGGAGAAGTACCTGGCTCCTGCCTTCGGATCAGCGCGGTGCGCCGGCCACAGCGTGCCAGCCACAGCGGCCATTGGAGGGTGAACCAACAGCAAAAGGAAGACCTTTCTCTCTGTCTCTCTCTCACTATCCACTCTGCCTGTCAAAAAAAAAAAAAAAAAAAAAACAGTGACATTTCACAGCGGGGTTATTACTGAATATTGTTTTAAGTGTGTAGTTATTGCGGCGCCGGCACACCGGGTTCTAGTCCCGGTCGGGGCTCCCGATTCTGTCCCGGTTGCTCCTCTTCCAGGCCAGCTCTCTGCTGTGGCCCGGGAGTGCAGTGGAAGTTGGCCCAAGTCCTTGGGCCCTGCACCCCATGGGAGACCAGGAGAAGCACCTGGCTCCTGCCATCAGATCAGCGCAGTGCACTGGCCGCAGCGTGCCAGCCACGGCGGCCATTGGAGGGTGAACCAACGGCAAAGGAAGACCTTTCTCTCTGTCTCTCTGTCTCACTGTCCACTCTGCCTGTCTTTCAAAAAAAAAGTGTGTAGTTATTTTAAAAAAATTCTTTACTTACTTACACATTCTGGGATATGATCACTCCAGCTAACTCCTTTCCCGTGGACTTCACAGCGACTAGTTGCTGAGCCAACTAAGATATATCTGAAGAAGAGAAGTCAAGGTCATCTTACATAGAATGCTGCTAAGATTTCGGATACATGGGCTCCTCATTCATACTGTAAGATGCAAAAGTAATGCTCTCACCTTGATTACTATTCAGATTGACTGCAGTTAAATATCATCACATCAAGCAGAATCCTTATCAAAATTCTCTCATTCACTTAAACCACATGACAAAGCTTTCTCTTGGAGTGAGATAGTGCTGTGACCATAGCCAAAGTGGACTTTTTCCCCTCTCTTTTCGTATTCTGCTAAGCAAAAGTAGGCTTTGTGGCTAAATCAGACCTATGTTTAACTCAACAGATAAATAATGCCGGCTGAAGAATCCCAGGGACTAAGTGCAGGGAAGTGGCTAGAATTGTGAGGCCTTGGGAAAGGAGGAGGTCTGCAACCTCCAAGCGTGAGCGCCCACTGTAAATGGTCAAGCCTTAGCCCACAGGGCCCACCACCCCAGGGGTTTCACGCTGACCATAGACACTTGCCTGACCACCACCCCCATCGTCCTCCCTCCCTCTCCCAATGCCCCTTTCCTTCTTTCAAAAGTTCTCCTGCTAAATGGTCAATTGGAAAAACCCCTTTGAGACTGGGATGTGCACTTTTCGCCCAGGATTGTTGGCCTCCTCAATAAGCCTAACTTCCTCACATCAACTCTTGTCTCTGGGAAGGGGTTTCACTTCCAGCCCATAACCAATAAGGAATACGTGGTAAGATTTGCACCCAAAATCTTTTTTTAAAAAGGTTTATTTACTTATTTGAAAGCAGAGTTACAGAGAGGCGGAGGCAGGGAGAGAGAGAGAGAGAGAGAGAGAGAGAGGTCTTCCATCTGCTGGTTCACTTCCCAAATGGCCACAACAGCCAGAGTGGGGTCGATCTGAAGCCAGGAGCCAGGAGCTTCTTTGGGTCTCCCATGTAGGTGCAGGGACCCAAGCACTTGGGCCATCTTCCACTGCTTTCCCAGGCCACAGCAGAGAGCTGGATCAAAAGTGGAGCAGCGGGACTTGAACCGGCGCCCATATGGGATGCTGGCACTGCAGGCGGCGGCTTTACCCACCAAGCCACTACACTGGCCCCTGTGTCCAAAATCTTGAGATTCCGTTGGAATCCTGTACTGTTTTCTTTACAAAATGCAAATCAAGCAGCACATGAAAGGCACAAGGTTCACCTGAGTTTATTTCATAGTTTCCACGGATAAATGATCGAGATATAGTACTGACACTAATTAATTTGACCTTTGCCCTTCCTTTGGCTTCTAAAACTTGGCTGACTCTTATCAACCATTAAATTCCTTGACATCATCTCCTTGCTCTTGTTTTTAACAAGTCCCAGTCTTGCTTCCAGGACTTTTTGCATTAAAAAAAAAAAAATAGATCAAGATACCCTAAACATTGGTGAGGAGTTTCTGAATAAAATATCAAACAAAATCCAGAAACACTTTAAAAAAATACATTATAGGGGCCAGCGCCGTGGCTTACTTGGTTAATCCTCTGCCTGCGGCACCGGCATCCCATATGGGCGCCGGGTTCTAGTCCCGGTTGCTCCTCTTCCAGTCCAGCTCTCTGCTGTGGCCTGGGAGGGCAGTGGAGGATGGGCCAAGTGCTTGGGCCCTGCCCGCATGGGAGACCAGGAAGAAGCACCTGGCTCCTAGTCATTGTGGCCATTTGGGGTGTGAACCAGCAGATGGAAGGTTCTATCTCTCTCTTGCTCTCCCTCTCTCTCTGTAATTCTTTCAAATAAATAAAGAAATCTTTTTTAAAAAAAGACTCAGAAAACTAGGACTAGAAAGCAAAACTGGTAAAAGTAGTGAATTCATCAATGGATGAATAAACAAGCAACACCATGGAACACGGGCTCAACCCGTGCAACCACCGGTGCACCTAAGGACTTGAGTGATGGCACAAGAATCATGCTGAGTGGCAACAGCCAATGTCAAAAGGACACACAGTGTGTGATTCCATGCATGTAACCTGAGATTAGAGATTGGCAGACTAGGGAGGGGGAGGGGTGGCCTTGGCTGTGAGAGCGTCCCATAGGCATCCTGTGGTCCAGTAGCTCTGTAACTTGACTGCAGTGGTAGCCACTGGAATCCGGTGTATGGTAAAATCACCCAAGACTGACCACACACACGTTCACATGAGCGAGTCAGGCAATACCAATGAAACCTTGCTAAGGTCAAGGGATTGTGTCAGTGTCCAACTTCTGGTTCTGATGCCAAACTATAGTCAGGGAAGATGTATGGTTGGGGAGGGGTGGTAAAAAGGGCACATGGAGTCCATGTGCCTCTTGTGGCAATGGTTTCTAAATCTACACTGACTCAAAATAAAAGTGAAAAACATACAGTGGGGTTTATTTTCTCCTCCTCACAGGTCAAAAGTCCAAAAGTTTGATAAAATAATCAATCATGCGTGGTGGCGAAACAGACATTTGTTTCAATTACAAAACTTCCCCTAGTCTATGCAGAGCAATTTGAAAGTTTTACCAAAATTTTAGAGTATCTTGTCTCTCATCCAACGATCCCGCCTTTGGGACGTCTTTCTTCCAACATATGATGTAATACATATTGAATCTTACATGTCAGAGCACCGAATGTGTCGACACAAGATCCGAAACACACAAAGGTCTGTCAGTAGAGATCATTAGATAAACTAGGAAGAGCTATGATACCTGCTCTGGAAAGTTATACAGCTGTAAACACACACACGGCAGATGAGCAAACAGTCAGTGCCTAGATATCAAGGATCTGGAGTGCGTATCTTAGACAGTTCAGGCTACTACACACAAAAGTCTGAACTGGCCTGGAAGCCCAAGGCCAGGTGGCCGCATGGTTGAGTTCCCCTGAGGGCACTCTTGCCTTGTAGGTGGATGCCTTTGGCTGTGCCCTCACATGGCACAGAGGGAGAGAGCAAGGAAGCTGTCTTTGGTTTCTTTGGTGAGTCCATAGCAACATTATGAAGTAAAATTCAAAGTAATGTATCAGTCAGGTATCTTCCGCATAACAAATGGGACAAAATATTAATAAAGAAATTTGCGGGCCGGCACCGCGGCTCACTAGGCTAATCCTCCGCCTTGCGGCGCCGGCACACCAGGTTCTAGTCCTGGTCGGGGCGCCGGATTCTGTCCCGGTTGCTCCTCTTCCAGGCCAGCTCTCTGCTGTGGCCAGGGAGTGCAGTGGAGGATGGCCCAGGTGCTTGGGCCCTGCACCCCATGGGAGACCAGGAGAAGCACCTGGCTCCTGCCATCGGATCAGCGCGGTGCACCAGCTGCAGCGCGCTGGCTACAGCGGCCATTGGAGGGTGAACCAACGGCAAAGGAAGACCTTTCTCTCTGTCTCTCTCTCTCACTATCCACTCTATCTGTCAAAAAATAAAATAAAAAATTAATAATAAAAAATAAATAAATAAAAAAATAAATTTGTGGTGAGTGTGGCACTGTGGGTGAAGCTGCTCCGCCCTGCAGCGCCTGGGATTGAGCCTGGCTCCTCAGTTCCCCACTCCAGCATCCTACTAACGCGCACCCTGAGAGGCAGCCGACGTTGTCCCAACTGCCTGGGTCCCTGCCACCTCTGTGGAGACCCAGGGGCAGATCCTGGCTCCTGGCTCTGACCTGGCCCAGCCCTGTGGGCATTCGGAAGGTGAACCAGCAGATGGAAGATCTCTCTCCCTCTCTCTTACTGCTGTTCAAATAAACCAGTAAATAGATCAATAAAACTTGCACTCACTTTTATCTGCATAGGTAAGCACTGAAATGATGACCCAGAAAGTAACAAAAGTCACTTCCTGCCAGAAGACGGATGGGAATGGAATGAATAGGGATGGGGTAGAAGCTGGAAATCTTGATTTTCATTATTGAAAGATATGAATGCATTAACTACTCACAAAAATCAATTCAAAGGAAAAACACTGCTTCTAGGTTTCCTTGTATACTCACCCTCTTAAACATCTGAATTCTATGATTGAACCAAGGTGAAAATCTGTTTTAACTTCCACTTTCCCATTGATTAATTCTCCTGGGTTTTTGCATTGTTTCTCTAGGAGGAAAAATAAATTGATGATTAGTGATAACAATTATAAGATATGATATTTAAAAATAAAGTCTAGTTAATTAACTCTTGACCCCAGAGATGTTTTTTCAATGCTTATTTCTATTCCCAACATATTTATCTTGAAGGTAAATAAATGGAAACTTGTATCCCATTTTTCTGACATATTTTAAGGAGAAAAATAAGTGCTTAGTTTTATTTGCTCAATTAGACCACTGTTATAATAAGTAATGTGGTTTGTTGACCAGTTGTTTATATATATATAATATATATCTTCATACTTGCTTTTTTTAAAAGATTTATTCATTTGTTTGAAAGTCAGAGTTACACAGAGAAAGAAGGAAAGGCAGAGAGAGAGAGAGAGAGAGAGTTCGTTCTTCCATTGTCTAATTCACTCCCCAACTGACCACAATGGACAGAGATATGCCAATCTGAAGCCAGGAAGCCAGGAGGCTCCTCCAGGCCTCCCATGCAAGGGCAGGGGCCCAAGCACTTGGGCCATCTTCCGGTGCTTTCCCAGGCCATAGCAGAGAGTTGGATCAGAAGTGGAGCAACAAGGACTAGAACCGGCACCCATACGGGATGCCGGCACTGAAGGCGGTGGCTTTACCTGCTATGCCACAGCGCCAGCCCCTGTATTCACACTTTGAGAAATGTATGCCCTTGGGATCAGGCACACTAACTAAGCCACTTCTTGGGATGGCTGTATCCCATTTTAGAATGCCTAGGTTTGGAACCTGGGTTCAAATCCTGGCTCTACTTCAATCCATCTTTCTGCTAATACGTTCCCTGGAGACAGCAGGCAATGCTCAAGTAGCTGAGTCCCTGCCACCCCATGGGAGAACAGATTGAGTTCCAGACTTCTTGCTTGGGAGGTCTGAGGAAGAAATCAGCCAACCAAGGATCTCTCTCACTCTCTGTCTCTCTCCCTCCCTCTCTCACTTCCTTTGACTTTCAAATAAATAAAAATAAGCAAGCAAAAGTTTAAAGATGTATATCCTTGGTCTCAGGCAGACAGAAGAAAAAAGAAAAGATGGTTTCTATGTCCACACTATTAGAAAAATATCTCTCGGTGTGTTCCCAACTGACCCATTCCAAATAGCGCAGATGTTAGTTTTGAAGACTACGTTGATCAAAGTAGTTAAAGAATTTACAAAGTTCCTAGGAGAAGTTTCTAGAGTAAAAAGGTACAGGCAAGAAGAATAAAAGTTGCTACTCACTGGCACAAAAGACATTGTAGTTCCATTCACCGTTAGCATTACAGATAATCCAGGTTGAATTGATTTTCTTGTAGCCAGCATGACAGTTGTATTTCAACGTGGTTCCAGGTTTGAAGCTCAAATCGTAAAGCGGGTTTATTGGGGAAGCAAACGGTATAATGGGTGGAGGATCACAGTCACCTGGATACCAAAGGGCAAGGAGCATCAGAAGTTTCATCGTGGGACACAGCATCTCAATGTTCGGTACACACTGTTTGAGACAGGAGCCATGCTTTTGTATTCTATCTGTGATGGACCACAGCGAGTGATTCCTCATAAATGCTTGTTGATTAGGAATATCAACATTAATAATGAAAAAGGCAAAAAGAGTTCATCCATCCTTCACTGTGTATGCAACAATTTATCGGAAAATAGATGACACACAGCTGAATCTCATCATTCTGTCAGATTGCCCACATCTGCCTATTCAGACACTAGTGTCTTTGTTACGCCATATAAGCCTGCCTCTGGCCTTAGCAGAAATATATTCTGGTTAATAATATCAACACAAGACCAACTGGACCCAGGGATGAGAAGGGCTAATTTCATTTGCATTCTTTTAGACTTATATGATTTTAAATGTAACTATTCAAAAATAAAAATGTTTTTCAAAATCATCGAATTGAAACCCTTGAAAAAGTGAAATCTTACTTCTACTTCCCTGGCAAGAAATACTAACACAAAGTTCTAAGGGCCTTTCCCAGACACCGCGACAGCATGGTGTCTTCTCTACATTCCGAATAACCACACAGCAGGGAATGCTACCCATTGTCAAGCTGATAGATCACATGTGAGTGACTCTGAAAAGTTTGTAAAAATTGAATTAACAAATAAGTTTGTTTTAGTGCAAAAAAAAGAAATGCATGCATATTTTTTTCATAAAATACATTTTCTGGGGCTCCCCTTTTTTCATTCCATGACATGATTGTTTTGAGATGAGATTGTTTGTTGGAGAATCTTTGAGGTGAAATTCTAAAAGAGAGTATTAAAAGTGTCTATAAAAACAGCCTTTTGGACGTTATGACAAATTCCCCTATATTGCATGTGGCCATGTCCACCCCAACAGTGTTAAAGGTGAGTATCTGTTGGATGAGTCTTACAATAAGATGTGTGGCAAACTCAGTTCTATAGTGACACTCTTGCACGTGCCCCCCGTCACTCACCACGAACAGGAGCCAACAGAACAGCAACCAAAGTCATTCGGAACAGAGTTGGATCCAAGACTTTGCACAGTCTAGAGAGAGGCCACGCTGCCTTTCCCCCCTCTCTATGGAGGGCGGACTTCCCAAGGAACACGCGTGGAGCTCTTGGGGAGTGCATCACCTGAGGCCTCTTCAATATTTTCCTGCTGAAAGAATTCAACTTAATAGACAATCACGGAATTACTATTTGTCATAATCTACTAGGAAAAACCACATGGCAACCGTCTTCAAAGGATTACAATCAAGAACTAAAGAACAAACAACACGAGCAAATATTTACAGCCAAATGCAGTTTTACAGTATCTGCCTTAGGAGCATATTCATGAGAGCAGTTAATTCAAGATGGAGAAATGGGAGTGAGTTCTTTAAAGACGGCTTCAATCGGAGATAATGATGTGCACTCTGGAATGTTGGGTACAGGACGTTCTATACTGAGAGTAAAAGCTGAGTACAGACATACCAGTGAGGAAGTAAGGTTATTTCTGGGAAATAGCAGTTGCTACTTCCACTTGTTTAGAAGGTAAGGGACGTGTGTAGGAAGATGTTAGTAAAGACAGGGACCAGGTTAGAATGGGTTTTGGCTGAGTTTCCAGTGATGATATTTGGAGATTGGATTTATAAAATGGAGAGCCACTATTCTGGCAGGGCGGAGTGACTGTGCTTTCAAAGGATCCCTGTGGCAGATGTGCACAGATACACTGAGGGAGGCAGTGAAGAGAGCGCGGGAGGTTCAATCCTACAGATGAGTGCAGCCTCACCTCACTGCTGCTGCCAACGCCACCACTGGAAATCCTTTTGCCCGGAACACTTGCCCCGATGAGGGCACACCAGCCCATGACCTGTGCCCGAGGCACCGCTGCTGCTGCTTCCACCAGAGTCCCCATGACCACTGGCATCACTGTTGTAGAGCCCTGGGACACGCGCCTGCAGCCCACACCCCCGTGCTGTGCCTACCACTGGAGGGCCATCATGACTGATCCGTGCTTGCCCATGAGAGCCTGAGGTCATAAAACCCCATAGCCCGTGGACATTGTAAAATATTATTGCTACCTCCATACACACTTGCAGTGTAGACCATTGAACACTCACAAACATCACTGGTGTTGCTTCAAGCTGAAGAACTCACAGGGAGGCTGCGTTTCTGTGCTTACTCACAAATGAAGCATCCAACCCACACCCTGTAACCTTCCGTAAGAGAAAGTCTTTCCTTGGAAAAACTACTCCATAGAAATAGAAATAGAAAAGATAACTGTTAAGGGGCCGGCACTGTGGCGTAGCAGGTAAAGCCGCCACCTGCAGTGCCAGCATCCCATGTGGGCACCAGTTGGAGTCCTGGCTACTTTGCTTCTGATCCGGTTCTCTGCTATGGCCTGGGAAAGCAGTAGAAGATGGCCCAAGTGCTTGGGCCCCTGCACCTGCATGGGAGGCCTGGAAGAAGCTCCTGGCTCCTGGCTTCAGATCAGCCCAGCTCTGGCAGTTGTGGTCATTTGAGGAGTGAACCAGCAGATGGAAGACCTCTCTCTCTCTCTCTCTCTCTCTCTCTCTCTCTCTCTCTGCCTCTCTGTAACTCTGCCTTTCAAATAAATAAATAAATCTTTTTGAAAAATTTTAAAAAGATAGCAGTTAAAGCAGATGCAGAGACATCAACAAAGGGATATAAGAATTACAGGCCGCTTTTCAGATAAATAAATCAACCTTAAAAATAAAAAAGAATAACAGAAAGGCAAGGACTTAGGGCACTACCAAAGCTACTTGAGGCCGGCGCCGTGGCTCACTAGGCTAATCCTCTGCCTCGTGGCGCCAGCACACCAGGTTCTAGTCCCGGTCGGGGCGCCAGATTCTGTCCCGGTTGCCCCTCTTCCAGGCCAGCTCTCTGCTGTGGCCAGGGAGTGCAGTGGAGGATGGGCCAAGTGCTTGGGCCCTGCACCCCATGGGAGACCAGGAGAAGCACCTGGCTCCTGCCATCGGATCAGCGCGGTGCGCTGGCCGCAGTGGCCATTGTGGGGTGAACCAACGGTAAAGGAAGACCTTTCTCTCTGTCTCTCTCTCACTGTCCACTCTGCCTGTCCAAAAAAAAAAAAAAAAAAAATCCTAAAGAAACTCAGAAGGATACAAGAGAACAGCAGTAGAAAAGTCAATGAAATGAAGAAAACAACTCATTCAACACATCTTAAGAAAGAAGCCTTAAAACTGAAGAATACAATGAGTCAAGTAAAATATTACAATTAACAGCTTTAACAACCAGCCCAAGTGAAAGAATTTCTGTACTTGAAGACATTAGAATAATTAATTCAGAGATTTAAAAAAAGGAAGAAGAATGAAGAAAGCATCTAAGACTTACAGGACACCATTAAACAAAGCGGTATTTGAATTATGGGTTTTGCAGGAGAAGAGCAATGGAAAACATTGAAAACCCTGTTTCAGAGCAATGGACGTCCAGAGCCAGGAAACTCGAGGAACCCAGGTAGACTCAACCAAAAAGGGGCTCTCTGAAGCGTGTTCCATTTAAACTGCCGAAAATCAAATACAAGGAGAGAATTCTGAAAACAGCACAAGATGGGGGCCAGCTCCATGGTGCAGTAGGTTAATCCTCCTCTTGTGGAGCTGGCATCCCATATGGGTGCTGGTTCTGGTCCCAGCTGCTCCTTTTCCAGTCCAGCTCTCTGCTATGGCCTGGGAAAGCAGTAGAAGATGGCCCAAGTCCTTGGGCCCCTGCACCCATGTGAGAGACCCGAAAGAAGCTCCTTTCTCCTGGCTTTGGATTGGCCCAGTTCCAGCTGTTGCGGCCATCTGGGGAGTGAACCAGTGAATGGAAGACCTGTCTCTACCTCTCTCTCTGACTCTTTCAAATAAATAAAATAAATCTTAAAAAAAAAAATTCTTGAAGAAATCCCATAGCTAGAACTGGAAGGACAATAACTGGCATCCTGAGATAATTGAATAACAAAACTCACTGGCAAAGCAGATCCACAAATGGAAAAGAGAACAGGGCAGGCGTTGTGATGCAGTGCTTCGGCCACGACCTCAGACCCCCATATCCCACACCAGAATGCTGATTCAAATCCCAGCTGCTCTACTTCTGCTCCAGCTTTCTGCTAATGCACTGAAAAGCAGCAGGTGCTAGCCCGAGTACTTGGATTCCTGCTCCTCACGTGGGAGATCCAGGTGGAGTTTCTGGCACTGGCTCTGGCCCAGACCCTCCTGTTGTGAGCCCTTGAGGAGTGAACCAGTAGATGGAGGATATTTCTCTCTGTGTCTCTCTCACACTCTGCCTTTAAAATAAATAGTGAAATATCTGTGGTGGGCACTGTGGCACAGTGAGCTAAGCCATCACCTGGGATGCCCTCATCCCACACTGGAATGCCAGTTTGAATCCCAGTTGCTCTGGTTCTGACCCAATTTCCTGCTAATTTGCATCTTGGAAAGGAATAGATGATGACTCTTGGGCTTGGACCCCCTCCACCAACATGGAAGACCTGAATGGGATTCAGGGTTCCCGGCTGCCACCTGGCCTAGCCCTGGTTGTTACAGGCATTTGAGGTGTGAATCAACAGATGGAGGTCTCTATCTCTATCTCTATCTCTATATCTCTCTATCTCTATCTCTATCTCTATCTCTATCTCTATCTCTATCTCTATCTTTATCTCCCTTTAATAAAAATAAATTAATAAGGCCGGCGCCGCGGCTCACTAGGCTAATCCTCCGCCTTGCGGTGCTGGCACACCGGGTTCTAGTTCTGGTCGGGGCGCTGAATTCTGTCCCGGTTGCCCCTCTTCCAGGCCAGCTCTCTGCTGTGGCCAGGGAAGGCAGTGGAGGATGGCCCAAGTGCTTGGGCCCTGTACCCCATGGGAGACCAGGAGAAGCACCTGGCTCCTGCCATCGGATCAGCGCGGTGCGCCGGCCACAGCACGCCAGCCGTGGTGGCCATTGGAGGGTGAACCAACGGCAAAGGAAGACCTTTCTCTCTGTCTCTCTCTCTCACTGTCCACCCTGCCTGTCAATAAATAAATAAATAAACATTAAAGAAGAGGTAACAATCAAACTTTATCACTACATAAAATCATCAAACTACAAAAATAAACCACATGAGAGGTGGAAACAAAGAATAGATAAAAAGAATCAGAAAATAATGAATAAAATTACAAGATTGTCTTATCTCTTGTCATTGTATATGGTCTTACCTATCGATAATAACCTCACATGTAAACAAATGAAAGCATTAAAACAAAAGATACAGATTGGCTGGAGAGTTTTTTTTTTCAGAAAAGGTCCCAAAATGAGGTACTTCAAAAAGCTCATGGAAAATGAATTGGCGATATCTATTCATCGCTGAGTGATTTTCTATGTACCTGCATGAAGCCACTTCCAAAATGTCCTAGAAAGATGGAGTTAAATGGTAAGTTTATTTTAGTGAAAAAAAAACTTGAAATCTATGCATTCTTTCATAGCATAAATTTCCCATGAGTTTTCTGAAGATTGCTCAGATATAACTGCACAAATTCCTTATAGCAACTGTCAACAAAAGCAGTAATCTACTGGATTCCTAAGCATGGATCTTTCCATCACAAAAATGGAAATGGAAGCATTACTATAATGTTTCTTGGTTCTGGGCATTCTGTAAGCAGAGACTTCTTCAAGAAAAAGCCCTTTAAAGTCATTTTTACCCCTAAGAAAAATCCTCACCCTAAATTTAACAAATAAACTTTTTTTAAACATTTTTATTTATTTTTATTTGACAGCCAGAGTTAGACAGTGAGAGAGACAGAGAGAAAGGTCTTCCTTCCATTGGTTCACCCCTCAAATGGCCGCCACGGCCAGCACGCCGATCCAAAGCCAGGAGCCAGGTGCTTCCTCCTGGTCTCCCATGCGGGTGCAGGGCCCAAGCACTTGGGCCATCCTCCACTGCCTTCCCGGGCCACAGCAGAGAGCTGGCCTGGAAAAAGAGCAACCGGGACTAGAACCCTGTGCCCATATGTGATGCCAGTGCCGCAGGCGGAAGATTAACCAAGTTAGCCATGGCGTCGGCCCCCAACAAATAAACTTAACTTTCAATTTCACTTTTCCCCCTAAAATGTTAAGTAGATTGAAATGTGTGTACCTTATTATCTATCCTTAATTCTAGCAATCACCAGCCCATGTCCACTTAAGGCAGGCTTCTCACAGTCCCTCTCAAAGCCATCGGTACCCACTTTGGAGCAGAAGGTGGTGGTGTTAGGGAGGAAGTTTATGGTGCCTCTCCCGCTGTAATGCCAGACTTAACTCATCCATTGAGTGAAAACTCACAGCAGGTTCTTAAGGAACTATAGAAACTCTTGAACCATGTCACAGCTCCAATCCCACCTTCTGCTTCCTGCAGACATGCATGCCTCCCATCCCACATGCTGTTTTCATGATCTACCAAGTATCATAGCCTAGTCTAGCCTGTACCAAACATGCTCAGAACACGTATGGGGGCCTACAGTTGGGAAACACATAATACAAAGTCTGTTTTATAATAAAGTGCTAAATACCTCACCCACACACAGAGATGAGAGTTTTGTAGACATGATGGAGCGTGAAAACTCAAAACACAACATCTGAACAATGCTGGCAGCACAGCACACTAGAGATCACTTTGGCCTCATGATTGCGTGGCTGCCTGCACGCTGTACTGAGCTGCCTAGCACCATGGGGGTGGTCCCACGTATCACCAGCCCAGGAGAGGATCAAGGTTCAAAGTACGGTTTCTACTGAGTGCATATCACTTTCATGCTACCCAAAAGTTAAAAAAAAAGTTATAAATTGAAGCATCATAAGGTGGGATCATCTATGTCATAAATAATGCTGCTATGAATATTTATGTAGATTTTTCGTGTTGAGATATGCTTTCCTTTTTTTCTTGGGCAAGGGATGGACTTCCCAGATCATATGGTTAACTCCATGTTTCACATTTTTGGGAACTATCAAGCTGTTTTCCAAAGTGACTGCATCATTTTACCTTCTCACCAACTACTTTCAGGTATAGGAAGTAGACAGGAAAGTCACCAACACTTATATTTCAGAATCAAGTAGAAATAACACCTTATAGCTCTAATCTGCTTTACAGCTTATTTCATTGGTAATTCTATTTCTTCATTTATAGATCAATTTAGCATTTCAAAAAGTGCTAAATACTTTCTATGTCACACAACCCATGTTCTTTCTACCACAAATACAATCATCTTGAAAGAATTTCTGCTGAGTAGACACCAGTATATTTCTCTGCCTCATCATTTGAATCCTGCACATCTCAAAGCAACGAAACCTCAGCCTTTCCCTTAAGATACTCACAATAAACTCAAGAGACTCTGAGTGTCTTGGGGAGAATTTGGTCAACCACTGAAGAAAAGACTCTAGCGTTGCCTTGGGCTGTTTCTCTCAGAATGGAGTATCTCTGATCTCTGAGGGTCCCAGCCCCTTCTAGAACAGAACCTACCATACGGAACATTCTTTCCTTTCAAGCAAACACTCTACTAAAAATCTTTGGAGTTCCAGCAATGTGGCTGGTGTTTGACTGCCCAGGGCAAGATGAGTGTGACTGGATACCGAGCTATTCATTGTTCTGCAAATGACGCAAAAAGCTGCCAGTGTGTAGTTAATCTCCCCCTTCTCCTTAGCCAGGCCTCAAATTGGGTAAGATGTCATACTATTTACTTTCTCCTTTGCCTATCTTTACCAATGAGGGACAACTGGAAAGGTGGTTCTACTGACCAATCCAGAAAGGACACAGTCCTCTCCTCCCTCCAGACGCACAAGTTCTGTTTTCATATTCAGCCGATCACTGACCGTGCATTATGTGGTTAGGCCGTCGATGGTTGTCTGTACTGAACTCGTACAGACCATTTTTTCTTCTTATGATTCCCCATAACAGCTACTTACATAGCATTTACCTTGTTGTAGATATTGTAAATAATCCAGAGATAATTTAAAGTATACAGGAAGATGTGCGTAGGCTTTATGCAAATGGTATGCCACTTTGTTTATGGGACTTGAGTGTCCTTGGTTTTGATCTTCAAAATCAAAGCCCCTTGGAGATCCCAAGGGACAACTGTTATTTCTTGCACCAAGATATAGAGCTAGAGGCTAGGAACACTCAGCATGTGAGTCTGCTCTGTTCTGGGGTCTCAACTTTTTTTGCTGAAAAGTGAAAGCACTACAATTCACCATTCCTGACGCATCAGAGTATGACAAAATGGAAAGAGCTGGCTCTTACAATGGAGGTCCAACAACTGGCGAATAACACCCACATTCAATCCAGTCCTACCAACCAACAGTGACTCAGAAAGACCACACTCTCGGGAGAAAAGACAGTTATCGAACGCAGCCACATATCACTCACACCTGGGTGTCTCTGGAAACAGGTTTTATTTGGAAACCAACACACTAGACTCCCAACATTTGATTGCTGTAAATGATGATAATTTCTAGGTCGGTACTCTGATTTCGGACATAGAGAGATGTTGAAAATGTAGTCTTTGGACATCTTATGTTGTGCAGGAAAAATACCCAATAATGTAGGACATCAGGCAATAAGAATACTCAATACAAATTATATTTGGATACTGAGGATTGTTATTTCCATTCATTCTTTTCATGGAAGCAATAATATTTAACAATTGAATTATAATTACTGAGAATGTCCATTAGTTAACAGGTATGCACAATGTTTACTTACTAATTCCCTGAGACAGGTAGTATAATTTTTTCTGTTTTATCAGAAGTAAAGAGTAAAGGACAGAGTTTAAATAACTACCAATAGTCCTATAGCGCTTAACTGGTACAGCCAGGGCATAAACCTAGGTTTTGGAAATTTTTCTGTGAAAGTTGAATACATGCATTTTTCAGGCAGCTTTTGTTCCAAAATATATATGCAGGAATATTCACAGTTGTGTAAAACTGGGAACTAGATCATCTATATTCTATCCTAATGAAGTGGGTAAATAAATCACAGTCTATTCACAGTATGGAATAATACACAGTAATGAAAATGAGTGGACAACCACAGACAACACAAATGAATCTCACCAGAGAAGCAAAAGAAGTCAGACAGGACGTAATCATACTTCATGACCCCATTTGTAAAAAGAGAGATCTATGCTAAGTTAGAGCAATTAGGGCTCTAGGTTTATTTTGTGATACTACAGATAACAGAAAGGAAGTGATGGCCACAGGTCAGAAGAGCAGTATTATTTGAAAAGAAAGGACAGGGTCTGATAGGAGGAGGTATAAGCAAGTAGGCTCTAGGACGAGTACGACATGCCGAGGACCAGGGTATCTCTGGAGAAAATTAGAGCTGTCTTTTGGAGGAGGACAGAAACAGAACAGTCAGATAAAATCGGAAATACTATAGTATTGCATCATACATGTTCTTTATATGCTGAGTAATAACTTATCTAGAAATACCCTTAGTTTCCAAATACCCTTGAAAGATTTGAGTTCAGAAAGGGATTTGGTTAAATCCAAGCACATGGCTATATCAATTGTAGTCTAAAATCAAATCTGATGTTGGCATTAAAGCTCAATTTTAAACATATATATGGTGATTAGAACATGTCAGTATTATTAAATATTCACTTCTTCAAATATCAGCCATGAAAAGGTGTTGTGACCACCATTGTCAGCACTTATTGCCATGGTCAGACTCCCTCAGGTTTTTGTAACTGAAAAGGGGGACAGTAGTACATTTACTGATGGGATTTCCAATATTTCCTTCTTGTCATAGGAGTGAGAAGCCCAGTCTGCTCCCCTGACCTCATGTCGTGCCCTCACCGTCTCCCTCTCTGGCATCTGTGCCTCCATAGATCCAATCCCGCACACTCCCAGAGGACGGACTCTCGTCTACTAATGTTCTGTTTCTGAGTTCTCCCCAAAGCGAGCACATTAAATGCCCACAAACAGCTTGCACTTTTAGGGTGTACCGCTTTTAAGCATTACATCAGAAATGTAAACATTCCAAGGGAAAAGAATAACTAATTTGAATATAATTTTAAAATCACCTGTATTTGGGGCTGGCCCTGTGGCATAGTGGGTAAAGCTGCCGCCAGCAGTGCCGGCATCCTATATGGGCACTGGTTCGTGTCCCAGCTGCTCCAATTCCAATCCAGCTCTCTGCTATGGCCTGGGAAAGTAATAGAAGATGGCCCAAGTCCTTGGACCCCTGCACCCTCATGGGAGACCCAGAAGAAGCTCCTGGTTCCTGGCTTCAGATTGGCACAGCTCTGACCATTGTAGCCAATTGGGAAGTGAACCAGCAGATAGAAGATCTCTCTCTCTCTCTCTTTCTCTGCCTCTTCTTTTATGTGTAACTCTGACTTTCTAATTAAATAAATAAATATTTTAAGAAAAGATTTATTTATTTTATTTGAAAGGCAGAGGCAGAGAGAGAGAGAGGTCTTCCATTAGCTGGTTGACTCCCTAAATGGCCGCAACAGCCAGAGCTGTGCTGATCCGAAGCCAGGAGCTTCTTTTGGATCTCCCAAACAAGTGCTGGGGCTCAAGGACTTGGGCCATCTTCTACTGATTTCCCAGGCCATAGCAGACAGCTGGATTGGAAGTGGAACAGCTGGGATTCAAATTGTTGCCCATATGGGATGCTGGCAGTGCAGGCAGTGGCTTTACCTGCTATACCACAGGACCAGCCCCACAGCAAATGTTTTGTAGTTAATTCTCTTAAGCTGAACTAAACTTTAGAAACAAGTTAACATTTCATGTAATGTTACTCACTTTTTAAAAAAATATTTATTTATTTAAGAGGTAGAGCTACAGAGACAAAGAGAGACAAAGAGAAAGGTCTTTCATCTGCTGGTTCACTCCCCAAATGACCACAATGGCCGGAGATAGGCTGATCCAAAGCCAGGAGCCAGGAGCTTCTTCCAGATCTCCCACATGGGTGCAGGTGCCCAGGGACTTGAGCCATCCTCCACTATTTTCCCAGCTGGATCAGAAGAGGGGCAGCCAGGACTTGAGCCAGCACCCATATGTTGGCCTACTGCGTGACAGCGCCGGCCTCCACTTCACCCGTTTTTCACTCCTGGTGTAATTATTCACTGCCATTGGTGTATGGTAGGTGAACCTCTGAGGGAACTACACAGATGAACCAGTGATGCCAGAAGGGAAAATGTTTCACTTTACACGAGGAGACAAACACAACTGCTTTGGCTTCTAGGAGTGCGAGCAATCATTTCAGGAAAGACAGTTCATTCAAGGTGACGGTGATGGAAATCCGCTAAGGGATAGAAGAAAACAGAATTCAAAAAGAACGAATAAACAGCAAACTCCTCATCTTGCAAGGTAAAAATTGTAGCTGTGAAGTCAAGTTGCAAGCAGGCGGAAGACCAGAAGATTCTTCTCTGGAGAAATTAGGCAGCAGCTGAGAAGAAATTAATGAACACAATGGGGCTTGCGCTTTGGCGTAGCAGGTTAAAGCCCAGCCTGCAGCACCGGCATCCCATATGGGCCGGTTCGACTCCTGGCTGCTCCACTTCTGATCCATCTCTCTGCTATGGCCTGGGAAAGCATTAGAAGATGGTCCAAGTCCTTGGGCCCCTGTACCCTTGTGGGAGACCCAGAAGAAGCTCCTAGCTCCTGGCTTCGGATCGTTGTGGCCAACTGGGGAGTGAACAAGTGGATGGAAGGCCTCTCTGTCTGCTGGTTCACTCTCAGAGGTCCAAAGCCAGGAGTCTGGAGCTTCTTCTGGATCTCCCACATGGGTACAGGGGCCCAAGCACTTGGGCCATCTTCCACTGCTTTGCCAGGTGCATTAGCAGGAAGCTGGATGGGAAGTGGAGCAGCCCGGTCTCCAACTGTGGCCCATGTGGGATGTTGGCATCGCAGGAGGTGGCTTAACCAGCTGTGCCATAACACCAGCCCTGGTGAGCAAGTATTAACAAAAGTGAGTGAGTGAAATCATAGTGCCAGACAATTACCCACATCTAAACCCAAGAGACAAGTCAACGTCTTCCCCTCCAGTCCCTGAATAAGGAGAACCATGGCAGGAAGTCACTCCCACAAACAATAGGGACGTCTGTTTGCTTTGCTTACAAACACTCACCTCCTGCAAACGTGGGCCAATGCTGAAAATTCCATTTCTTTGCCTATGATACATCTGCTCATCTGCTGGTTAGACCATGGTGACTATCTTTCTGTATATTCTAAGACGTATTTTAAGTTTCTGCTCTGAATGATCCAGACTCCTTTGCTGCCTCACTCAAACTGAAACCAAGCAGGAGGTTGAATAAGTTCTTTGGAAAATTCTGATGTGACGTCCCTAAGCTTTCTAGGCTGCCCCAGATTCCTAAGAGTGTTTTGGCTTTCTAAGATCATATTTTGAGGAAATAATGTAGAGAAGAGGATACACGGCTGGGGAGGGAGACTGCTGTCGATTAGAATGACAGGTGACACGTAAAACCACCCAGCAGGGGCAGCTCTGGGAAAAGCCACCGGTGCCCCGACATACGCCCTTGGCCTACCCTGAGGGTTTTGGTCAGCAGCCCATGGGCACCCCTGACTTTTGGCTCAGGAGCCTGCTCTGCTGGCCCACAGTATGGGTCACCATGCCAAGAAGTAGCAGGAAGGGGACTGGTGAGCAAACCCCCGAGAGGGGCCATTCAGGTGTGAATCCTGCCCACTCTCAGCATGATGGAGCCCCACCGGGGGGGGGAGGGGGACAATAGGAAGCCCTGCCAAGGTCTTCCTTCCCCATCTTGCCGCCCACTCACTCACTGGGTTCTTTGGAACTACTTTCCAAGGAAACTTGTTGCCCACAAACACGTGTCTCAGCAGAGGCCCCACAGTGAACATCCAGCAAGGGAGGACGGTGCAGAGAGTGGGCAGGCCCGTTCCGTGACAGTGGGCTTCTCCAACTATCCAAGTCCCTGCAACACCTGAAGTTCAATCCTATGAGACAGAGACATCAGGGGAAGCGATGACCGAGGCACAGAGCTCCAGAGAGCCCTGGGATATGAAATGACAGGTGTGGGGCTGCTCCTCCTGTGTGGGACTGTGGTTCAAGCCATTGTAACTTAACGGTGAGGGAAACGGTGACGAAGCCACAGGGAAGACGTGGGAAAGCACGGGGGTCGGCGGGAGGGCTTCCCATTTGTCGGTCGTGCAGAACTCCTTCTGCAGGGTGAGAGCAGGAGGGGAGACAGCTGGGGACCCCTGGAGGAGGGCAGCCGTGGAGCTGGGGCTGTGTCGGCATTTCATAGACTCCTGAGACCCGAGGGATGCGCAGGTGTGGGACAGGGGAGGCCAGGCAGCCCAGGACACATGGCGTGAACACAAGTGCAGATCCACGCAGTAAATCAGAATTGTTAATTACAAAACGGGTTTGCTTAGCACCCTCAGCTCACAGAGGACCAAATGATCACAAGACAAAATAGTTTGGGATGTGTAGATTTTTAATAGGGAAAACACATTGTGTGTGCATGTGGTGTGTCCAGAAAAGCAAAAATATGAGCCACAGGAGGATGGATAGTTCCAAAATCACAAGTCACTAGACTTTAACAAGTGTTGACTACCACGAAGATTGGTGCCAGAGAGACCCCGAGCTGCGGGGCTGACCTGACCCCATTGCGCTGAACGCAGCAGGAGGCTTTCGCTCCCCCCTCTACGGGGAAAAGTCACAGCGGTGCCAGCACAGAGGATTTCCTTGCCTTGTCCCTCTGCAGTTCCAGGAGTTCAATCTCCAGAGACAGCTTGTACACCTCCAGGGCCATCTTCACCTCGTATGGGTCTGCGAGACACTGCATGAGTCTCCTGCCTGCCTGCACCTGCTCACAGCCTTCAGGGACCTCCTGGAAGAGACACAGGCGGTGTGGCTGAGTGGTTTCTCGCCACCTCGGGCAGGAGGGTGCACCCTGACGATGGCAGGACCACAGGGTCAGGACCCAGACCACCCTCAGCCTGGAAAACCAGCGATCCTCTAAGTCCCACCAAAGCCTTCCTCAGTGGTCATGGATGTGCTCTGGCCCACTGCCCAGAGGCCTCCATGGGGCAAAGGTGACTTATGCTGAGGTGCACAGACAGAGAGAAGGATCTGTGCAGACCACAGGACCTCAGCGTGGCTCTGGGACTCCCGGGTCTAGGGGACCCTGCTCTCCGTGGGACTCAGCATTTCTTGATCTTGAGTGAAGGCGTGAAAACCTGCCACCCCCCCCTCATCCGAGTGCTTCAAGGCAAACACGGAGAGTGTCTCTGAATGGCTCAGACATGACTCTTGGCAAAGTCAGCGTCCCCATTGCTGGCCGGGACAGAGCTCTGTGGGGAGGCCATCAAGCTGAGGGGTGGACAGCACAGAACTCCCCTGAGTGTGTCACTCACCCACTCACACTTGGGCACCTCTGGCTGCCAGTTTCTGTTCTCTGTGCAGGTAATGCTTGGGGAACCGACCACACCATAGCCAGAGTCACACCGCACAGTGAGATTTTCCTTCTCAACATACTGGGCTTTAACCACAGACAGCTTTCCATTCGTTATTTCTGGTTTTGGACACAGAGCTATAATGGAAACAAATGTTAATCCATCAGTAAATCTAGGAAAAAAAGACACAATACAGGCTGGGATTAGAATGATGCACATGTCAGTGCTACTAATTTTTCTTTTTTTTCACTTTGATAATGATATTGGTTCACATTTTTATTGGACACAGCAACTTCCTAGACTTTATGCTAAACACTACATGATTGTCCGGTTAAAGACCCCTGGTGCCCTACAAAATCAGTGCTGTTCTTCTCAGTTTATCACAAGAAAGTTGAGGTACAGAGAAATTAAGAAACATATCTAAGATGGAAACATTTTTAAATAACATGAAAGGATATTCTTTAAAGGGAATGTGGCTCCAAATTCCCGCTCCCCGTCTCGACTGCTGCATGACTCTGGGTGCGAAATTCTCCCCCTGGCTTATTACTGTCCTGTGAGGAGGGGGCAGAATGGCAGCAAATAAATCCTGGAACTGTTGAGAGCAAAGTGGGGCATGTTGGTCACATACATGTATGTCTGTAAAAACTCCAACCAGATCGGGACTCCTCCTGTCCCTGCTACAGCCTGCGAGTCCCTCGCACATACACACGCCTGCAGCATGGCAGGTGGTGGCCTGCACGAGGCTCTGCCCGAAGCAGCTCTCCCTTCCTGCTGCGTGGCTTTAGCCCAGGAGAGCCTACGTTCATCCCACAGCAGGTTTCCATGAAGATTTGGCCACAGGCCCACACGAACAACATGCGTGTAACAGGTAAGGACTCCAGACTCTGTCTGGAAAAACATACAAGAAACTGGGACTGGGAATGGCTTTTCAAAGGCTGAATTTTTTGTGACTGGCAGAAAGGAGATGAAGGATTGCACATGCCCTTTGCCATCTGCAAATACGAATTATTTCAAATGAACCAAGTTCAGTGTGTTCCTCCTGCCTCTGGGAGGGAGGAATGTGCTAGCGCCCGCCCACCGAGTCAGGGCCCATGAGGGGGCGGAGTTACCTTTACACTGAGGCGGTGCCTTGGACCAGATGGAGGAACTGCAGGACAGTTTCCTCTCTCCGACCAGGGTGTAGCCTTCCTCACAGTCATACTCCACCTCCTGCGTGAAGGACAACACGGAACTCACTGGCGTGTGATATCCGTGGGCAATGGGAGGTGGACTGTCACAACCTTGGTGGCGAGACACAGGAGGAAGCACACGTCAGGTTGTAGAACCTGTCAGATAGTGCGTCTAGAATGTGTGAGGTTTGTCGGCGGCTTCCTCTTGGCCGTCCAGCTCTGCCCGCGGGGTCACGGGGCCAGCCCCAGGCATTCGGCTGCCCCCCCCGCCCCCGCAGCGCTCAGGATGAGGAACGCGAGGAAGTTGCAGGGTCCAAGCCCTGAGGCTTTCTTGCCATCATTTCACTGAAGGGCAGATTCAGCCCCAGATCACACAGGTCACACATGGAGCACATCTCAGCTTAAATAAGGGGATCTGTGAAGAGCACCAACCACTTGTCACCCTAAAGTATTTAAGATGATGGAGTTTAAAACACGGAACATGCAGAGGGGCTCTCTGCCTGCTTACCAGAGAGAAAGTCACCAAGGTCTTTCTCCCCAGCCCGTTCCCCAGTGGAGCAGAGAGCAGAGACGTGAATTCTCACTTGATTGGCAGCTCCATGATAGTGCCAGCAGGCCCTCTCCCACCCCTCAGCCCCACCCAACCACCCGCCCCCCAGCTGCTCTCTTCTTGGTCTTTTTTTTTTTTTTTTAATTTTTTGACAGGCAGAGTGGATAGTGAGAGAGAGAGAGACAGAGAGAAAGGTCTTCCTTTTTGCCGTTGGTTCACCCTCCAATGGCCGTCGCGGCCAGCGCGCTGCAGCCGGCGCACCGTGCTGATCCTATGGCAGGAGCCAGGTGCTTCTCCTGGTCTCCCATGGGGTGCAGGGCCCAAGCACTTGGGCCATCCTCCACTGCACTCCTGGGCCACAGCAGAGAGCTGGCCTGGAAGAGGGGCAACCGGGACAGAATCCGGTGCCCCGACTGGGACTAGAACCTGGTGTGCCGGCGCTGCAAGGTGGAGGATTAGCCTAGTGAGCCGCGGCGCCGGCCTCTTCTTGGTCTTATCCCTTCTCTGAAACTCTAGTCATTTCAAACAGCACTCAAGTTATGGGTTTTCAAAGAGTTCTTTCCAGAAAGAGTTCCTTTTCTCCCATACGAGGGGCGGGACACGCATTGTTAAATGTGCTTGTTTTTCCCTTATGATGTGGTATTGTTTCAGGAGACCGTCCCTACTATGAACTTATAAGGGTTGATGAAAAACATTTTTTTCCTCTGTTACCTATGCGTGTATCGAGAAACTATAAGAATGTTAGATCAATGCATAACCTTTCGGTCATCATTCCCCAATCAAAACTGCCCCCTCCACCAAGAAGATGCTTGGTGTATTTAGAAAAGAGATCATAGGGGGAATAAAAATGGATGTTTTCACACCGGAATAACAAACAAGATGTGGTACAGGGCACCTCTCTGAAAGGGAGAACAGCCAGGGGACACGGACACTGCATGGGACAGTGAAGTGACACAGGGCCATGGCAATGCTGAAGTCTTAGGCTGATGTACTTTGAGAGCTGGAAGCACTATACTGAAGGGCTTGCTAGAAGCATGGAGAAGGGGCGACTGAAATGCTGCAGCTGGGGATGGCGTTGCGATGCAGAGGATTAAGCCTCCGCCTGCAGTGCTGGCATCCCTCTGAGCTTCACTCCCCGTCCAACTTCCTCCTAATGCACCTAGGAAAGCAGTGGAAGATGCACCCTGCCACCCATGTGGGAGACCTGGGTAGAGTTCCCGGCTCCTGGCTTCAGCCTGGCCAGCCCCAGCCATTGTAGTTATTTGGGGAGTAAACCAGCAGATGGAAGACTGATTCATTAGAGTGAATTGCAAGGTCAGAGAGCCCTGAAGATGAACAGACTACAGTGTTTTTAGGGGTCAAAACAGACAAGCAAGCCAGCGCTGCGGCTCAACAGGCTAATCCTCCGCCTAGCGGCGCCGGCACACCGGGTTCTAGTCCCGGTCGGGGCGCTGGATTCTGTCCCGGTTGCCCCTCTTCCAGGCCAGCTCTCTGCTGTGGCCCGGGAAGGCAGTGGAGGATGGCCCAAGTGCTTGGGCCCTGCACCCCATGGGAGACCAGGAGAAGCACCTGGCTCCTGCCATCGGATCAGCGCGGTGTGCTGGCCGTAGCGCGCCGGCTGCGGCGGCCATTGGAGAGTGAACCAACGGCAAAGGAAGACCTTTCTCTCTGTCTCTCTCACTGTCCACTCTGCCTGTCAAACAAACAAACAAACAGAGAAGCAGGCCAGCGCCGCGACTCAATAGGCTAATCCTCAGCTTGCGGTGCCAGCACACCGGGTTCTACGCCGGATTCTGTCCCGGTTGCCCCTCTTCCAGGCCAGCTCTCTGCTGTGGCCCGGGAGTGCAGTGGAGGATGGCCCAAGTGCTTGGGCCCTGCACCCCATGGGAGACCAGGAGAAGCACCTGGCTCCTGGCTTCAGATCAGCGCAGTGCGCCGGCCGCAGCAGCCATTGCAGGGTGAACCAACGCTAAAGGAAGTCCTTTCTCTCTGTCTCTCTCTCACTGTCTACTCTGCCTGCCAAAAAAAAAAAAAAAAAAAAAAAAAAAAAAAAAAAAAAACCAGACAAGCAACCAACAAGAGTCCTACTCAGTTTGTGTAATCAAAAAGGTGAAGGATGTTGATCAAAGGACTCCCGGCACTGACCCAATAAAAAGTCACAGTCCCTCGCTCAGTTTCTAGACCTTGATCAATTCTCAGGCCAGACAGTCACTGACTGATGAGGAAACCATGTCCCAAGAATGGAGATACTACAGATTTTAGGAAGTATTCACAGTGACCAATCCCCCTGGGCTTCCAGAGGACTTGGGTTTACTTATAATACTGGCTAAAAAGTACACAGTAATCCGGAGACTGTTAGACAGAGGCCTTGAGTTGACCTTGACAGCTGGAAGCACTGTGGCTCTCCCCACAGACCACCTCTGCTCATTTCTATCATCCTTGAAAGTGTAATCAGAACAGATAAAATCCAGACCCTGGCGTGTGTGTGTGACAAGAGCTAATGAATACAAGAAGGCCTAGTGGAAGTGATTGGCAGTGCCTATCTGCTCCACCAACTCCCCAAGGCAAAAGAAGCAAATTTAGAAAAGGAAAAACAAAACAAAAATATATTTTGTGGAGTTTGAGGGGAAATCAGTTCCCCTCTTGAAGAGCTAGGCCCATGGGAGTCGTCATCTCCATCATCCGTCCGTTGCACTCCCCAGTGAAGGGTTCTGGAGAATTCCAAGTGTATTTGCATTTTAGCCCTTACTGCAGCCACCTCACCAGATGTGGTTCGATTGCTGGAGCAGATTAATGCGGCTTCAGGTAAGTGAGGTCACGGATTCAGCAAACGTCTTAGCGTCCAGCCGTATTAGATAAAGGGGATCGGGGACAGCTTGCACACACGTTGAAAGGTCGCGAGCATCCATTTTGCCCTGAGCAATGGAAAACACTCCTGCCCCTGTCATGATGCAGCCTGAAGCTACACGGATCATCTGGATAGCCACAGAACATCACAGTGATATACTAAAGCAAGGACATCATGCTAATTCTACCGATGGGCAAGGTAGCTAAGGTGTCCATACTCTAGACTATAGAAGACAAATTCTCAGGAGTTTGCCACAGCAATAAAATGTTTGGAGGTCCAGGATCTAGGGGTCACTAGTCTAGCCCATTCAAACTAAAGTCAACGGGCCGGTGCTATGTCATAGTAGGTTAAGCCTCAGCCTGCAGCACCGGTATCTCACGTGCAAGCCGGTTCAAGTCCCAGCTGCTCCATTTCTGATCCAGTTCCCTGCTGGAGGCCTGGGAAAGCAATGGAAGCCACCCTCTGTCATTGGCTTCACTGGTGTAGACCCAAGAGGAAGAAGAGCAAAGTGACCATGATGGGCCTAAAAGCAGGGACTCCACTCACCCAACTTAATTGTCCTAGACTTCCAACCCACCACCAACAATGCTGTACCACCTGTTGCCACTTGGTAGCAAACAGACTATGCTGGACTCCTTCCACCCTAGTGCTTGGGCAACTGCACCCATGTGGGAGACCCAAAAGAAGCTCCTGGCTCCAAGCTTTGGTTCAGCCCAGCTCTAGCCATTGCAGCCATATAGGGAGTGAACCAGTGGATAGAGGACCCCTCCACCTCTGTCTGTAACTCTGCCTCTCAAATAAATAAAAAAATCTTTTAAAAAAAAGCAAATAAATCTTTTTTAAAAATTTCAAGTCAAAAGACTGTAAAGTGCTCACTCCACCAGAAAGAAGGAAGCACAGCACCTAGCAGGCCCTCGTGGATCCTAAAGGAGACACACTCCATGGCTGGCAGCGCTGTTCTCGCCCGTGTGTAGGGGAGGGACACAAAAGAGTGCCAGGTTTGGAGTGGAGCACAAACTAAGAAAGGACTGTGCAGCAGGTCTAGTCTGCAAGGAACTCATCCCTTCGCTTGAGCCTTAGACCTCTGCAGAATCTCATAATATTTTGCAGGTGATTGTAATAGGAAAAGACGCACCACCAATGGGACAACCACAGCACACACCCTTGAGGTTTTGAAGCATGGCCGAGCACTGCGACAGAGAATCATATGATTTTTGAAATATAACTCCTGGCATGTCACTTGAACTTGAAAAAGACAAAACTCCTGACACTGGGTCATCAGGTGACCCTGTAGCCAGAATCATTTGTCATAAGCTTGGTCTGTCAGACCCATCAAATTTAAGGTCAGTGGGGGAACAATCAATTTTAAGATGGAAGTGGGGCCTCTTGGACTGCACAGGAGTAAAACCAGATGGCGCAGCCAAGCTACACAGGCAGGAAGTCCACCCCATGCTTGTGCCCAGCCACTGCTGCCTGGGAGCCTCTCCCTTAGCTCCCACCTGGGGCTCACGGGTTATCCTTTATAGCCGACTGCCAGAACAGGGAGAAGCCTGAGCTTGGGTCCTACAGGAATGTTTCTGGTCTGTGTACAAGATCAAAGAGGTGTAAGCTGCATTACAGCCAACCAGGGGTGGTCTTGAAAGACAGTAGTAGAGAGAAATCTTCCCGATAGGCAGAGCGGTGGGTGGCACAGCTGAAAAGAAGTGGGCTACAGAGAGATCACATTAGGATTCATGGCACGGAGTGGATGGATTGTGCAGTCAGGGTCCTGTAAGGACAAAGACTGGAAGATTGGGCTCAACGGGAATGAGGGTAGAAGCAGGTAAGCGGCACACGGGAGTGGGCAGGAAGCCTGGAGATTTTTGTTTGGTACGTTAATATGTTGACACCAGAGCATCCCCAATGGAAGGAGCGTGTCAACCAAGCGAGCAGAGTGACAAGTATTCGGTGCGGTAGTTAAGACACTGTTGGGACACCCACTTCCCAAATCCAAGTCTTCGTTCTGCTTTGATTCCAGCTTCCTGCTGATGCACACCCTGGGAGGCAGAAGGTGATGGCTCAAGTACTTGGGTCCCTGCCACCCATATGGGAGACCCAGATTGAGCTCCTGGATCTTGACTTTGGCCTGGTCCACCCCTGGTTATTGTGGGCACTTGAGGAGTGTATCAGTGGATGGGCAACCTCTCTGTCTCTCTGCCTTTTGGATATTAAAAATAGAAACAAAAACCAAGCAGAAAAAAAAAAAGTCAGCTAGTTGAAGTCAGCCACCCTCTGTCATTGGCTTCACTGGTGCAGACCCAAGAGGAGGAAGAGCAAAGTGGCCATGATGGGCCTAAAAGCAGGGACTCCAGTCACCCAACTTAATTGCCTCTGGACTTCCAACCTGCCAACAACAATGCTGTACCACCTGTTGCCACTTGGTAGCAAACAGACTATGCTGGACTCCTTCCCCCCTAGAAAGAATAGCAATTTATTTGGACAGAAATAGACAAATATTAGAGGACAAGGCTTGCCTTTCCTGCCTGCAGGACCCGAGTCAGTATTTCTAACTGACAGGTTACAGAGAGTCTGAGCAACTGGTAACTGAAGGAATTAAGGGCAGGGCACCCTAAAATACACCGAGTCGTGGTGTTGCTTACTTGCGAGCTGAAGGCACGTGAGACGCTGTAGCTGCAGAACGAGCTGAGCAGCTGGCCCTTTCCGACGTGGAGTAAGTCATGGAACTTCCTTTGAGAAAGACACCTCCCCTATACCAGTGCCCGAAGATGAGCTTTGGGCCGGAGGCTGGGGCTGACACTTGCTCCAGTAACCTTATCTTCCACTGGCTTTACACCTGCCATATAATCCAGCACCTTCTCTAGCGTTAAATGCCCCTTCTCTGGGTGATGAGGTTCCTTTGTATGCTCATTTCCTCATGAATTTGTCTAAAAGGTATAAAAGTTTTCTGCTTTCAGCATTTTGGGGGGTTTTCACTTTCTTTTGCATATTCTCATATGCATGTAAAACTTCATAAAATTTGTATGTTTTTCCCCATTAACTGTGTCAGAAACCACCTGGGGAAAAAAAGCATGGCATTGGGGCAATGGCCATAGAATCCGCCATCCATGTCACACACCGCACCGCCCAGAACCTGACACCTGTTAGATGTGGGAATGCTGTGTTAAGGCGCCCATGAAGTGCCAGATGAGAGGCAACAGTTTACAAAGCTGGGCACTGTCTTATGAATTTCCCTCAAAGATCAAGCTTGATGTAGCTCTGAGTCTCCAGTATAATAAATGCATGGATCCAGAAACCAAGTCATTTTTTCCAAATGACTCACTCGGAAAATTTGTGCTTCCCTTCCCCAAAACTCAGATCTGCAGGTCTAAAACTGAAGTTGGCAAAGTGGAGACCTTTCTACCATTGGAAAGAGGATTTTTTTTTTTGACAGGCAGAGTGGACAGTGAGAGAGAGAGACAGAGAAAGGTCTTCCTTTACCGTTGGTTCACCCTCCAGTGGCCGCTGTTTCTGGCACACCGCACTGATCCAAAGGCAGGAGCCAGGTGCTTCTCCTGGTCTCCCATGGGGTGCAGGGCCCAAGCACTTGGGCCATCCTCCACTGCCTTCCCGGGCGAGAGCTGGCCTGGAAGAGGGGCAACCGGGACAGAATCCGGTGCCCCGACCGGGACTAGAACCCGGTGTGCAGGCACCACAAGGTGGAGGATTAGCCTATTGAGCTGCGGCACCAGCCGAGGATTTTTCTTATTGACTTTATAAGCTGAAGCTAACGCCTGGCCACTCTGGGCTCTTTTGGCGTTGGAAACAAGAGGAGAAATTACTATGCTGGCAGAGTAACCTCTCCTGAGCATCGAGAGATAAGGCTGTCAACAGCAGAGTGAGCAGGGAGGGCTGCGTCCAGCACCCCGATGCCTTGGGGACAGGCAGCAGAAGGCCTTTCCCATCAGGTAACTCCCAGGAGCGCTTACAGTCAGTGTAAGTGACTATCAGAGGAGGTACAAGCAAATTCAGAAAAAGCCAATCAATCACTTTGGGCGAGACTTGTTCTGCAGAGAATGACACAAGAACATGAACTAAGAGGAGAACGGAGAATAAACGCAAAGAAACAAAGTCAGCTATGGAAAATTCCAGCGTGTCCTTCAGAGGTGGTCTATTTGCACTGATTCAGCAAAGAGGAGACCAGAAAGACCCAGAGAATGGATATACAGAATGGGGAGGGAAAAAAGAGAGCGCTGGAGCCACACCAAGACTCACGCAGGAAATAGAAGCTCTTGTATCGCATTTTAACCCTTCTCTTAATAATCCCCATCATGCTGTTAAGATAATTCTAGAAAGTCTTACTGGGACCACACAATGGTGTGTGGGGACTCCATGTGCCGTCTGCCCGGCAAGTGACTGGTGGCCTTTGCTTCTGATAACATGAATAGACAACTATGTCTCCAAAGAAATAGGTGCAATTGTTGGCCCGAGGGTTTCTGCTATGCTCCGTGATTGCACCATTGTCCAGCTGCGGGGGTGGGCAACAAATTGCTGAAAAACAGAAAGCGAGGCCAGTAGTCAGAAAATCACTGTGTGCAGGCTGCTACAGCTAACAGTGGCATTGCTACTTTTTGATGATCTCACCGCCAAGGAGAGCTTGGGGAATCAAAGGAAGAGATAAGATGCGGGAGCCCGCCCTCCCTGTCCCTGATTGGTGAGGAATCAGCTATCCCCTCCCCCAACTAAGCCTTGTCATTAGGCGCCTCCAAAACAAGAAATAAGAATGAACTTAAATAAAAATTTTCAAAATTATTCAACATCAATGACAAATAATATCCTTTTACTTAGGGCTGCATTAGGTGCGCATCATTCTTAGGCTCGAGTGACGTATTTCTGCAGCCACAAGAAGACGAACCTTCTCAACCGAGTATACTCATCTGACAATGTACAGGAATAAATTGATGTTTGTGCTTATGGCTGTCATATTTCTTCTTTGATGCAAACTTTAAGAGAGAAATAGCAGTTTGGATTCTTTGATTTTTTTCTTGTTTTTAGGAGTTTAGGGTCCAAAGAAGGCACAGAGATGATGGTGAAGGCAGAAAAGATGTCTAGAGGGGAAATAAGGTTGCAGCCCACCTGGACAGCGAGCGGGGCTCTGAAGGGAGTGCAGCTGGCCACAGCCCCTTTTGAAGCTATTTCTCAGGGGAAGACCTGTGGATGTGCAGAATGCCACATGGCCCGTGATAAGTGGGCTTCAGCATGCAGAAAGCCGCACTGACCCTTGTAACTGAAGCTCCTGATTTGCACTCTATGAGGTTGCGTCAGTTTGTATGTCCCAGGAGAGGCGTTGGTGAAGGTTGGTGCCAGCTGGTGGAACACCCAGCACAGAAATGTCACCCAGGTCTAGGTTACCTACCTGCACCCAATTCTATCAGGTTGGAAATGAACAATTTGTGACCCAACAGCCTAGCAGATTCTAACTTTTTAATATTTTATTATAATAAGAGTTGATAAAGTGGGGGCCAGCGTTGTGGAATAGTGGGTATAGTTGCCACCTGCAATGCTGGCATCCCATATGGGCTGGTTTAAGACCCGGCTGCTCCACTTTTGATCCAGCTCCCTGCTGGTGCACCTGGGAGGGCAATGGGGGGTCCAGATTCTTGGGCCCCTGCACCCACAAGAGAGACCTAGAGGAGGCTGACAGAGAGATGTATTGTTTCATTCATTGGTAGAAATACTTTAAGACAGAAACTAATATTGCCTGATGTCAGATAAAACATAGAACAGAATAAAATGCTCTATTCTCCATATAAAAAGCTGGACAGAGCACTGTAATACGGTTTTGTAGGCATACTCAAATTCTTTCAGTGCTCATTTCTTCATGAGCTATAATGAAAACGCTCAGGGCCAGCCTTGTGGTGTAGTGGGTTAAGCTGCTGCCTGCAAAGCTAGCATCCCATATGGGTGCAGTTCATGTCTTGGCTGCTCCACTTCCCATTCAGCCCCCTGCTAATGGCCTGGGAAAAGCAGCTGAAGATGGTCCAAGTGCTTAGGCCCCTGCACTCATGTGGGAGACCCAGAAGAAGCTCCTGGCTCATGGCTTTGACCATGGCTTTGACCCCAGGCATTGCAGTCATTTGGAGAGTGAACCAGCAGATGAATGATCTCTCTGTCTCTCCCTCTCTCACTGTCACTCTGCAACAGCAGTAAGTTCTGATAAATATATTTATATATATATATATTCGTTTTATTAAAACTTCTCATTCTACTTCCCGAAAATGAGCCCAATACTAACAATTAAACTTTAAGTCTTAATATTAAACAAGTGATACCCTGATAGGTTGATCTAAGCTACCACTTTTCGTGAGTTGTGTATTTCACATATATTTCAGATTCTGACCTGCAGCATAAAATTGCCTGAGTTTTATAGCATAAAATTCTCAGCATTTTCTCCTCTAAAATGGCAAGGTTCTGATGGATGGGTGGAAGAAAGTGTTCACTCCTTTGCCTGTCAATTTCACTGAGGCCCATAAAATAGCACCCCCATGCCCTAAAGCCCCTCCCTCATTCCCACAAACAGAAAAGGAGGTGCCGTTCCTACCAGTGGAACCGAAGGAAATTTCTTTTCTATCCCCTGAGGGAAGAATCCTGGGTCAGGAGTCAGGACCTGTCCTCCAGGGCTAGGTCTGGAGACGCAGCTCTGTCAGCCCGCCAGCCCATGGCTCAGGGGGCGTGAGACAAACCCACCCAGCAGCTGCTTGTGGCAATGAGGGTTCCATAGCCTTTCCTTCGGTCAGGTACCCGGGAGCCTCCCCTGGGGAGGTGAGGCGGACTCCCACAGTAACTGAGCTGTTTTCTTCACTCCGTTCTACCAGCAATGACGCTAATACTCAGTCTGCGTAACGTCTGACTATTTCTCCCTTGATTCTGAACTGGGATGAGGATGGTTCAATTTCTTGGCACCTCAAACTCTAAGATCTTTATGATCCTTTCTTGCAATAATAGTTCACCATCCTGTCAAATTAATATATTTTAAATTCATCTGGAGGAATACAATTATATTCACCAAGGTGGAAAATCCTAGCACCAGCCACACATTTAACAAACAAAAATATCTTAAAAACAGTAACTCACCTTCACACCCTGCGAATGGGCTCCATCTCAAATCTTCCTGACAAGTCACAATTATAGGCTCATCTGCAACAGGTCTGTAGCCAGGACGACACTTGTACCTTAACTCTGTTCCAACAGAATACACGCCCTCTTTTCTTGACCACTGATAGCCTTGCTGGGAAGCATGTGGAACATTCGGTAAGCCAAGACAGCTATCTGCTCATGAAGGAGACAGGGGAAAAGGACAAATCACCAGGGCTGTCCCAGCAGTGAACTTGACCCATCAAAGGGTGGCGTGTGTTCATCAGCCGGGAGCTAATCTGCAGCAGCTGCCAGACAGATCAGCCACAGGAGAAACCAGTCACCTAAATGTGCACGGGACCAGAGATGCTGCCAAGTGGTTTCTGTGTGTTGTGCCAACTATTCATGATACTAACTCTCCTTCCTCCTCACTATAGGTCGGGGAGTTTAGTTTCTGAATTGAAGCATTAGGCTTGCTAGGTAAACATGGCAGGAAAACAGTCACAGACCAACAAATTTGTGTTTCCTGACTACTCGGGGAAAACCAACAGTATCCAAACAACACCAGGAACTTCATTAGTGAAGGGGTTGGCAAGAAAGAGCCAAGCTCTAAGCATTTGTCTTAACCTGGGCTTTGGGTCCTGTTCTCTGTCTCTTTCTTGGTGCTGCCGATCTACATGGTATAGAAACAGAACACCAACATCTACCCAGCTGGATGTGTACAATATTGTGTCTTCAAACATTTAAGATAGTGTACAGGGCAATTTGCTTTTTTAAACACTTTTACTGAAATTCAATGATTTTTAGTGTAATCACAAAATTATTCAATCATCACCCTAACTGCAGGGTAATTTTACCACTCCATATTTGTTAACAGTCACTCCCTAACCCTCTCCACCTCCTGCCTAGGTCCTGGCAATCACTAATCTACTTTCCTTTCCTTATTCTTTTTAAAAAATGGAATCATACAATGCATTTCTTTTTGTGGCTGATTTCTTTTTCAGGGGATGTTTTCAAGGTTGCAGCATGTATCAATACTTCACTTATTTTTATTGCTAAATTATATTCTGTCATGTGGAATACCACGATTTTAAAATTTATCCATTACTCAGTTGATGCATATTTGAGTTGTTAGGCTTCTGTGAATCACGCTGCTATGAATCTGTATTTCTCTTGGGTAGATGCCTAGGAGGGTAATTGCTGGGTTGTATAGTAACCCTATGCTTCAGCTTTGGAGGTACTGTCAAAACCGTTTCCCAAAATGGCTCAAATCCATTGAGTTCCTATGAATTCTCCATTTTACTCATTGTACTTTTCAACTCCAGGACATCTATTTGATTTTTAAATCTTTTCTATCTTGATTGATATTTTCTTTTTAATGAGACATTGCCATAATACCTTCCTTTAACTCTTTTAATATTGTCTCTTTAGTTCTTTGAACACATTTATGATAGCTGTTTTGACCTTCTTTGAGCTTCTTTTCTGCTAAGTCCAACCTCTGGGCTCCCTCAAAGGCAGGTTCTATTGTCAGTTTTTTTCTATTTTTATGGGTTACTCTCTCCTGCTTGTGTGTATATCTGACTTTTTTTTTGAAAACTAAACTTATTAGATAATATAACAACTTTGGATCTGATTCTCCCTCACCACCTTCAGGGCCTATTGTTGTGTTTTTCTTGTTTGGTTAGTTAGTTCTTTGGTGACTTGACTGGACTTATTCAGCTAAGTCTGTTTACCTCGAAGTTCGCAACATTAGTGACGTGTATCAGAAGACACAGCCTTGGGCATGTACAAAATCTTCCTAACCATGCAGTGTGACTGTGGTTTTCTCTTTGTCTCTTTCTCATTAAGCTTTTGGCTGATCTGCCTCTATTGGTATTACATACCGCTGTTAGCCTCCAGTAATTGTGATCTGATTGCTCTATTGGCTTTGTACAACTCCCTGGGGCATAAATTGCTCCACAGTATGATCCAATTAAAGTCAAGTCCCTTGGCAGAGGCAGTTGACAGTTTAAAGAATGTTCCAATCTCCCCTGGAATAATGTCTATACTATAGATAGGGGCTGGGGAGAATAAGGCAACTCATTCTTCACCAAATGACCCATCATGGTGTAGGAGCCATGAAGAAGGGAAGGGGTAGAGCAGCAAGTGGTTCTGCACCCCCGCTGTCCCCACTTCCAAATCTACAGGGAGAATGAGGATTGCTGATTTTCACCAGCTGTCAAAGCTGCCTTCCATTCTAGGAAGATGGGGAAGATGGGAGATGCTAAGCTCACAGGGAAAGCTCTCCTGTACCATAGAGATATGCAATAAAGAGAGACTGAATTCTTCATCAGCTGCTCCAACTGAATCCTCTCTATATAAAGGGAGTTGGAATGGACGAACAGGCACTGGTGTCTGGCTCTTGGGACCTGTGTAATACGAGCCATCCACAGCATGGAACTTTGGAGAATGCTATCACATGGGCTGACTGCCAAATTTATCTTTTCTACCTCAGGGAGCTGGAGCAGCTGGGAACTACTAACTGTGAGCTCACAAAACAGGTCCCCTACAAGTTAGCACCATTGGGGGTGGTGTGCAGTCCTTAGTTCCAACGCAGCGGCCTCCCACTGTTCATGTCAAGTCTCCATAGCCTTGCTGAACAGAAGCTTCTCAACTTGCTGCAAGCCCTTTGATCCGTCTCTGGAGACCTTGACGGTTTTCTTTGCTAATTTTGCCCAGATTCATAGATGCCTCTCCAGGAGGGAGGTTTCCCCCAAGCTCCTCACATCACTGTTCCAGAGGTTCCCAGGACAAGGTTCTCAACATCTCATGAGGGCAAAAATAAGAGCACAAGGCCTCAGTGTCTCCCTCTCCTTACAGCTGGTGGATCTTGGGCAAGTCATTTACTCTCAGAGAAGTTTCCTTGTCTGTAAAAGGGGAGCACTAATAGTACCCACAGTTGTTGGTGGGATTCATTAACTTAACTCTTATTGTGCACCAAACCTAGTCCCAAGTTATTATTATTGTTTTATCACTATTTTAATGATCTGCATGAGTTTATAACTTCAGAGCACCAGGATTGTATGTTTCTGACATCGTCTATATAATACTAGTAAGTCAGAAAACAGACACTTTCCCTAGAATACTTACCATTTCTTTCCAAATAATTATCCTGATACTATGATTTGCTGGAAAAGACAATTTTCTATCAACTGCAGGAAATTGCTGGAATAAATTAATGAATCCAGCACAATGGTAATGTCTTAGAGCTGGAGCACAACCCGCACAGTCGTGCGTGGCAGCCTTCTGTGATGTCATGTGACCTTGCAGAGTGTACTCAACAAGAAAAAATAAAGTTATCAACCTCAATTTCCGTTTTGCCTGTGATTCACGCGAGGATGCCTACACCAGCATTTCCGGGTACCCCTAGATGCGAACATTGAACTCTCTTCCGGGTCCGTACTCACTGAGCTCGCAAACAGGAGGAGAAGGATTCCACTTGCTGTCAAGCTCACAGTGGATTAAACTGCTGCCTCTGAGGACGAAGCCATCGATGCAGGTATACATAATAGAATCTTTGTAGTTATAGATGGGTCCAAACCCAGAGATTATCTTCCCATGTGGAACATTTGGCGGAGAACAGATGATTTCTAAAGGTTCACGAGAAAAGAAAAGTGGATTTGGAAAAGGAAACAGAAATCAGGATATTATTGCTGCTGTTAATCTAGTTACAAGCAGAATACACACACCTGACATGAGCACATATCAAGTAGATAGAAGGGAAATAGTTTAATGTATTATATAATATATAATTTATATTTATGTATATATTCTAATATATAATTTCAGCTTTTAAATGCTTCTGTAAAATGACTTTTAAAAGCCTCAGTAAATCATGCATTCTTCTATGAAATGATTGCAAATAATCCCTTCAATTTACCAAAAAAAAAAAATTCTAGTCCTATATAACCCAGGAGAAACACATATCCCCTAGGCCTACAAAGTTCTCTGATAAGGGCCTAATTTCCTGGATGATCTTGTTTGTGGGTCAGAGGCCAATGGTGACAGTACAGTGGTCATGAAGAGGCAGCGAGACCAGCAGAGACCTGTGGCCCCACTAGCAGAGAACAAACCACCCCCAACCTCGCCCCACATCCAGTCATTCGGATCCTGGAAATCTTGTGTGTTATTTCTCTAGAAGGGAGTGGGAAATAATAGCCAACTACCGACCCTTCCAGCACATGGACAAAGAGGTTGGAGGGGAGGATCCAACTACCACCCCTCCCTGGGCTGTGAACAGAGGTGGGGGATCCAATTCCCAACCCCTTCTATGCTCATGAACAGAGGCAGGGAGCCAATCCAAAGACAACCCCTGCTACCTGCACTAGGTGAGGGGCCAGGACGTCCAGAGAAGGGAGCAGAGACAGAAATAGCACAAAATGCCAGCCCCAAGGGACAAAGGATTCCCAGCTCTGGGGCCCCTCTACCGCACGGGGGAGCTTCTGTCACTTATTGCAAACAAGTTTGCTTTCCCACACCCTTGCGCTCTCTCCTGGACTTTTTATTTCTATGCTGAGAAACAAGTCCACAGACCAGGGAAAGTAGCTTCCCAACCAGGATGCGGCAGTTCCAACATTAATTTGGAGGGTCACAGTCAGGTCACAGCAGGTGGCTCTCAGTTAAGTTTTGGCCCATTTCAAATTGCTGTTCATCCTCCAGCCAGAATTATCTTTCTAAGATGCACCACATTGACTTCCTTGGTTAACATCTTTCAACACCTCCCATTCACCTTCCCTGTGAACTCTTGCAAGTAACACAAGGCCATTTATAATTTGTCCCTGTAAACTTGTCCAACATCAGCTACTGCCATTGCCATCTTTTGCAGGCCTGATTCCAGGTTGATTGTGTCCTAATGATGAGACAGAGTAGTAAGTGGTAATGTGTAAGCACTCAGCAGTAAAGGGAAATGCCTTAGCAAGCCAGCTATACCACAATACACCTTCTAACTCAAGGATTGCTTGCTTTGTCCTATTGACCTGCTGTTTAATGGGTTTTGCTTGCCCTGTAGGCATATGTGGTTAACATTACAAGTGCTAACCAGTATTTCTGGTCCTGCTTCCTAAACAGAAAAAAGACTACTTTTCTCAGTCCTCTGAAGGTAGGTAGGGCCTACGTGTTACTTGTTCTAGACAAAAGACTATGAGGGAAAATACTCTGTGATCACTTCAAGGCCAAAGCCCTTAACCGCCAATGCACAATTTGCCTTTCTCTGTTTCTCTATAGATCGTGAAAGCCCATTTGGATTTGGCGGTTCTATAAGATCAAAGCAGTCAGGACTACTGAGATGGTTCTTTTTAAAAAAAAAAAAAGATTTATTTATTCAGTTTGGAAGGCAGAGTTACAGAGAGGCAGAGGCAGAGAGAGAGAGAGAAGTCTTCCATCCGCTGGTTCACTCCCCAATTGGCTGCATCGGCTTGAGCTGTGCCAATCCAAAGCCAGGAGCCCAAGGGTGCAGGAGCCCAAGGACTTGGGCCATCTTCTACTGCTTTCCCAGGCCACAGCAGAGAGCTGGATCAGAAGTGGAGCCACCGGGACTTGAACCAGCGCCCATATGGGATGCCAGCACTGCAGGCGGTGGCCTTACCTGCTACGCCACAGCGCCGACCCCCAAGCTGCTTCTTAAACTAACGTAGACTACTGCTGCCTCGAGAGTCTCCTAGGCATGCAGCAGATTTGATATGAATGAGAATAAACTTTTACTTCACCAACCCATGAGATCTTGGTGCTATTTGTTGTATTATATTCTAATACAGCATGCAACAAGCATCCAGTGGCCAAATCAACAGTGCAGTAATGAGCTTGTCCTTGAATTTTTCCATTTCCCCAATAGATGGACCCTTCTTCTTTTAAACAAGAGAGAACAAGCAACCCAAAACAGAATTGACCATTGGAGCTCACCTTTGCAGACAGGAGGGCTTGGGCTCCAGACGCCTACTGTTTTGTTCTTCACCGTGCAGGAGATGGAGGCCTCGCCCAAGAGTGAGAAGCGAGGATTGCAGCTGTAGGTGACAGAGGAGCCGTAGGTGTGGATGTCTTCATTCCCACCATTGTGCTTCCCGTTGATGATGTTTGGAGGGGGCTCACACTTGACAACTGAGAGGAGTGAGGGAAGGCAAAAACAATCAGAGAAGGCCCATCACAAATCTAGAATCCATGCTAATCCTATTGCAGGGTGCAAACAGCAGTAAAAATGCATAGGGCTCTTTAATCACCTAACATAATGTATAATCAAGCTGAAAAAATACTTACTTTCACACTTGGGGAGCGGATCACTCCACTCAACTCCTTTTTCTTGAATATCACAATGACTAGTGGTTGACCCAATTAAGATATATCTGAATTAAGATAGGAACAATGATTTTAATGGAATTCTTCCTACCCTAAATTAAATTGGACAAAGAGACAGAACAAATAGAATGGTTAGTCAATACTCAAATAAAGAACGAATGTTCTCTGGGACATCACTTCCCACTGAGCACTCGAATCAGTAAGATTTCATCAGGCAATGGAATGTATCTGTCTGTCCTTTCATTCTGTAATCTATTAAGCATCTAGATGTCAAGCATGGAGCTCATCCGGGGCTCAAGTAGGACCAGGGAAGACTCACTTGAGTGTGTCCTGCAGTGGTCTTCGGTCATGAGCACTGTTCTCACAAGAGACAAACTCCAGAGAGCCACAGAAATGGGGCTGGAAAACAGGAAGTGTCTGGTGTATGGGAGTAAGCCACACATCTGGGAGTCAGCAGGAGGCTTCGTCGCAGAGACTGCAAGAGCCTGGGGTCAGTGATCTGGCCAGGACTTGTGCTTCAGATACAATTTGACCCTGCAAGACCTCAAGGAATATTGTTCACTTGAGGCTTCTTAGAAACCCACTGCAGGACAAGCTATAGGTAACCAAGACCTGGCAAGGACAGCTTTAGCAACAACAAAAACAAACACTACTAACGAGTGTTGAACATACAGATCTAAGACAAAGACAGTCAGGATTAAGAGTGACTGAATGAGGGGTTGGCGCCGGGATGCATCTGTATCCCGTATGGGCTCAAGTCCTAGCTGCTCCATTTCTGATCCAGCTCTCTGCTAATGTGCCTGGGAAAACAGCAGAGGATGCCCAAGTACTTGGCCCCTGCACCCATGTGGGATACCGGAAGAAGCTCCTAGCTCTTGGCTTAGGACTGGTGCAACTGGCCCAATTACAGCTGTTGCAGCCATTTGGGAAGTGAACCAGCAGATGGAAGATTTCTCTCTCTGTCTCTCCTGCTCTCTCACTCTGCTTTTCAAATAAATAAATAAATCTTTTTTAAAAAATGACTGAATGAAATACAAATATTATGTGGGTGTGCAAACAAAAATACATGGGACATAAGAAAAATGTTTACTATATGCTATTAACTGTCATTAATCTGTTTTGTAATATTTAAAACAATTTTTAAATTTGATAATTTACCTTAATTCATATATTTATGTTTGAAGCATTTAAAGAGAAGCATAATAAATATTCAAAGAGCTCATCAACGAAATGAGAATTCAACTGATTTGCTCGATGGTGGTATGCAACGAATATGTACACATTAGGTATAAGGTAATGTGTCAGAGAGTTGTTCATAATAGTGCAGGATAGGAAATACTCAGGCATCCATCAAAGAGGTTGATGAACCTTGACACATCTACATGTGAAATTCTTGTGCAGTTGAAGAAGGAAATTGGGCACGGCCATCTCTATCCACAAACCTGAAATGTCTCCAGTATATATTGATGAGTAAAAAAAAAAAAAAATTCAAAGCTGCATTTGTTTTAAGAATACACGCTAATCCCTTAGCTTGTATTGAGGTAAGGAAACATTAGGAAGATACTAAAGAGAGGGAATAAAAGTGGATCCTTATTTGAGGACAGGAGGGAATTGGGTGCCTGGAGACGGGATGGAAGCAAAAATTGTCATTGAATATCTTCTTATATCATTTACATTTTGAAACATAAGAACATTTTAGCTACTTTAAAAATTAACTTCATTGTTTCTAGATTACCTCACACTCACCCTTCGGAACAGCTGAATTCTATTTGTGATCCAAAAGAGAAATCTGTCTTAACTTCTACTTGCCCATTAGGTAAGTCTCCTGGGTTTCTGCATCTTTTCTCTGGGAGAAAAATTAAAATGATAAGTAGTGACTCCGCATACCGCAGATATGGCAATAAGAAGCAGACCGATTGATCTAGTCTCACTGCCACTTTCAGAAAGGCTGAGAGGCTCAGACTCAAATTATTTCTGATCCTGACTCATTGGATTTTTATTTCAGAGGGAAAATGAATGCAAAACTTGATCTCACTTTTTTCTAATACATTTAACAAACAGGGGAAAATACACAATTAATCACTGTGATAAAAACATCTATGATCAAATATTTAAGACGATGGCCAGGGGACTGGGAAACTTTGGTTCATTGAACTGAGGTTCCTCAAAAATGTGTGTCCTCAGTCACAAAAGACACAAAAATAAGGTATAGATTGCTAACTCTTATTACTGCAGAATGCATTCCTAACTAACAGTAGATCAGCATCTTTCTAACACCACAGGTATTTTGAGTGAGATTTCTTGGGAAACTGTATTACCCCTTCATAGCCACCTAACTTTTTATAATTTTTGTCAAAGTCAACCTGGTTTTCAAGATATCACAATGAAATTTGTGCTTCATTTCTTGAAAGAAGTGTTGGTGAGTTACGTCACTGAGAGCAGTAGACTTCTCAATGTGATTAGCTAATTTTCTCTTTTTTATTCTGTTTTGTTTTACTTCTCAAAAAGTAGCACATGTGTTCATCCACAAACTGGAAGATTCTTGGTGACTAAAGACTCAGGTAGCACCTGGGACAATTTTCCAAATATGGACCAGGCAGACATACAAACAATAATGTTGATACTCACTAACACAGAAGGTATCGTAGCTCCACAGTCCTCTGGGTTTGCAGGTAAGAATCGGATTTAGACCGTTCCTAGTATAGCCAGGGCGGCAGGTGTATTTCAGAATAGTTCCGGTTTGGTACTCATTCTCAGACAATTCACTTATTGAAGAAGCAAACAGTAAATGGGGTGGGGGACCACAGTCGCCTGGACACCGAAATGACAAGGAGTACCGAGCGTCACAACGTGGCCACAGCATCTTCGTGCCTCAGTTAACTGACTTTCAGATCAAGACCATCTTTTCCCGCCAATCCAGAAAAATCATAATTTCTATTTTCTCTCTGTTCAATGGATCCAGTGATTGACCAGTAATAATATTTGTTTATAAATGATAAGGATATGGATAAATGACAAGGATATGGATAAATGATAGTGACAGAGGTAGATTTTTTAATGCCTTTTCTACTATATACGGGACAATTTGCCTAAAAATGAGGACAAACATGAATTTTTCATCAAATCTCCCATCTCTCTAACTCTGATGAGTCTGTACAAAGTCAGGAGTTCCTGTGGCTGGTGCTGTGGTGTAGCAGGTAAAGCCACCACCTGCAGTGCTGGCATCCCATATGGGTGCCGCTTCCAATCTAGCTCTCTGCTATGGCCTGAGAAAGCAGTGGAAGATGGCCCAGGGTCTTGGGCCCCCTGCACCTGCATGGGAGACCTGGAAGAAGTTCTTGGCTCCTAGCTTCAGATCAGAGCAGCTCCAGCCATTGTGGCCAACTCAGGAGTGAACCAGCGGATGGAAGACCTCTCTCTCTCTTTCTCTCTCTCTCTCTCTGTGCCTCTCCTTCTCTCTGTAACTTTGACTTTCAAATAAATAAGCAAATCTATATAAAAAAAAAAAAAAAGAAACTCAGAGTCACACAGAGAGAGAAAGAGAGGCAGAGAGAGGTCTTCTACCTGCTGGTTCACTCCCCAGTTGGCCGCAACTACCAGAGCTGCACCGACCGAAGCCAGGAGCCCTCTCCAGGTCTCCCAGGCAGGTGCAGGGGCCCAAGGCCCTGGGCCATCCTCCACTGCTTTCCCAGGCTATAGCGGAGAGCTGGATCGGAAGTGGAGCAGACGGTCTTGAAGCAGCACCCATATGGGATGCCAGTACTACAGGCGGTGGCTTTACCCGCTATGCCACAGTGCCGGCCCCAGTCTGACTTTCAAATAAATAAATAAATCTTTTTAAAAAAGTCAGTAGTTCCTATGATATTGCATCAACAGAAATATATTATTGCATTAAAAATAGTATTACATAATATTGTTCACAGAAAAGAAATGGAGTGGCAAGAAGATGGGCGAGAATGACAATTTAAATTTACATTTTTGGCCAGCGCTGCAGCACACTAGGCTAATCCTCCACCTGCGGCGCCAGCACCCCGGGTTCTAGTCCCGGTTGGGGCGCTGGAACCTGTCCCGGTTGCTCCTCTTCCAGTCCAGCTCTCTGCTGTGGCCCGGGAGTGCGGTGGAGGATGGCCCAAGTCCTTGGGCCCTGCACCTGCATGGGAGACCAGGAAGAAGCACCTGGCTCCTGGCTTTGGATCTGCGCAGTATGCTGGCTGTAGCGGCCACTTGGGGGGTGAACCAATGGAAAAAGGAAGACCTTTCTCTCTGTCTCTCTCTTTCACTGTCTAACTCTGCCTGTCAAAAAATGAATAAAAATTTAAAAAAATTTACATTTTTTGTGACTTTTGGGTTTTGAATGATGTGGAGGAGGAAACTTGTAGTCTTTGAAACATAAAATCTTAATCTGACTCTTGTTGCATTATATACTGGACTGATTTATCTTTTTTTTAAAGTTTTTAATTTATTTAATTCATTTATTTGATAGGCACAGAAACAGGGACACAGACAGACTGGAAAAACTTCTATCACTGGTTCCCTCTCCAAATGCCCACCACAGCCAGGGCTGGGCCAGGCCAAAGGCAGGAGCTGGGAACTCAATCCAGGTCTCACATACGGGTGGCAGGGATTCAGCGCCTGCTGCTTTCCAGGGCATGCATCACCAGGAAGCAGGAAGCAGGAGGCGGAGCTGAACTCACACTCAGACACCCTGATATGGGATGCAGGCATTCCGAGCGACATCTTAACTGCTGGGCCAAACTCCTGCTCTTGATTTACATTTTTTTTTAAAGATTTATTTATTTATTTGAAAGTCAGAGTTACAGAGAGGCAGAGGCAGAGGCAGAGAGAGAGAGAGAGAGAGGTCTTCCATCTGCTGGTTAATTCCCCAAGTGGCCCCAACAGCCGGAGCTCAGCCAATCTGAAGCCAGGAGCTTCCTCTGGGTCTCCCACACAGGTGCAAGGGCCCAAGCACTTGGGCCATCTTCTACTGCTTCCCCAGGCCATCACAGAGAGCTGGATCGGAAGTGGAGCAGCCGGGATTGGACTGGTAGCACTGCAGGTGGAGTCTTTACCTGCTCCGCCACAGCGCCGGCCCCATGATTTAGGTTTTAAGAACTCCAGTGAAATTTTACACTTCACTGCTCCATTCTGGATAAACCCACAGGCAATGCAAAGTGTTCACTTAGGCTGATCAGTAATATAGATTTATTTGTTTCAGGTCATGGTTAGGAGACAGATTGCTTTAGAAATTCCCGGAGAGGAAATTCTAGGAGGAAATACCTAAAAAATTGCCTCTTTCACACGTAAAGAAAATTCCTCTAATTCCAGCAGGTCCAAAAATCCTTTGTCGCTGAGTCTAGAAGCTTGGCCATCTCTTTTCCAGTCTTCAAAATGAGCATGCGAATGATCTGAACAATTTCTTGTCAGCCTGAACTTGCTTCCCATTACCTACCAAGAACAGGAGCCAACAGAGCAGCGATCAAGATAATCTGGAACAGAGTTTGATCCAAGACTTTCCAGGATCTAGGGACTGGCCTGGCTGCGATGTCCTCCATTCTAGGACAGGTCCCTTTCGGAGCTCTTGGGATGTGCATGATCTGCTGCTTCCCCAACACTTCCTGCTGAAAAAACTCAATTTAATAGACAAAGTCATTGAATTGCTCCTGACTGTAAGGTACTAGGACCAACGATACGGGAATCCTGTCTGCAAGGAAACTACAGCCCACAGTGAAAGAAAGCACGAGGGCACGAGCATGACAAAACGAGACAGTGAGGGTGGCCCCTGGAAGCTCTCTGCTTAGCAGAGGGGCTGCCTCCTAGGGGAGGGAGGGCTCATCCAGAAGGCTGCAGCTGGTCTCCACGGCAACCCTGGATACAGTGAGACCCAGTGCAAAGCCCAGAGTAGAGAGACGCTAGGGCCCCCAGAGGCTGTCCCAGGGGTTCCTCTTCCCCCCAGCCAACACTGTGTCCCTGGGAGAAGCTCATCCACATCCATGGCTTTGGCCATCATAAATGAATCAGTCGCACACCTCTGGGCCTGCAGACGCTCCATAAACTCATCGGTTAATTCATTATCTTGGGGCCGGCACTGTGGCACAGTGGGTTAACTCCTGGCCTGAAGCGCCAGCATCCCATTTGGCCACTGGTTCTAGTCTCAGCTGCTTCTCTTCCAATCCAGCTCTCTGCTATGGCCTGGGAAAGCAGTAGAGGATGGCCTAAATTCCTTGGGCCCCTGCACCCACGCAGGAGACCTGGAAGAAGCTCCTGGCTCCTGGCTTCGGATCGGCGCAGCTCTGGCCATTGCGGCCAACTGGGGAGTGAACCATCGGATGGAAGACCTCTCTCTCTCTCTGCCTCTCCTCTCTTTGTGTAACTGACTTTCAAATAAATAAATAAATCTTTAAAAAAAATAATTCATTATCTTACATGGCCCTGTGCCTTTCTACAACCAATCAGGTCTGTCTTCTTCTTCTTCTTTCTTTTTCTTTTTTTTTTTTTTTAAGATTTATTCATTTATTTGAAAGGCAGAGAGAGAGGTCTTCCATCCTCTGGTTCACTCCTCAAATGGCTACAATGGCCGTAGCTGCGCCGATCTGAAGCCAGGAGCCAGGAGCTTCTTCCAGGTCTCCCACGTGGGTGCAGGGCCCAAGCACTTGAGCCATCATCTACTGCTGTCCCAGGCCATAGCAGAGAGTAGGATCAGAAGTGGAGCAGCCGGGACTCAAACTGGTGCCCATATGGGATGCAGGTACTGCAGGCGGTGGCTTTACCCACTAATCCACAGCGCCGGCCCCAGGCCTGTCTTCTTCACTCAGGTTTCTAAGTAGTGGAATTGCAGGGTTTAGCCTTAAAACTGTAAGGCTTTCTAAAGTTGATGAAAGAAATCTCAGAAAATCTTTGCTCTCCCTCTGTAGCTGCAGAGAGAAACATAACATCTGCTAGCCTTGCAACTGTTGTTTCTTTCTTTCTTTCTTTCTTTCTTTCTTTCTTTCTTTTTTTTTTTTTTTTTTTTTTTTTGGACAGGCAGAGTTAGGTGTGAGAGAGAGAGAGAGACAGACAGAGAGGAAGATCTTCCTTTCCGTTGGTTCACCCCCACCAAGTGGCCGCTACGGCCGGTGCCCTGAGTGGATCCGAAGCCAGGAGCCAGGAGCTTCCTCCTGGTCTCCCATGCGGGTGCAGGGCCCAAGCACTTGGGCCATCCTACACTGCACTCCCGGGCCACAACAGAGAGCTGGCCTGGAAGAGGGGCAACCGGGACAGAATCCAGCGCCCCAACTGGGACTAGAAGCCGGGGTGCTGCGCCGGAGGTGGAGACTAGCCAAGTGAGCCGCGGCGCTGGCCGCAACTGTTGTTTCTAACAAAAGAGCCCTTCCTAGACTTTAGAGGTTGTTGCTCTACCACTTGACAGTGGCCTTTCACCTTGAGAAAATCTGCAATTCTGGCCTATGTTGTGGCACAGCCGGTTAAGCAGCCGTCTGCAACAGCCGCATCCTGTGTCTGCAGAGCCCGGTTCCAGTCCTGGCTGCTCCACTTCTGATCCAGCTCCCTACTAATGTGCCAGGGAAGACAGCAGAAGATGGGCCAAGCACTTGGGCCGCTGCCACTCATGTGGGAGACATGGATGGAGTTCCAGGCTCTTGGCTTCAGTCTGACCCAGCCTTTTCCATTGTGGTCATCTGGGGGAGTGAACCAGCAGATGGAAGATCTCTCTGTCTCTCTCTCTTTCTCTCTCTCTCCTTCTGCTTCTCTGTGTAACTCTGCCTTTGAAATAAATAAATCAATAAATCTTAAAAAAAAACCTACAATTCTGGTTATCTTAGCAAATTATTTTATATAATATTTGAATGAATACTTCTGTTTTCTAAAAGTTGTGTAAACTCATGAGTTTTCTTTGCAAATGCAGAAATACATGATTACATTTTCCTCTTCGTCTGCAATCCCGAAAGTAAATCAAAACTTTTGACCATGTTAGATTTCTTATATCAGTAAAAACAAAACAAAACAAAACACGATCTAAAAACACACAACTCCCAAGGTTCAGAGGTTCAGATCAGTATTTCCAAGCAGGCCAACAGGTCCACAGATCACCAACTAAATTCACTTTCTTCCTCCACCTCCCCTGGACCTCCGTGCCTTCTCACCAACATTCCAGACTAGAAATCTGACGACTCCCTGCACCCTCTCACTTGCCCCATTTCCGTCCCCAGAGCCTCATGTCCTGTCCAGCTGGCCACAGCCATGGCACTAGAATCTGCTCTCTCCTTCACTCCAGTTCCACAGTCTAGGATCAGGTTCTCCCAGTTCCCTCCACCCTAACCTAGACCACTGCAAAAGCCTCCAGACATCTGTCAGCCTGCTTGCATGTAGATGCCATTATATTGCAAAGAAGAAATTTAAAGTATGTCATTTTGCTTAAAAACTCCCATGGTCCCCAGTTCACGCAGGTCCTCATTCCTCGCCCAGCTGCCCTCACCCTTCTCAAGTGGAACACTGTGCTTCAGCTTCATGAACGTACTCACTGTTCCCAAAACACACCCTGGATATGTTTAAGCGCCTCCACGCATTTGCACATAATGTCTCCTCTGCACGAATGCTCTTACCTGTAATCTCTCCTTTATCACCGTCCACATGAACCGTCACCTCCTTGGTGGAGAACTGCCTGACCCCACCGAGAAATGTCAGGACTTGCAAGGTGAGAGGCCCCGAGTTTGAGTTCCAGCAACACCACGGTCTAATTCTCTGATCCTGAAGACACTACTCCAATTCCTGGAACTCAGTTTGCTCGTCTCTAAGATAATACTAAACGTAGAGTATCTATGTTATTCCTTAAAAGCCCTGCCTTGCTGTAACTCCCCACTGAAAAGCTGAGACTACCATACCTCCTACTTCAATGACATCACCTGTTTAATTCCTAGACAAATGAAACCAATCCAAGAATTATCAACCCGGCTCGTCTCTTGTGTAAAGCGCTGTCAGCACTGTTCAAGGCAGTTCAGTTTGAGAGATGCCAGGAAAATCTTCAGTCCCCAAATTTCTCCTGTTAGAGGTTATTTTTAAGTTAGAGTATTTCTCAAAATTCTCCTTTTAACCTTCAGATACCTCTGGAAAGGATAGCTCTCTCTGGTCTCGGGGGAGTGTTGTCTTCCTTGTACCTGGACTCTCATCACATCCCTGGCAAACTCTAGAAAGAAGTTATGAGACAGGAAGTTGGTGTAGCGGTTATGATGCTGTTTGGGACACCCACATCTCACATTGGCGTGCCTGGTTTGAACCCAGGCTGCTCTGCTCCCAATTCCGGTATTCCTGCCAGCGAACCAATTCCGGTATTCCTGCCAGCGAGCACCCTGGAAGGCAGCAGGTGTTGGCTCAAGCACTCAGGTCCCTGCCACCCACCTAGGAAACCTTGGCTGAGTTCTTGGCTCCCAGCTTTGGACTTGCCCAGCCCCGGCTGTTGTGGGCATTTGGAGAATGAACCAGCAGATGGGAAATTTCTCTCTCTCTCTCTCTTTTCCCTCCTGTCTCTCTCACTCTCTACCTTTCAATAAATGAAATAAATGAAAATTTGAAAACAGAACTTGCTTCCACACTGCCCTTTCACTTCCTAGAATCTCTTAATTTCTGCATCTTTCCATGCCTGTTTTGCATTTCTGATGTATTTCTAAGCTTAACCCATTAAGTCTCAATATTCGATGACTATTGCCACAAAACTCATACAGGTGCATTAAATCAGGATCGAAATCATAAACTAGAGCTTATGTATCCTTTGTTATTGTTAAGAATGAAAATACAGATTGTCCTACACATATAGTCAATCTTACATATAGAAGCTGTCCTATGAGTAAGACATCAGGCAACTGCGATATTCTTCCATACATTACACAACGGACAAAGAAACAGCAGTCATGACCTGTTCAACAGTTATTTCCAGCGGAAGCAGCAAAACACTTCAGGCAAAGGACAACATTAAATTTCTGACACGATGCTATCAGTTCTACATGGCATGGCTTGTTTTGACAAGTCGCTGCTCTTGCCATTTGAGAATAACACAGCTTCTCACGTGAAATCTGATGTCGTCTTGCATAGTAGCAGACCCAGCAGTATGACACTTTCTTCCTCCTGCTGGTGTTTCCTGGCACCGTTTTAATGTGGGCAGCTGGGTGAAGTGCTACTGGTGCAACCACAAGGCAGTTTGACACTTGCAGCTGATCTGCCGATTGACAGCTCTAGCCTACGACCAGACCTGCACCTCATTGACTGACAGCTCTAAGAGATCTGCGGTTTGACAGCCACTCGCTGTGAGATGGCTCTGGCTGCCCATCCCCAGCCTTGGGACAGCTGTGGCCAGCCCCCATGTGACAGCCCGGCCCAGTCTGCGTGACAGTCCCCTTTCTGCACACCAACCCAGGCAGCCTTCCATGTACCACCAACACCCCCTTCCCATGCAGTGGAAACCACAAGTTCCCCAAGACTGCAAATGTTCAGCCAACACTAGTTGGAAATATCCAGTATGGCTGCAAAATGTGTCCCCAGCAATGACCTTATGCCATTATAATAAAATTGCCGGGGCAGGAGGAGCACTCCCACTCCTATCACACACCTGATGACAGAACATAGATATTTCCCAAAAAAACGATATACAAATGTGCAACACTCAAGCCTCGCCCTTTTGAATATGCAAATTAAGCCCCACCCTAGCCATCACCTCCTAGGCCTCCGGATAGTATAAAGAGGCCTAACTCTTGTGAGGACTTTGTTTCTTTGTGAGGGTTTGTTTCCCTGTTTGAGGTCAGTCTTTGTGTTTAGGATTTTTGTTCATTCTCTCTCTCCAGTTTGCCTGCACTTTTCCTGTGCTTTGAATAAATCGTTTTCCCCTGCACATCTTCAATTTAAAGATTTACTTTATTTATTTGAAACACAGAATGACAGAGAAAGAGAGTGAGAGAGAGAGAAAGAGATCTTCCATCCACTGGTTCACTCCCCAAGTGGCCTAGAGGGTCAGGGCTGGGCCAGGCAAAAGCCAGGAGCCAGGAGCCAGGAGCTTCATCCAAGTCTCCCACGTGGGTGACAGGGATCCAAGTACTTCAACCACTTTCTACTGCCTTCCCAGGAACGTTAGCAGGGAGCTGGAGCGGAGCAGCGGGAACTGGGACCTGCTCTCTGATATGGAACAGGGCGTGGCAGGCGTCAGCTCAACCTGCTGCACCACACCACCGGGCCTGCACTTAGAGTTCATCCACTTGTGGAGGGAAGAATCTGGAACAAACTGAGCCCGGGAGCCCAGAGCCCACGACGGTTTTCGGTATGCTAAGCAGGTGTCTCGTTTGAAATGCAATAGATTTATGAGGTCTTTCTTGTCTTTGTTGACAAGTTTGTGAATAACTCATGAATTTACAATACACATCTCAATTATTTGAATGAAGAGTGGGCAGTAGAATGTTTTACCTCTAAGATAAGTGGAATGTCTAGAAACCAGGCATGTTTATCCACTGAATAACTGCCACCACTGCAATTGTTACAACTCCATACCTTTGGTTGAGTCACGTTGGTTCTACTCTTTTTTCCATCATTGAGCTTTGCCAAGTGGTTCCCCTGTATAGTGGTTCATTCCAACAGTGACACATTGTTATCTAACCATTTTACAATGAAGATTTCATTATTTGTATCGAATCTATAATCATATGACCCTGTTTTCATCAGTGTTGTGCACTTCTGAGGAAACTTGCTTAGTTTGTCTTTTTTTTCATGCCGCCTATAGGTAGGAATCCAGTATTCTGAAGATGTACCAACAAGTCATGAGCAGTGAATAGACTGTCAACAGGAATAGGTGTGACCATGGATCTCTACCAGTTCAAGCATTTGTAGAGCTATTCCCAAGCACAGAGGTCACAGCTTCTCAGCAGATACACAGGTAGTGACATGTTAGAATTGCGGGGCGGCAGTGTGTTACCACGCACCTACCATGCAGGCCACATTCGACCAGGGTCTTATTTATAGGAGAGCTGTCTTAGAGCATTGACCACTTGCAGCACAGTGCATTCTTTGAAATGACAACCTGGTTCTAGAAAATAATTTTATGAATGCAGTTCTTAAATTAGATATTGGTTATATACATAATCTTTTGCTTAGTTGACCATTTAGTAAAAGTTACTTATGTGTAAAGTTTATGCCATTTTACAATAAATTTCAAAATATTTTCAAACACTGCAATAATCATTAACCTATTACTTTTCCCAAAAGAATAGAAATCTAAGATATAACATTTATTTCAAAGTTACCATAGGGCATATTTATTGCTCAATTTAAGTTTTTATAGGATGATGGGACACACTAAGTTAATAAAAACTTTCCACAGTTCTCATTCTCCTGTGCATCCTACTATTCATTTTCCTGGTATCACCATGTTTAGGTATAGAATAGGAACCAACAAAGAGACAAGTGCCTGGAGAATAAAACAGAAGAGAAGGGAACTGCATCCTGGCTAACCAAGGTAGATGAGAACTTCAGTAAGGAAAGGTGCACGCATTGTCCCGTTCAGAACACGTGGAGAGAAAGGAGACCAGGCCGACTGGGGCTTCCCGCTCCAGACCCTACCGGAGGCGGACCAGTGTCCTCCTGTTGCCAAATCTAAGAGCCATAGCTGTCAAGGGTGGGGAGTTGGAGCCTTACAGAATCTCCTTAGAAAGAGGCACCCAGTTTCAGAATCTAGATTATGAAAACCCTGTCTCCGTAAGCCAATAGGGAGGCCTCTCTGGGGAGTTGCGAACGATCCACAGACCAGCACACTCATCTTTTAGATACAATCATCAGAGCACACTAATCTTACACTGCTCTTCTTCTTTGGTTTTCTTTGTTAGTATGCAATATTATTATCCTCCCATTTATAATGTAAAAAACTGAGGATCAGAAGGGGATAAAAACACTTTTTAAGTCACACAACCGCCTGAAAAGAGTCTGCTGCCAGTTTCTGTCTCTGTCTTACCTTTAGAATCCTGCACTCGCTTCGAAGTGACAAACCACCAGAGACCCCAGAGTCCCCGAGCACTGAGTAGCCCACTGACCTGCAGCAGCAGAGGGAGAAGCAGCAGACTCTGAAGGTGCTCTGCGTAGTTTCCCAAGGAACAAGACACCCTTGACCTCTACAGGCCGCAGTTCCTCCGCAGATCAGAGTCTCTCACAACGCCCCGAGGCTGGCCAGAAATCGCTCCGCCACAGACATCCCTAAACTGCAGCCATGCTGTTGGCCGGACAGGATCAGCTGAATGGCAGTGGACAGCAGAAACTCCCTACCTGCCTGGTCAATGATTAACAGCAGAAACGAAGCAGCCGCAGGGCGGGCCTGCTCTTTCCTCTTCGCTCCTCCTCCTCCTCGTTGTTGATAACATGTTGCAATCGTTTTCTTTTCTCCTCTGCCAACCATTTCCCCTAAGTGAAAGGTAATTTGAATTTGATGTCAAAATTCTTTTCCCTTTCTGCAAACACAAGAGGGTTGTGCCGGCGTAATCCAGCTGGCCTGGAAATCTTGGCTGCTCCAGGGTTCAGAGAAGTTCCACAGAAATGACCATTTCCCATGACACCAGGCCTGGCGAGCTTCCCTGGGACTCAGGGACAGAGTCTTGCCCTGCCCTGGTATCCATCCCATTCCAAAGAAGTATGGAAGACGGGAACTCATCAGACACTCACTGAGTTCCTGCAGTGTGTTCAGGGCTCAACTAATGTTGACCTCCACCACCACCATTGCATGTCGGGCCCCCTAGGACCTCCAGGGGGTGGTCTACCATTGAGAGCTGCTCAGGAGAAGGCAATGAAAGACAAACTATTTACCTTCATATTGATCCGGGAAGGACGCCCAGCCCCGACATCGTCCATTGTTAAAGTTTCCACTCTGTGTGTTCAAGAAATTGCTATGAAAAAGCAAATTGTTTCTGACAACTTTTTCTGGAATAAACATCTAACGTCACATTAAAGGTTCCAGAAAGGAAGACATCTGCGTCTAGCAGGCTGTTAATCGAGGAAGCCTTGACCCGAGGTGTGAGTTAGGCTGGGCTTTGAATAGGAAGCAGAAATCATTCGATGGAGAGAGAAGGATTCTACATGTAAATAAAGCAGGTCTCAAAGGTGCGGGACTGATTGGACAGGAACAAGCGTAGAAGAGGTTTCCTGATCATCAGTCTTGAGAGTTAATTTAGAGGAAATCCCACTTTTAAAGCTGGGTCTTTTTTTTTTAAAAAAAAAAAGATGTATTTAATTTGAGAGGCAGACTTACAGAGAGAGAGAGAGAGAGAGAGAGAGAGAGAGAGATCGTCCATCCTCTAGTTCACTCCTCCCCAAATGGCCACAATGGCTAGAATTGGGTCAGTCCGAAGCCAGGAGCCAGGAGCTTCTTCCAGGTCTCCCACATGCGCGCAGGGGCCCAAGCACTTGGGCCATCTTCAGCTGCTTTCCCAGGCCACAGCAGAGAGCTGGATCAGAAGAGGAGCAGTGGGGACTCGAACCAGTGCCCATATGGGATACCAGTGCCACAGGCGGAGGCTTAGCCAACTATGCCACAGCGCTGGCCCCAAGCTGGGTCTTCAAAATACTATTTCCCAATGCACTAGAGGACATTTTGCTTTCCGTGGTGATTGTTGCAAACTTCTTTACAGCTCAGCACACTGTCTTACTCTCAGCAGACGATCTTGCCTCCTTCCTTACTGAAAATCGTTCTACATCAGTTTCACCAAGTTTCCTCCCGTTACTCCTGATTTGGGGCGGGGGGAGGTGGGGTGGTGTCTCTTCTTCTCTACCTCATTGTCACAATGTGCCTCTCGTCCCAAAGTGATCCCTCCATCTCGCCGAAACCTCAAACTCCATTTTGGTCTTCACTGTGATGCTGAACTTCTCGCAGATGTGGCCTGTGCCGCCCCCAGCCTGCTGTGGGCATGCTGCTCTGAGGTGTGCCCTGGACCCAAAATCTCCTTAATTCATTTCTTGTGACTTCTCAGTAGTCTTTAAAAAAAAAAAAGATTTATTTATTTGAAAGTCAGAGTTACACAAAGAGAGGAGAGGCAGAGAGAGAGGTCTTCTATCAGACGGTTCACTCCCCGATTGGCCACAACGGCCGGAGCTGCGCCAATCCAAAGCCAGGAGCCAGGAGCTTCTTCCAGGTCTCCAACGTGGGTGCAGGGGCCCAAGGACTTGGGCCATCTTCTACTGCTTTCCCAGGCCACAGCAGAGAGCTGGATCAGAAGAGGAGCAGCCGGGACTAGAACCAGCGCCCATATGGGATGCCGGTGCTTCAGGCCAGGGCGTTAACCTGCTGCACCACAGCGCCGGCCCCATCTCAGTAGTCTTTGACACCCCTGCTGTTGTCCTTTCGGAAAACTCTCTTCTGCTTTTGCCCCCACTGCCCTAAACACTCCAGGTTCCCTCAAGTTCTAATACCTCCTTCCTCCCTCTCATCCCTCAGTAGACATACATCCCAGGGGCTCCCCAACCCCCAGTTTTTTAGAATAGATTTTTCTGCTCACAGTTTTAATGACTTCCCTCCTCTCGCAGCGTTCAGCACTTGCGATGAGAGGACGCCCTGCTCTGTGTCCCTGCTTGCTCTCCGAAACTCAAGACTTGTGGAGGGTTTTGCTCACTGGACACCTCACAAGTGGCTCATAGTCAGCACACCCACAGAGGACCTTGTCCTCTCCTGCCCAGGTCACCCCAACTTTCATCCGGGCTCTCGGCAACGGGTTACAGACCCCCTTGGAGCTCTTTCTCCCCCGCCCTCCGAGTGTCAGTCGGTTGGCAAGTTGTTTGGCTCAGACTTTTGCAGGCTGTCTTGTGCCTTTTTTCTCTTTCCCCTGCATCAGAGCAGCTGGGTCATCATTGTTTCCTGGGTAGCTGGCTCCATCTTGTACTGCTCTCACAGAATACCTGAGACTGCCTAAGATGTCTATTTCTTCTACCTGGAGGCTGGGGGTGCAAGGTTGAGGGCCTGCAGCTGGCAAAGGCTTTCTTAGTGTGTCATCTGATGATGGAAGGTGGAGAGACAAGCGAGCATGCCTACAAGAGAGAGGGGGAGGGGACTGAACCCATCCTTAGTTATCATGGGAATGCACTCCCACGGTCACTAACCCCAGTCTTGCCATAATGGCATAAAGCGGGAGGACTTAGCCTTCATGACCTAACACAATCACCTCTTAGAGATCTCCCCACTCGACGTCGTCACACTGGGGATTAAACTCCCAACACGTGGACTTTGGGGGACATACTGAAATGTAGCCGTAGACTATTACAGGAACCCTTGTATTGGTTTCTGCCCCGGTTCTTTTTCTGCTTCAACCAATACAGCATGTTGTGGTGAGATAACTCCTCCTCTTCGCCCTGTCCTTAGCATTCGCTTGTTTAAAAGTGTTCCATGTATCCTCGCTACCCATCAAAATGAGCATAAGTTCTCTACCATGCCATTCAAGGCTCTGCGTAAACTGACATCAGCCTGACTTTCCAGCCTTCTCTCACCTCTCCCCACTGCATCCAGACCAACCAGAATGTATGCTATTCCCAAAACATTTCTCACTTTTCCTGTCTCTGTACAGTGTTTTTAAAAAGAAGTACTATCAAAACATTTGAAAACATTAAGAAAGTTAGCACCTCTCCCTCAACCATTCTAAGACAGCTGTTTGCATCGGGACCTATGATTGCCCAGACCTTTCCCACAAGGACAGAGGGCTTATGGGCTGGCACCGTGGTTCACTTGGTTAATCCTCCGCCTGCGGCGCCGGCATCCCATATGGGTGCCGGGTTCTAGTCCCAGTTGCTCCTCTTCCAGTCCAGCTCTCTACTGAGGCCCGGGAGGGCAGTGGAGGATGGCCCAGGTGCTTGGGCTCCTGCACCCACATGGGAAACCAGGAGGAAGCACCTGGCTCCTGGCTTCAGATTGGCACAACGTGCTGGCTGTAGCGGCCATTTGGGGGGTGAACCAACGGAAGAAAGACCTTTCTCTCTGTCTCTCTCTCTAACTCTACCTGTCAAATAAAAAACAAATAGAAGGCTTACATGAATGCATTAATAAATATTCTACTCTTTCCTAAGATCATGTTTTTAACATTGTCCCTTGCACCAGTGGATGAATCTTAGGAGTGGAGTTACTTCGAGAGCTCATGACTCACTTACTTATGCCATTTCTTGGATCTCTTTTCTGCTCCTCCTTAATACTTGGTTCCCAAACGTCTCTCACCCTTGAAGGCCGCATGACCACGGCTTCCTCCCTCGGGATGCTGCAGCTTCCTCCCACACATGGACTCTTCCTCTCCTCCGTGGCCCGTGGCGCGACCCTGGGGGACAGCGTCCAGTTCCCTGTAACCACCCCAGAACAACGCCCTGTGTGTCCGCTCAGAGCGTCCCCCTGTGTGTCCGCTCAGAGCGTCCAGCCTGCTTCAGATACCATGTCTTGGGCTGCTTTGTGATTCTGCCTGGAGGTTGGCCAATCTTTCAAGGCATCTGGGATATTTTGGTTATGTGTCATTGCGCTTTTCCTCTGTGTTCAGGTGAGGGTCCGGGTGAAGATGAGAAGCTTATCACGTCAGATAAGGATGACGTCTTGACGGAAAGCCCTAGAACTCCCATTCTCACTACCCTCTGAAAAAGGACATTCACTGTGCAGCAGCACCTCAAACCTCATCCGAAAGGCAGCCTGGAGCGTTCCCACAGAAGGTCCTACCAGGCTCCGGAAACCACACAGAGGGGACTCGGGAGAGAGTGCGGGTCCTTGACCGTGCATCTGCCTCAGTGGGTCTTTCCAAGGGTGGAACTGTTCCGAGCTGATTACCCCAAAATAAGAGGTAAATTTTTGCCTCCTAAGTTTTGGTTAACTTGAGGTTAATTTTGCCTCGTTATGTGCACTTCCAATTAAAAGATGAGGTACACTCTTGGCTGAGATCCACCTTTCCTCCTCTCACACACAGGAAATTAAACTCTCGGCTCCTCCCTGTTGCCAATTCTTATCTTAAAGAAACAGTTTCTATGTTGGCCTTTTCATATTCTGAGCACACAATTCACACACACACACACACACTCACTCACCATGGTGCATTATACAATCGCAGTTGGCTACCAGAAGGCTGCATTTCAGTCCAATAAGAAACAAATCGGAAACCAATTTCAGAACCAAGAGGAAAATTGATTCACAGACGCATTTTTATTAGCAGACTGCTTAGCTCCCATGTTGCACCAACATTTTTGCCTCCGGCTCCACTTTCTTCATCTTTAGAGAATATTTTAGTCCTCCCATTGTTAAGGTATTTCCCCTTAACCTTTGTGTAAGCGTTTCTGGGTTTTGGCAAAGGCTGCTATTCTCCCAAAAGGCAAGCTGAAGAAGGAAAAAATGTTTAATTGCAGCTGAAGGACTGAGACCAGCTGCACCCTGAGCCAGGAAGGCAGCGTGCAGAGCCTCCAATCGGGGTAGGGTGCAGAGCTGGGGCTCAGAACCAGGGCTTAAGTGAGGATCTGGCTCTTCAACAGGATGGGTTGTTTACATATTTTGATAAAGCATAGTTTTTAATACTACCCCAGAGCAAGTATAGACTAAAAGAAAAGTCTCTTTGAAAAGGGATGTGTTCGGTGTTATTTTTTAAGCCTTTAGAAATGTAGGGACTTTTCAAGGCAGTACGTCCAAATCTCAGGCATTGAGTGTCATGTCCCTTGCTCTGGAAGACTCGTGAGACAGCAGCTCCTGTCAACATGGGACTTAGGAGAGAGTCGAGTGGATGGTGGTGAGACCATCCATCTATAAAAATGTGAGTTCACTGTTTATGAACTCCCTCTTCAGTCAGGCCAAAGCCAGCCTATCCAAAGACATGTTTACAGAGCCCGTGCCAGGAGCCAGTCCCAGGCTGCGGAGACCCAGCCATGAACAGACGCCCTGCTTCTCAAGCTCAGGGAGGCCCGTTCGGCAGCTTCCTGGGTCAGCTCACAGGCCGGAAGTGCCCGCTCCACTCCCTGTGAGTGCACTGCTGCTTGTGGGGTACCCATTAAGTGGTACCTGGACAGAAGCCAGAACGCCACCTTCCCAACGGGGCAGCTGGGGCTGGTTTCCACCTCCCGGTGCCTGAGCCCTGATGGGCACTTAGGTTATCTCAGGGATACAAAATAGCTACAAAGTAAAAAGCTCTCTCGGGAAGGTGGGGAGGACCCATAAACCCCAGAGAAGTGAGGGATTCTGTCAGGACGTTAATGCACACACCACTGGAGTGGGCTGGGTGAGGGAAGCAGTGTTTGCTGGTTCAGTAACCCAGATGCCTCCTGTCGGGGCTCTAAAGTGGTGTCGGAAGTTAGAGACATCCCCTCAATAGGTCTTCACGTGCGGGCTAGGAGGGAGACGCAGCTTCTTCAGAACACCGTGACAGTCGGCTGCCAGGTCTACTAACTGAAACGGCAGTGACGTCACATGATGTGGAGCTAGTAAGACTGAGACCGTGAGAGAGGATCTGAGCAGGTCCCTGAGGTGGGCGAGGAGGCCATCGGAATGAAGGCTTGGTCTTAATTAGAATGCTGTGAGGGTCTACAGACTAAAGCTTTGTCCTTCTGCACTTCTACATTTTGTTATTGTATTCTTCAGTTCTTTAGAAAAACACACATGTGTAGTATTTATGGAGAGAAGAGTCATGCTTTACTTAGGATACGTAGGAAACTTCAATAGGACCAGTCTGTCTTCCAGGGACTGGGGCGAGTTAGCAGTGGGTGATACCAGCTGTAAAACCAGAGACACTGACATAGCAGAAAATCCAGGGGCTGGTGGGGGCATAGCCTGGGCCCTTCCCCAGAGCAGCGCTGCCAAGAGGCAAGATCCCACTCTTGAAAGGCTACATGCACTTTCCCCTCTTCATGGCAGACCCCGAGGTGAGATCTCTGCTTCAGAACAGCCATGGACTGGGCTCCCAGGAGGACCACAGCCGCCTGGAGAAGGGGCTCACAGGACAGCTGTGAGGGCCAGCTCTGCTTGGTGGGCGCGCCCTGTAAGGACACCAGCGAGCCTGCACCTGCCACCTTCGCAGCAGCACTTGTGGGACCCGGCACATGTTCTCCATCCACTGCTTCCTCCATCAAAAAGACCCCTCCCCCATTCCCGTGATGTGAGAAAGAAAGAATGAAGTAGGATGTGAATTTGGTCACATGAGTAAAGGGTAAAAACCCCAGCATGCCTCACTCTAGGTATGCCAGACAACACCACAGTCAGGCATCAGTATAGTGATAGTAAAGATGACACAGACCAATTACTCTCCACCTTTGTAAACAACAGCACACGTGAGCTTTGTAACCTTGAGCAAGTCACCTGGATGTCAGCCATCACATGTGTAAATTGAGAACATAAATTTTTCCCAGTTAAAAAATTATAGGATGGGATTGGTGTTGTGGTGCGGCAGGTTAAGCCTCCCTTTCAGATGCCAGCATTTTGTATCTGAGTGCTGGTTTGAGTCCCAGCTACTCCACTGGTTTTGGTTTTTTTTTTTTTGGGGGGGGGCAGGCAGAGTTAGACAGAGAGAGAGAGAGACAGAGACAGAGAGAAAGGTCTTCCTTTTTTCCATTGGTTCACTCCCCAGATGGCCACTATGGCCGGCGCGCTGCACAGATCCGAAGCCAGGAGCCGGGTGCTTCCTTCTGGTCTCCCATGTGGGTGCAAGGCCCAAGCACTTGGGCCATCCTCCACTGCCTTCCCGGGCTACAGCAGAGAGCTGGACTGGAAGAGGAGCAACCGAGACAGAATCCGGCACCCCAACTGGGACTAGAACCTGGGGTGCCGGTGCTGCAGGTGGAGGATTAGCCAAGTGAGCCACTGTGCCGGCCCCAGCCACTCCACTTCTGACCCAGCTGCCTGCTACCCACCATGTGGGAGAGCTGGACAGGGTTCCTGGCTCCTGGCTTTGGGCTGGTCCTGTCCTAACTATTGTGACCATTTGAGAAGAGAACCAATGAATGAAAGATCAATCTCTCTCTCTCTCTCTCTCTCTCTCTCTCTCTCTCTGTCTCCCTTTCTCTGTTGCTATTACTTTCAAATAAATAAATATACATTTTTAAAAAAGTTATAGAATGGATGAAACAAAATGATGCATTTACTTCAAAATAATAAAGTGAGGACATAGATGGAAAAAGATTAGACACATGTCGATAAATGAGGAAGCTGTGTGATTAGCATATGTCAATGAACTGGGCTCTTCTTTTTGTATAAAATTTTGTATAGCATTTGTATAAAAATTTTCTATAATATAAAAATGTCTGAATTAGTAAGGCTACTACAAATTACACTGAAAAAAGTAATCTTGATATATGGAAAAAAGTAAGTCTTTTCTTCTCGTAGGAGTAATTAGTTCTATTAATCCAACTGAATTAATGCTGATAAAGAACTGACCACATACCGAGAAATTGAGAATGGTTTCTTAGAGTTCTCACGTGGCCAGCAGGAAGGGACTCTGAAAACTAGGGCGGGATGGCGATTCGGGCAAAGAGGTGGGAAGCCCACCAGAGGCGGCAGGCACCAGTGGAGGCCTGCAGATAAGGAGTTTCCCTCCTATCAGGGGGCAGCCCTTGATGTGAAAGTCTATCTGTCCACCTGCTTTCCCAGAGACACTGTTGGCCCCTGGGAAGTTCGGGCCAGCCCTCGGCTGGAAGGAGAAGGAAGGCAGAGTCTCTGTCTTAGCGTGTTGGATGCCACAGGCCGGCCCTCGTCAGCTTCCTGCATCCCACTGTCTTTGCAAGGTTGCTGATCCTGATGCCTCGTATTCTTCCCTGTGCTTGCACATCCCTGTCCCTCCCCTTCCAAGGACTACAAGGTTTTAAATGCAAGAGGATAACAAGAATTTCATTCTAATACAGCCACACATTATCCATTCCTAAATAGACAATCCCCTTCCCAAAAACAGTTCTGAGTTTAAAATAAGCCACAGCTCTCGGGATTTTGACATTAGTGCATTTTTCACTCTCAAAAAAAAGGGGGGGGGGGAGTAAACAGAAATTACCCACTTCAGGGATCTGCTACAGCCCCTATGGAGGACAGAATATTAGCTCAAGTACTTAGAGATTTTTTGATAAAAGAAATATCACAAGTTTACATGTCATCCAAACCTCAGACACTTGTCTCAACGCCCACAAACTACTATCAAGTGCTTGTAGACTGAGTTTAAGGGAAGCAGACAGATCATCGAGAGCAGAAATCAGCCCTACAACCACAAGACCTCACGCACGCAGTAGAAACTTCTGGTGATAACTGCTGGACCCAGGCTGCGACTCGCCCATCCGGATATCCGGCTTGGACCAAAACAAATCTACCCTCAGGTATGACCGACCAACCACCGCCATGTTAGACAAGAGGTCATATTGATTTCCCTTTCCTGGGAGGAAGGGGGAAATCCTACCAAAGGAAATAAGAATAGCAGGAAGGAACTCAGTACAGGGAGGGGCTTTGGAAAAACACATAGCTTGGTATAAAAGAGCTACCAATTTCAAAACTTAGTTTCTGAAACCGGTTTCTGGGAATGCAAATCAGTTGACCAGTCCATTTGAACTACAGGTTTCTCCTTCCCCAACAGACATGGGCCAAAAGGTCTTTCCATGACCTTGACTTCTGTCAATATTTGTCTGTGCTTGCGGTCCACCTTCTGCAACTCTCTCCAACACTGGAGGCAGAGGGTGGAGCACCAATCGATGGTGCTTGCCAAGTCAGTGCTGCCTCCTTCTCTTTCTCCCAAGGCTACTCTGACAGCCGGAGGGGAGTAAGCTACCCTCAGCTGTCCTGTGCCTGCAGGTCGACTGCTTCCCTGCAAGGAGCTGGTCCTGACTGATTGCAAACTTTGCACACCAGCAGGGCCACGTGGCCCTCACTGGCCAGGCCTTGCCGGGTCTCCCACCCTGTGGCCCTGCTGGGGCAGGCTTTGGCCCAAATGCAAAGGGAACCCAATGAATGAAGAGAGAGGCGAGGGAAATGCCTGCTCCCGGGAATCAAAGCACATGAGACAGCTCTGGGGCTCCCAGGACGTCTTCTTCACGAGTGGACAGCACTTAGTGGGTTCTCTGTGTCCGGCTCATGAAGCTGGTGTAAAATACCCTCACGATTTTCCATTTCCATACAATAACAAATACAAAACATCTACGGATGCAGCAAAGTCTCAAATGGTATTCCCTGCCCTACTCGTTCTCGCGACTTTATCACGATTTGTTCCCGTGCCTCTCCTGAAGGGGATCAGAATATGGAGCCCCAAACCATGTTGCATTACCAGGGAGACATCAGCTGGAGATACCCCCAAGTCCACAGCTGCAGGGGGGACAGCGCTTTCCTGCAGCTCTGCTGAGCTGGTGAAAGGCAGCAACTCTGGCACCTAAGGGTGCTGTGAATTCCTCTGTGGGGCAGATCCACTCCCAGCAAGGAGCATGGAGGTAAGACCTACCCCAGATCCCTCTCCAGAACAGATTTAAGACCACGAGGAAGGCGGAAGGCCCAAACTTCCTTACTTCCTGTTTTTCCTGTTGAAAATCCATTTATCTTTCCAAAAGCCATCTGTCTTCCTACACGGACCTTTTTCTTCCTCTTCATCCATTAAGATGGTTAAAGGGGCCGGTGCTGTGCCCTAGTGGATGCCTGCAGTGCCGGCATCCTGTATAGGTGCTAGTTCAAGTCCTGGCTGCTCCACTTCTGATCCAGCTCTCTGCGGTGACCTGGGAAAGCAGTGGAAGATGGTCCAAGTCCTTGGGCCCCTGCACCCATGTGGGAGACCCGGAAGAAGCTCCTGGCTTCTGGCTTCAGATAGGTACAGCTCCAGCCCTTGCAGCCAACTGGGGAGTGAACCAGCGGATGGAAGAACTCTCTCTCTCTCTGCTTCTGCCTCTCTGTAACTCTGCCTTTCAAACAAATGAATAATCTTAAAAAAAAAAAAAAAAAAAAGGTGGTTAAAAACAATTCCCACCACCCCTTCAAGGTACTCATCCCTGAGTACACGGTGTATTCACACTGCACACACCATTGGGTTTTTTGGATCATGTGACTCACACATCCCAGCCACCAAATCTACGTGGGTGAAGGGCAGCACTTTTCCTCCCCTGCACTTGTGCACTAAACTGTTAACAGTTCTGGGACAGGATCCGTGCCTCACGGTGTGAAGCAGAGTTGTATGCTCAAGGAATAGAAGCCACGCGGAACCAGCGGGAAGATCACAGGCACCCGGCGACTCCCCCACAGCCTCCCGGATCCGATCTGATCATTCATCATTTATCATAAACTGTATAATGGGCACTTTTTAAAACAAACTATCTTTTCTCAACTAATGTGTGGATTCCTGTAGTCTAAGAACCTTCTAAAGCGTGGTTTTCAAAAGGTGAAAAAAAATGACACTTGTGTAAATACAGTGTGTAAATAAATATTATGTCTTAGGCTTTACTCAACTCATTTAGGAATGGGGAACCATTGACAGGCTAAGAGTGGGTCAAAGAAGAATTTGAGGAATCGAGACCCATGCAGTCAGTAAGTGAAAAGCATTCTGAAATGACTCTTGTAATGGACCCAAAGCTGGTGAATAGCTTACATAGTAACACAATGCAATGCTTGACACTGACTTTTCTACCTGATAGAAATTAATGAAAGCAAAATGGTCAAACTTCATTAACTTTGTATGTTCAAGAATCATTCTTCTAAAACTCCTTCATAGGCCTGTCTTTTTACTAGAAATTCTCTTTTCTTGAGAAATGTAACAAAGCCTGGCTAATGCAAAGTCAGCAAAAAAATTGCATGCCCCTGGAGAACGGTAATCCCCAACCTCCCAGAGAATGCCCACAATCCACTGAAATGTGATCCAATGGGTCCTTTTTGCTTAGTTCCAGGTTTTGAATAATTTTTCAACCTCCCACATATTCCAATTCTTGAGGGATATACACCCTTCAGTGTCTTACATAGAGACATATACATTATATCTGTACAACAAATTGTCTACAAGGAAAGAAAAAATCTGGACATAAAATAGAGGATGTGTTACAGAGATCATTGCAAAGAATCCTTCATCTCAGACTCAGAACCACGAGGGCTTCAGGAAGGTTCATATTGCTTATACTATGGCCGTACTGATATTTCTCCGTAGCAGACAAGAATATTCACTCTAGCCAGCGCCGCGGCTCACTAGGCTAATCCTCCGCCTTGCAGCGCCGGCACACTGGGTTCTAGTCCTGGTCGGGGCGCCGGATTCTGTCCCGGTTGCCCCTCTTCCAGGCCAGCTCTCTGCTGTGGCCAGGGAATGCAGTGGAGGATGGCCCAAGTTCTTGGGCCCTGCACCCCATGGGAGACCAGGAAAAGCACCTGGCTCCTGGCTCCAGCGCGGTGGGCCGGCTGCAGCGCGCCGGCTGCGGCGGCCATTGGAGGGTGAACCAATGGCAAAGGAAGACCTTTCTCTCTGCCTCTCTCTCTCACTGTCCACTCTGCCTGTCAAAGAAAAAAAAAGATTAAAAAAAAAGAAAATTCACTCTGAGAGACAGAAACTATAGCCTCAAAAACTTAATCAAGTTTTGCTGTCAAGCGATTTAGAACACAACTGCTGGATTTTAGAATGGAAGATGCAGAGGCTGCAGGCTTGTGGATAAAGCAGGAAATGAGCATTCGCAGGCTCTCCCACGCCCTTGACCATGAAGGACAGTTCTCTCTGCTCCACATTGTTTCCTGGAGGGCCATGGCTACAGGGCAGGTGAAGTAGCCGTAATAGGACTGGTTTGATTGCTTTTCAAACAAACGGGGAGACAGGAATACAGGAAGAGACCAGGCAGTAAGGGAGGAGGGAGAGAGGCAAAAATCCGAAATGCCTGTCTGGGGGAGGGTTGTATGGCATAGGAAAAGGGCACACATGTTGGGATGAGTGTGAGGCCTGGGAGAACGGGTTGTTTACGAAGACCTACAGTGGGGCTGGTGCCGTGGCGCAGTAGGTTAATCCTCTGCCTGCAGAGCCAACATCCCATATGGGCGCCAGTTCTAGTTCCGACTGCTCCACTTCCAATCCAGCTCTCTGCTGTGGCCTGGGAAAGCAGCAGAAGATGGCCCAAGTCCTTGGGCCCCTGCACGAGCATGGGAGACCTGGAAGAAGCTCCTGGCTCCTGGCTCCTGGCTCCTGGCTCCTGGCTCCTGGCTTCGGATCGGCGCAGCTCCGGCCATTGCAGCCAACTGGGGAGTGAACCATTGGATGGAAGACCTCTCTCTCTCTCTCTCTCTCTCTCTGCCTCTCCTTCTCTCTGTGTAACTCTGACTTTCAAATAAATAAATAAATCTTAAAAAAAAAAAAAAAAGAAGAAGAAGAAGACAAAGGAAGGAAGGAAGGCAGGCAGGCAGGCAGGCTTCCCAGAGCTTCCCTTATTTGGCTAAAAGCAGAAAGTGCTGAAAAATGCGGACTGCTAGTAGGTTCCCTCCCCTGAGGGTTTTTTGTTGTTGTTTTAAGATTTGTTTATCTGAGAGGCAGTTACAGAGAAATGGGGAGAAAGAGACGTCTTCCATCAGCTGCCCACTCCCTAAATGGCTGCCACGGCCAGAGCTGGGCTGTTCGGAAGCCAGGAGCCAGGAGCTTCTTCCGGGTCTCCCACGTGGGCTTTCCCAGGCCAAGCAGAGAGCTGGATCAGTTTAGTTTCTTAGTTTCTTCAAGTATTTGCCCTCCCAAATGTGCCACTCTATAAACTCAGTCCTTTTCCTTCCCCGCCCTTGTCTAAACGGTGTGGTTTTGTTAAGTTGATGCACTAGTGGAATTCTAATCACCCCTCAGCAGGAGATTGCCCTACTCTGTATGTGCACTGCTGCAGACCGGTAATGCCTTTTCCTTGTGTTAATGTGTCTTTTGTCAGCCTAATATACAGGATCCCAGCCAGAGGACGTAGGGAGGTCGAAGCCAAGAATTTGTCCCTATTCTACAAAACCACGCAGCCTAATCTTATTTTTTCTTTTAAGATTTTATTTATTTGAAAGGCAGAGTTACAGAGAGGCAGAGGCAGAGAGAGAGAGAGAGGTCTTCCTTCCACTGGTCCACTCCCCAAGTGGCCGCAATGGCGAGCTGCACCGATCTGAAGCCAGGAGCGTCTTCCAGGTCTCCCACATGGGTGCAGGAGCCCAAAGCACTTGGGCCATCTTCTACTGCTTTCCCAGGCCACAGCAGAGAGCTGGATTGGAAGTGGAGCAGTCGGGACTTGAACTGGTGCTTATATGGGATGCCGGCGCTGCAGGCGGTAGCTTCACAAGCTATACCACAGCGCCGGCCCAGCAGCCTAACCTGACAAAGGCTGTGGCTTGTCTTGCCATTGGCCCTTAGACTGACTACCATGTTCCAGTTGCCTCCCGAGGCACTGAGCTACTCAGTACTCAGTACCCTGCTTCTTCTGTAATTAAACCACAATGCCAGTTGGCGCAAAGCCACCTGTAATTATAAACAATTTTTTTCCAATCTGTCTTGAAGCTATATATATAGATGTATTCATGCATCCTATGGGATGTGAGTGTGTGTGTGTATCTCTGTATCCTATGGGATGTGAGAGTAAGTGTTGTGTGCACCATCTAGGTACTACCCTTAAGTTGGGGTGGTTTGTTTGTCTGTTTTTGCCTTTCTTCTTCCTGCTGGCTGGAATGCAGACATGATTCCTACAGCCGGAGCAGCCACCTGGTATCATGAATGCTTCACATTTTAAGGATGATGAGTTTCGAGGCCAGAGACCCCAAGGATTGCAACGCCTCCACACCAGTTCTAGGAAGCGCACCCCACATCACTGTAGGTGAGACAGCACCCTTCTGTCGCAGGTGAGGAGTGGTTGTTTCAGATTCGCTGGCCAACTCTAATGTGAAATGATGAAAGAGGGCCGGCGCCGCGGCTCACTAGGCTAATCCTCCGCCTAGCGGCGCCGGCACACCGGGTTCTAGTCCCGGTCGGGGCGCCGGATTCTGTCCCGGTTGCCCCTCTTCCAGGCCAGCCCTCTGCTGTGGCCCGGGAGTGCAGTGGAGGATGACCCAGGTGCTTGGGCCCTGCATCCCATGGGAGACCAGGAAAAGCACCTGGCTCCTGGCTCCTGCCATCGGATCAGCGCGGTGCGCCGGCCGCATCGCGCTGGCCGCGGCGGCCATTGGAGGGTGAACCAACGGCAAAGGAAGACCTTTCTCTCTGTCTCTCTCTCTCTCACTGTCCACTCTGCCTGTCAAAAAAAAAAAAAAAATGATGAAAGCAAGAAAATAAAGATGACCCGGAGTTTGAGCGAAATGACCCAGGAATCTAAATTCAGAAAGGCATATTTAATAGACTGTATTAAACTACAACCCCAGACTGTTTCCCAACCCATCCATAAATCCTAAGAAAGGCAGTGGATGACGGGGAGATGACCTAGGAAGTGAAAAGCAAATGCAAACAGTGCGGTCAATGCATCGCTAATGAAAGAAACCCCAGAGGATAAAGCACTGTTCTCTGCAGGTGGGCTGGCTGACAGCTGGGGTTTAAGGACTGACCTCACATTCCTGCAAGAATGTCCCTTACAAGGAGACACTTACCTGAAGAAGATAACCAGGTTTTCACAGGTAGAGCACTGCACATAACCAAAAAGGGCATTTCAAGCCTTTGGAAATTAGAAGGGAACAGCCGCCCGTCTGTAAATGGTTGTGATAACACAGCTTACAACGGCTTGGTGAGAATAAAAAGGGACAGACTTTGTGCTTTGATGTTTTGAAGAGAAAGAAGATATTACTCCCTATGATTGACATTATCTCACTACAATCCATAAAAATCTTAAATATATCAGTGTCCATAAAAAGGTATTTTGGTGTCCAAATATTCCCCTCCTCTGCTGAAAAAAGGGTCGAATGGATGTCATTTGATTTTTACTTCTACACATCAAAGGAGATACAGAGTTTGTGGATTACCACCTGGCACCTGGTTTCCTACCCTGAGGAATGGGTTTGAGGTCATGACCCTCCTAATCTGTATGCAAAACTTTTATGTTTCTAAGCTTTTCTGGGAATAGAGTCCTTAGCTTGTCAAATACTACTTGTAAAAGTGCTTGCAGATCTTTCAAAAAAAAAAAAAGGTGCAGTGGGTTAAGCTGCTGCCTGCAGTGCCAGCATCCCCTGTGGGCTGCTCTACTTCCCTTCCAGCTCCCTGCTACTGCACCTGGGAAAGCAGCAGAGATGGCCCAGGGGGAGACCCACGGGGGAGACCCAGAAGAAGCTGCTGGCTCCTGGCTTCGTGGGAGCCCAACCTCAACCATCGTGGCCATTTGGGGAGTGAACCAGTGGATGGAAGGTCTCTCTCTCATCTTCTCTCTTTGTAACGCTGCCTTTCTAATAAATAAAACTTAAAAAAAAAAAAAAAGACACCCTAGACACCACTCTCTCATTATTACTCATCCACCTCAGCATTTATGACCACTATCTCTTGTTTACTTTCAAACTTGGAAAATTCATTACTCATTCTGATTCTACCAGAACTCCTGAATTTGGAGAATTTGGAAGCGGCTATTGCTATTAAGGACATTTTTATTTTATATCTGTTGCTCCTGCCCCCAAAGAGAGTGTTCTAAGTTCCTCTGTCATGCACATTTATGTAATTCTTATCTAATCCTGGTTTTGGCCAAGACCAGTCATCAGGAAGACAGCAGGCCCAGCAGGGAGAGATGGGTTACAGAACTGCTTTTCCTTTCCAAAAAGAAGCGCTAGAAAACTGGCAGTGACATTGCTTTAGGAGTTGCCTGGTAACCTACGGGTAATCATTAACTATTTGTTACATAAGTGAGTAAAATTCTGGGATGCCAATAATGTGTACCTGTAACAATCCCACTGATATCATTTTTTAAAAAGATTTATTTATTTATTTGAAAGTCAGAGTTACACTGAGAGAGGAGAGGCAGAGAGAGAGATCTATCCAATGGTTCACTCCCTAATTGGCCACAATGGCCGGAGCTGTGCCAATCCGAAGCCAGGAACCAGGAGTCAGGAGCTTCTTCCGGGTCTCCCACATGGGTGCAAGGACCCAAGGGCTTGGGCCATCTTCCACTGCTTTCCCAGGCCATAGCAGAGAGCTGGATTGGAAGTGGAGCAGCCGGGATTCAAATGGGCACCCATATGGGATGTCGGCACTGCAGGCAGTGGCTTTACCCACCACGCCAGTGGCCGGTCCCTGATATCATTTTGAAATGCTAGTAATCACTGGTTAAAACATAATTATAGTTGGAATATATATACAATCTAATAATTTGAGAATATTTTGTGTATATATAAAATATCATGTTTTTTTTTTTTTAAAGATTATTTATTTATTTGAAAGGCAGAGTTGCAGAGAGACAGAGGCAGAAAGATAGAGAGGTCTTCCATTTGCTGGTTCACTCCCCAAATGGCCACAACGGCCAGAGCTGGGCCGATCTGATGCCACAAGCCTAGAGCTTCTTCTGGGTCTCCCACATGGGTGCAGGACTCCAAGCACGTGGGCCATCTTCCATTGCTTTCCCAGGCGCTTTAGCAGAGAGCTGAATTGGAAATGGAGCATCCAGGACTCAAAGTGGCACCCCTGGGATGTTGGCACTGCAGGTGGTGGCTTTACCTGCTACACCACAGCCCCAGCACCACCAAGTGTTTTTGTTTGTTTGTTTGTTTGTTTTTTAAGATTTATTTGAAAGGCAGAGATATAGAGAGGGAGGGACAGAGAGAAAACACAGAGGGAGACCTTCTATCCGCTGGTTCACTCCCTAAATGGCTGCTGCGGCCTGGGCTGCAAGAGGCCAAGGCAAGGAGCCAGGAACTCCATCCGGGCCTTGCACGTGGGTGCAGGGCCCAGGCACTTGGGCCACCTTCAGCTGCTTTCCCAGGCACGTCAGCGGGCAGCTAGATCAGAAGTGGAGCCACTGGGCTTGAGTCAGTGCTCACATCAGTACTGGCATCGCAGGCGGCAGCTCCACCTGCTACGTCACAGGGCCAGCCCCACGTACCAAATGTGATCTTCTTTTGTGCGTGATTATAACGATTGCATTTTTAATGAAAAATAGCCTTTATTGTATTCTGTTATTACAAAAACAATACATAGGACTCACATATTTTAGCATTGATTTTATTTATCCAGGAGGTAAACTTTTCTGCAAAGAAATACATCTCCTGGCTCATAATAAAAATCCGTGAGAAAAAAGTATTCAAAAAACCCTACTGTGCCTTAACACAGTTATTATTACCCTTTTAGAGAAGATGATATCCTATTTTGGAAATTTAACTTAAGGTGATACCATGGACATCATTAGACATAAAAGTTCAGGCCACCTACATTTCTACCAAAAAACTGACAACATAAATTACATTACATTCTGGTTAAATACATGCAAATGCTAATATGAGGACTTAAAAATGCCTTACACAGATAGAATAAATAATGAAAAAATGTTTTTTTTTTTCTGATCACCAAAAGATAGCGCAGACAGATGCAGAGGGAGACCTGCGCCACAAGAAGCAAATCTGTACAGCACAGCGCGCTGCAAGCAGCCAGGTGAGCCGCCGTGCAGAGCTGGGTGAGGAGCCCGTCGGGGGCAGCTCTGTGCGTGGGAAAGCAGCTCCCGGCTGCCGGCTGCTGACCTGTCCGCAGCCCAGCTCTCTGCCTCGTGTCACCCACAGCACGGAAGAACCGCCTGGGGAAAGCTGCGCTGCACGGCCTGACTTGCTACTCGCTCTCTTGCCCAGGATGTGGGCATCGGAGTGAAAGGCAAAAAAAATTAAAGCTAAAAATGCATTATTCTTAAAAAAAAAAAAAAAAAAAAGGTTTTGCTTGCAAGATGTAATATCCTCCAGGGATTGCACACACTTCATCCAGAGCAGTGACAGGAAACCACTCCCAGAGACAGCTTTGTACATCTGACAGTCACTGGCCTGGGGAACAGCCCGGCGCCTGTAAGGGAGACCAAATGCCCAACGCTTGGAGGCCTTGGCTCTCCTCCTGCTCCTGCGAAGTCCCACGCGGGAGACAGGTGCCCGTAAGAGTGACAACTAGCCAAGACAGAAGCATCCTAAGACACTGCCCTCATGGGCACGGCTTTTTCAGAGACCACGCCACGGTGACAGACCGTACAGAGGCACGTGTCTCCGTGCATCTGTGTGAAGCCAGAAACTCTCCCTAGCAGAGCTGACTGCGGAGGAGCTGTCCTTATTTCTTTGGGTGATGCCAACAGAGCCCTACTCTTCTCTCTGGTCTTCATCGGAAGGAGACACGGTAGCTACCAAAGAGAACTCAGATGGGTACCCACGTGAGGGATCTTGCATCCAGAGTCCGCCCTGAAAACTCTGTGAATGAAAAGGGTGCTACTGGCACTGCCTCCTCCATCGCTGCAGAAGACGGAACTTCTGACACCTCCATTCACCTGCTGGGCGTCTCCTGTCCAGTGTGGCACCAGGTGACTGCCAGGGCTCTAGCCTGCTCTCCCAGGATGGCCACAGAGGCCAGCTCTGTGCCTGGACAAGCTTCCCTGGAGTTCCGTCCTCACTCTTGCAAACCGTATCTGAAGAGGTGCATGTGCACTGTGGGGAGGCAGTCACAGGAAGGAGGGAAAATGCCTGAAATGAACAAGATAGGCCGACGTGGGCCAACCCAGCAGAGAGATGATAAAAACTACATGGTTCGGGCTGGCAGATGTTTCGAGGCACAGGGAAGTTAAGTGTCAGTGTTAACTGATATTTCCGCTGGGCATGAGGGGAAGAAATGCGGTGACTGTTTTCTTGCGCCTTATTTTGGTGGCGCCCAAAGCTGAATCCCCACTGAGCTTCCTGTCCTAGTCTCTGTGGAGCTGACATCCCAGCTTTCCAGTAGATGCCCGTCCCTCGGAGAGGTCTGGCCTCAGCCTCCACATCAGGAGGACAGCGATGTGGGGGATGCCACGGAGGGGGCTCTATGCACAGCCATTCGCTGCTACCTACGGGTCAGAAGGAAGAGAAGCAGAGCCATTATGTCCCAGACAGCAGATGAACCAAGAAAAGTAGAGAAGCCCTCCCCGCCTTTCCGCTGCTCCCCGCGCCGCTGACCCCCATATCCACACCCACGCATGGACACTGGGGAGTCAGGTAAACTCAGCTTCTCTCCCTGAGAAGCTGACCTCGTGAGACCTGGACCACTAGCTACGTACCCAAGCTATGAAACCGAAGTAGCCAGGACCCCGGCAGTAAAGGGAGAATGTGTTGGCAACATCAGCCAAAGACCACGCCACAAGAGTGACACTGCAGCCCGGGGCTACTTGGCCTCCGAGAGGGTCCCTGCCGGGGCAGCTATCCCAGTCCTGCTCTGAAGTCAGGGATCAGAGCAGAGCAACTTCCTCCCATTCACTGAGACTTAACGTTCTGCCTCGTGAGAAATTCTTCCCCCTAGAACGGTGCTCCCCCAGTGCTGAATGTACATAGGAACCACCTCGTGACCCTGCTAGCAGGAAGACTTGGGCTCAGCGGGTCTGGCCTGGAGCCTGCGGTTCTGCTTTTCTCACGAGTTCCTGGTCCACGTTAGGGTTCAAGGACTCAGGCCTGAGAATGCTGAAACAGTCCCACCTGCGCACTCTCCCGTCCCAGAAGACGCAAACACTGCTCTTCACATGGACTACAAGCCCTTTACAAAACAGCAGGCAAGCTGTATTTTAGAAGCAACAGCCCAATACATTTTCAAAGTTCTCCAGTGTTTTCCTTTGTACTAGATAACATGAATTACATGTCACTAATGGGACTTAGAGTACAGTGTGGTCAAATGTAGTTTGTAATTCTTATAGAGGCGCCAATAGGTGCACACAAGTACACCACGTTTTCTTCCATGATGTCCTTCCCATCTCCCCCAGAAGGTGGTGGAAGTGAGCCGTGCCTATGCCATGGACTCACACTGAAGTGGGTTTGCCCAAGTCTCGCTGTGCAACAAGAGGCAAAGTTTTAGGGGGAAGGGGGATGGTAGGGAACAGAACCCAAAACACAAAACAAAAAACCCAGGAGCCTTCTGAAATGTTCAAGTTACTCAACAATTTTATTTACCCAGTCTACACACATACGCGCACACGCGCACACACACACACAAAGCACATTTCAAATACAGTTGTACACGCCTCTGGTGAATTTTCTCATCAGTGTCACCAATTAAATCAGAACAGCACTACAGATTTACATTCTGACTGTCAACAGAGCAGTGCCTAGGGAACCACAGCAGAACTTTGTTCCTGGCTTCCCAGTGCAGCCCATCCCCACCCAACCCAGGGACCTCAGCCCTCCCTCACTCCCACCTCCCTCCAAAGGGCACTGCTTGTGATCAGTCCTTTGCTGTTGCCACAGTAAAATCATCACCATATCAGAATGCGTTAATTGTCTTACTTCAATAGCAAACAAAATATATACAACAAATCAGATACAATCACATTGAAAGTAGGTAGATATTGGCCACTGATATCCAGTAAGAGACTGACTGGAAAGAACACATTTACCCACATTTACCCACCCATTTCTTCATCACAAAATCTCCTCTGTATTTCTATTTAACAGATTAGGAATAAAAGCCAAGTTCACAGCAGACAAAAACAGCACCACTACCCAGGGGAATGCGACACTCCTCAACAGAGTCAGCTGCAGGCATAGAAGGTTCAGAAACAGATGGTGACACAAAGCCCTGCCCTGAAGGGGACTGGGTGAGTACATGTCACAACTTCAGGCTCTGAACACACGTTCCCTCGGATGAGTTCACAAAATACCATTCCAGTGATACTCAACCATCATCTTTTACAAAATGATGAGAATTTGGCTGCTACTGGACAAGAAATGTCTATTAATATTAAAACCAGAGTGTAGAGAATTTCCCTAAAAAGAGAAAGCATGGTGTGTTGAATCTTTTCTTTATAGACAGGTGCTGTAGACCGAGAATTACGATGCCGCACGTACACCACCAAGCTACAATCAGAAAGCAGGTGGACTGCTGGCTTATGGACCCTGTGAGCCTATCAGCTGGCACACACACCCCTAGAGTCCATCACAGAGGATGTACAGATCCTGGGGACTGGGAGTCTAAGAGTAAATTCTTGGGCACACGTCTAAAGTCTGTGCCATGGCCAGGAGAAGCCAAAGAGCCCACCAATGCTGCAAACGGACTCAGTTGTTACATATTTTAAAATTTCTGCTTAAAAATTTTTATTTATTTATTTGAAAGTTGGGGGGGGGAGGTAGAGATCTTCTATCCACTGGTTCACTCCTCAAATGCCTGAAACAGCCTGGGTTGGGCCAGACCACTGCCAGAAGCCAGAAGTTCCCTCCATCCAAGTCTCCCGCATGGGTGGCAGGAACCCAGGTACTTGGGCCATCATTCTCTGCCTCCCAGGCACACTAGCAGGGAGCCGGATCAGAAGTATGGAGTAGCTGGGACTTGAACCAGGCACTGCAGGATGGGATGGAGGCATCCCAAGGAGGGCAACCCTCTGTGAACACCTATTCTTGCTATACATTAAAAAAAAAAAAAAAAAAAAAGGTATTTCCAAATACAAGCAAGCCAAAATGCACACTAGGAAAGCTGTGTAAATCTATCCAATTTCTTGACAACAATACAACACAGCTTTTGGACTTGGCAAAGACAGTAGAACGTGCCTAAGATCCCCTCACCCACATACACTTCTCACAGTTACTGAGTGTGCTTCCCTTGTCCTCGGGCTAAGCACCACTGTTTCCTGATCACTCCGGAATCCTGCTCACAGGAAAACCACAAGGTGGCTTTATTCCCAAACAGCTGTGCCAAATGTTCCCTCCAAACCTCACTACCTCTGAACATCAAGTGTGGCTTGCAAGGGTTTGCCCCTGATCTCACACGAGCACAAAGTCAGGCCATCCTTAATGCTCAGTTCTTGGGAAACAGACAAAAAAAAAAAAAAAGCCAGAGACAATGATATGGGGCATATCATCCCTAGCACTGCATGTTTTTAAAAGATCTTTCTTCTATTTTTTCAACTACCCCTTTATCAAAACAACAGATAACAGAGATAAAAAGTAAGTGCTAAATTTCAACTGGAAGATGAGGAGGCCGGAATGGGAAGTGGCTGCCTGAGCTGCTGCTTTCAAATCTGTCAGGAATTTCCTCAATCAGCTTTGAGAGCAAGAGAACACACACACACACACACACACACACACAAATAACAACATGATTTCCTTTCCCTATTTTACATCAGTAGATTAAATGCTGAAGTCTTCACCGGTTTCCTATTTAACAGAACTCAGCACATCAGCAAAGGGTGGTGTGGGGTCCACCCTTTCCCTGTTGAACTTGGGGTTGAGACAAGCACAGCAAGGTGCGTACACCATGAGTACACATTCAAGAAAGCAGGGGAGAGGATGGGAGATCACAGACGGCAAGCAGGCTGTCTCTAAAGCTTGGAATCAGAGCTTGCACCCTCTATTTTCCTGATGAACTTCTCTGAGGGCTCTTAGCTCTAAAGCCTGAAAGACGCTGAAACCCTTGTGGTTGTCAAATTCCAATTGCTCGTGTCCTATCTGAGGGCAGTAAGACCACCTCAGCTCCTGCGGGGGAAACAGACCAGCAAGGGGGCCAGGGAGAGTGGAAACACAATCAGCGGGCTGAGAGCCAGAGTGAACGTTCCCTGGACCTGTCTCCAGTGCCGGGGCTTTAACAGGCTAACAGGGTGCTACTTCACCACAAATCCCCTCTCCTTCATGGTGAGTGTAGCCACATCCAGGGTCTTGAGACCACCGAGTTCCAGCTTCTCACTCTACTCTCACCTCCCAGCACGAGGAAAGGCTGAATTGTGCCATGCGGGCCACAGATGCCACCACCCAAGCACAGCAGACAAGGCGACCTTGAAACGTGCTGCAGGCACTGACCTGCCAGACCCCACTGCAGAACCCCTCCCAGACCCCGTCTCCCAGCAGCCCCAGGACAGGAGAAAAGCGAGGAAGAGCAATCTGCTCTCCACTGCCCCATCTCTCTACACTCGGAGCTCTCTCCGGCAAGTGCTCACTGGTTATACAAGTCCTGCTTCCCAGGACAAGGACCCGTTCTACTACTTCCCTGTGTCCTTCCCCCACCCAGCTCAAAGCCCCAAAAGCAAAGACACTAAACAAACCCACCCCCCCAACGCTGCCAAAACCAACGCCACTAAAGACAATGTGTGACGGCAGGTGACTCTGTCCCGGACACAACTGCAGGAAGAATCTAGCCCCGCCGAGTGTGGACACTGGCTGCGGGATTCTACTGGACACGTAAGAGCAAAGGGCTCAAGGTCAGCAGTCAGCTCCCAGTGCTGCCGACTTTCATCACTGGTGCCCCTCTCCAAGGTGCTTAAAACCCTCAGCTTTCAACCAAAGACATTCATTCAATCCAGCGATTTCTTTTAATTACCCTGCAAAGTAAAGTGTCAGAGATGGGACAAGAGCCTGGAACAAGCCTTTAATAAAAAGGGTTGTTTGAAGCAGCCTGCCTTCGAGGGGGTGACTTTATCTCAAACTGTCAAGTGCTCAAACATCTAACTGCACAGACTGTCCTTTCAGAACCAGGGGGCAATTCAGAACTCGGAGGCTGACACTTTGCCCGAGTGTTTTCCCACCCAAGTTGATAGGGTGGAGCTATTGGGAATGAATCAGAATCATCAGGGAAGCTATTAAACACCACATGTCCAGACTCCAAGCTAGACGCAGTGAGCCACTACTGAGCCTGACCCAGGTGGACCCAGACACGTGTCCCAAAGTTCTAAAGAGCTCTCTAAAGAACACTCCTGGGTGAGAACCAAGACCAGTCTTCTATTACCAAACACGACCATCCTCGGAAAACTGATGACTTCCTCTAAAAGACAAATTCATAACTTTGCAGTGAGGAGCCACCCATCTTTTTAAAAAAGTCTCATAAGAACTCTAGACTTGCCTCTTGGCAAAATATACATATCCACATTCATACATTTTCTACTCCACTGGGACTGAGAGAAAGCCATTATTGGCCACGAAGGGACTATGAATTTAAATATTTCCTGTCTAACCCTACAAAGAAAATGACAGAAGTGAACAAATAAAAAGTAAAGAGTCAGACTCCAGTGTGCCAAGGACTCCTCTAGACACTAAGATGAGATAGATTCTCCTTATGAACAAGGAATACTCTAAATGAAAGATTAAACTCTGATCAAGCTTTTTCCACATTTGGGGGGAAAAAAGGTTGCTCCTGGAGGGGCGGGGGGAAGAGCAGCTTTATTTTTTAAGTTAAGGAGGCTGTGCTGAAAATGATAGGAAATGGGGCCCTTCAGACCTCGGCACAACTCAAGAAGAACAGGACACAGGCTTTGGCATGGAATCTGCTGTGACTGGCACAGAACCTGAGCACCTCAGAAGAGGAGAGCAGTGCTCCAGGAAGTGCTGTGTGAGAGCTGGAGACCGCCCTGCTGGCCCAGCCCACCCTGCAGTAACAGACGATCTACTCTGGGCTCTTCAAGCTAGAACACACCAAGATGTCATCCCGCCCCCAGAGCCAGCTTCTCTCACAGCATCAGAAACAGGATCATTCCTTTGGAAAGGAGGCCAGAACTCTCACTCTATGTGTACTTGCAAGCTCCAGAGAATTCTCTGGGTGACTGCAGCCTGGGCTGACCCTTACAGGACCTGGCTGGAGAGGAAGGGAGAAGGCAAAGGAGAGTCTCCCCGAGTCCTGATCCCTTCAGGCCCATGGGAGAAGGCAGCGTCGGGGCCTAGCCTTCTCCTTCGCCAACCACCCCTCCTTCCCAGACACCAACACCAGACAAGCCACGGGTGAGCTGGAAGAGGAGAACAATCAAGCGAAGACTATGAAGGAAACACACATTCAAGAGACAAAGGCAAAGGAGAAATGGGCTTTCGTGTCTCCTTGCACTTACCTGCCCCTGTCACAGCACCAGGACGGTGGGGAGTTGGACACGAGAGGGAAAGGAGCAGGTGTAGGGGCATGCTTGGCCCCGGGAGAGTGTATCCTGTTCCTCCTCCTCCAGACCACCCCAGCTGAGCGCCTATCCTAAAAGACCCAACCTGCCAAGCTGCCCCTGGGCGAGGCCGTCGACGGAAGCTGGTCCACAACACAGACCCAGGATCTGTGTTCAGATTAATGGTGAAGTGGCAGGGCGCAGGTGATTAGTGACAGGGGCAGGAGGCCAGGGCGGAGGGACACACACGGTTACACCACCGGAATGCTGACTTGGGTCTTCGGCTGGTCGGCCCCTTCTTGCACGTCCAGGGCACGAAGAGGGCTGAGGGGCTTGAGGGGCCGGCTCCCAACACTGTAATTTCTTGGACGCCTGATTGTATTCGAACTGGACAGAGGCGTAAAGCTGTTCCTTCTCATCCTTACAGGGGTTTGGTTCTTGGGGAAGTTGTTCTGATTGGAAATGGAGGGACACCACACAGATGAAAGCCAAACCAAAAGCTCACTTGCACAGGCTGAACACTGCCTGCAGCCACACAGCTTCCTCCACTCCTGCTGCTCCACATGCAGGGACACAGCCTGATCCCCAGCCCCTGGGAGCTAAAAGCGTTGCAGGGGGAAAAGCTCCTTGAGCCCCACACCCCAAAGCATGGAGAGTGGCTCCAAGGAAGGGGCTTATTGAAGATAACGCAGATCCCCAGGGGCGGAGCTAGGATCAGACCTAAACCTCGTGACCCGACCGCATTGGCTCCTGTGGGCCCTGCTTTCTAAAGGGAAACCTGGGGGTGGGGGAAGGGGCGATGTTTGTATTTTATTTCAGCCAAACATTTTCATATTTAACTGACCTCCTTAGGAGCCAGATTTCAAGGTTAATTCATGAAAGAGAGATAACTTTAAAACATGGAATCTCAACATCTCTTCCTTTGGGAAGTCAGCAGACCCTCTAGGCTGTGAGATCTGCATGTTTTCCTTTTGTACAGTCTCTTGGTACCAAAGGTTCAAAGACGCAAGGGAACGGGAACGTGGCAAGTGCATCCATGGGAAAATACTTACAGTGGGCTTGTCACGGTGAGTGTTCACGGCCTCCACGTTGAGTTTAATTGTTTCTACTTTACACCCTAACAAAACAGAGGAAAAAGAAGAAGCCTTCAGGCAAAAACACTCTATGAAAAACTCCTGGGTTTCAGTCTGGGAAAGCACACCATGGAGGTATGCGTGCATTCCCAAATACAGGCACCCATCGACCCCTTCAAAGATGGAGGGTGCCGAGGGAACTTCCCTGAGATGCACGGGACGACGCGGAACTTCTGGGCCACCTTCAGAGAAAACTCAAGCATCCTGACCTGCGCCAGTCCCCACCTCGTGCCAGCCCCACGCCCATAGTTACCGTAGGCCACGGGAGTGAGTTTGAAGATGGTATGGAGAGGGCACTTCAAGTACGGCAGTTCATCTGAAAGCAGAGAGACCAGGTGAGGGGTCTCCTACACTGCAGAGTGAGGTCAAGGTAACGGAGATGGGTCTGCAGCGTGCGTGAGCTTTCTTCACCCTGACCGCCACCGGCAGTGGCACACGTGCTCCCCTAGTCCCCAGACGCTCAGCAAGACCACAGAAGCCACCAAACTCCTGAGGAAATTGGGCCATTTTAGATCCTTCCAGGTAGACGAAACAGGAGTAAGTGCCGCAGCCAGGGCCCCACGGGAGGGGAGACTTGGGCCCTCGGGTATGCGAAGGCCGCCTGCAGGCTTCCCAGCAGGTCAGGTGGATCCGGCAGGAAAGCAACACTTCCTCACGGCTCTGACCAGACGCCAGCGCCCCAACCCAAGGAACAGAGATGCTTCCAAGAGACCACCCTCCCACGGCCACGGGGCCAAGCTGCGAACGTTCAGCTCGACACAGGCCTTTCAGACAGACGGGGCCAACGAGCAGCGCGGTGGCAGCACCCGCAGGTCCCCTGGGGGTTTTGAGGCAGCAGAGCGAATTCAAGTAGGCAACGCCACAGCTGCTGGGAGCCCACACGGCTGCCTGGAGAATGCACCCTAATTTGAGTGGAAGAAAGAGAAAGAGTTGCAGTAAGCCCGGCCCCTCTCTCTGCCTGTGTCCCCAGCCCCCCAACTCAGCTGGTACCTGCGCCCTTGTCCAGGAAGTAGGCCAGGAGGCAGCGCATGACAGCCTGGTGGGAGATGACCAGGACGTTGCCCTGCCGTTCCAGCTCCATGATGACAGGCTCGAGCCGCTGCACCAGGTCCTGGTATGACTGTGGGGGAAGTGGGCAGGCTGGGAGGAGGCCAGCACAGCTGGCAGGACCCATAGTCAAGAGGCCACTTCTTCCTCATCCCCCGCCGGCTTTCCTCCCGGAGGCTCAGTGACTGTGTCACCGGCTAGCTGCCCCCGGCCCTGCTGCCTTTTGAAAATACTCAGGACTTGTAAGAACAATGCTGACACTGAGAAAACCAAGGTCAAGAAGTCTGAATCCAACCGGTGGTGGTGGCAGTGGCTTACTTTTCCTTCCCACAGGAAGGAAGGAACGAAAGGAACAGGCAGAGTCTAGGGCAAGAGGCTGCTAGCAGTTTCCTGGCCCCCATCATCCTGTTTCATGCACTCCTGCCTTGCACATCCCTATGGTGGGAAACCCCTTAGACCAGGAGGCAAGCTGACCACCAGAGACAACAGGAAATGGTTCACAACCCCATATCCCATGTGCACTTGGTGACCCTACCTGCTTGGAGGGAGGTAGAAATGAAGAGGTAGAATGAAAATAAGTAAAAAGGATTCTACAACATACTCAACCCAGGGGATATCTTGGCACCCTCTGCCCTGGATAGCTTAGTATGACCCAAAGCTTGGAGGATAAATGAGCCCAGATCCTCCGTTCTAATCACCGCCCAATCATTCAATCCTTCTCCCAAACGAGGGCCAAGCCCCAGCACAGGGCTGGGCAGCCACGCCACGCAAGGGCAGTCTCACCTCGCCTCCTGGGTACCGGTACAGATACTTATCTTGATCTCGAAGTGCAAACTCTTCCGGGTACCGCTTCTCAATCTCTGCATAGGTCATTTCCTCGCACACGCCCTGCAAGGAGCCACCGGGTTTGAGGGGTCGACTGATCCGCTCTCGCCCCACGCCAGACAAGGAACATAAGAGGGATGATCACGAGTTTCAGACTGTGTGCCAGGCCCCGCGCTGAGTCCTTCCATGCTTGGCAGCTGACTGTGACCAGGGTGGCAAGGAGTCTGGGATCACGGGGTGAGGGCCCCTGCAGAAAGCAGGCAGCTCCTGTAGCTTAACGTCCCCCTTCTCCTAGCACTGGGGAGGACAAGAAAAGTCAACAAGAGGAACAGAAGGAGGTAGCACGGAAGGAGGGAAACTGAAGGCACTGAACACCTTGCAGGAAGAATAAAGAGGCAGAGAGGAAGGAAGGAAAGAGATGTCTCCTATTACAAGAAAACTGTGAGGAAGGACTTCACCAGAAGAGCTGAGCAAGATATCTAAGCAAAAATTAAAGAACTGGGTAGTTAACTACTTCTTTCTCCCAGGAGGAAAACATATCAAGGAACAAAATGAGCCTGTTCAGCCTCACTCCCCCTAGATGCCAGAGCGATGAGGTTAAACGCTGGCCTGGGTCCCACTGTTGGCACAGGTGCTGAGCAGGCGGGAAGCTCTGATTGGAGGTCCAAGTCCACCTCCTTTCCAACCCCTCAACTGGCCACAGATCCAGATTCTGTGCAGTTTTGATGTGCGGTTCTAGTTTTCTAGTCACTCTGCCCACCGAGTGACTTCTGAGGGTCCCTGTCTCAACAGGTGATTCTTGCTGGCTCCCCTGGCCTTCAGAGCATCCTACTCACAGCATCAATCTCATTCAGGATCTTCCACTGCTCGTAGGTCACCCCGAGAGACTCAGCGGTCTGGATGGTCCTCTTCAACTGGCTTGTCCACACTTTCAGATCTGCTATCTCCTGTTCCTTCAGAAAATTCCTCAGAGCCTGAGCAAACTGGGGTTTGAAAATAAAAATTATGAAAAGAAAGAAGTACACACACACACCCACACACACACACACACCACCACCACCACCAACCCCCACCCCCCCCCCCACACACACACAACTGCTAACTTGGCCTGTAATGTGCAGTGTGGAGAGCCATGGGCCAAATCCGTAAGGTGCAACATAGTTAATATAAACCCAAGAAGAAATGGACTTCAGCGGGAACACCTTGTACTGTGCTAAGAACACAAGTCCTGCTGAATAAGTAATGGCTGAATGATCACAGCAGAAATGGTTCCAAGTCACCCACACTTCAGTACAGACCTAGAGGCAGTGAGCAAGGAAGCATCTTTGGCACTTGCCTGACTGCTTGGAACCACAGCTTAAGCCCAGACGGGACTTAAGAAGGGGATGAAACAGATGACCTCTGCCATGCCCTTCCAGCTCTAAGCCTAGGAAATCCAAACGCCGGCCAACTACTCACCTGCTTTCCCCGCGCCGAGAGGCCGGAGTCACCCCCGATCTTGCCCACGAGATTGAATTCACTCTCCCCGTGCCGGCAAAGGTAGATGGTGCGGGGCTGGACGTGGATGTTCATGAGGTAGTAGACTATCTTGCTCTGGATGTAGTCCTGCACTCTGTTGACCAAAAATCGCTGGCCCACATTTATCACCTTGATGAAAGAGAGGTCTCTGGGACAGGATAGGAAAAAAAAAAAATTCCCAGGCATGCAAATCTAAGAGTAAGAACAGGAGGGGACCTGCAAGCTCTCGGCAGCTCTTCCTCCTCTCCTGTATCCTCCCCACACTGCTAGAACCGAGTGGCAAGAGACGGTGGAAGATGAAGCAGACCTTCCTGTGCTCTCGGTCAGTCTGTACCCTTCCCTCTGTGTAGCACTGTACCACGCAAGTAGATAAACACAGTAAACAGAACTCAGCTTCCACTCAGGAGCTAGACAAGACGTCCTGAAGATTGTGCTAAGACCAAGACTTGGTGAGAAGACAGGCTCCACCTGAAGCTGGTAAGACCCGGCTAGAACACGGCACCAGCAACCTGGGGAGAGAGGGAGGCTGCGGAGCCACAGAGACAGCCACGTACTCCTTCCATCCGCCTAATCGAGCCTCTCCCAAAGGCACTCCAGGAACTGTTTGCTTTGCGGCCATCGTGGGATTTTCCTCATTATAAAAACTGTAAGTAGTTAGTCCAAAAAAGAATTCAGGAAACAAACAAAAAATAGGGTAGAATGATGCAAGTCACCCATCACCCTGTTACCAGAGATAACATCTATGAAGACACACTGTCATACATGAAAGCATCCTTCTAGGCTGTCTCTCTGTGTGAGACTTTGGGCAACTGAAGAATATACTGCGCGATCATATCTAAGGTAGCAGTTTTCAACCTCTGTATTAAGGGCACACTTCCAAACACTGGCATTCAGGGCAACCCACTTGACGCAGCTAAAGGCTGACCAAGTTCACCCGGCCCGCAGTGATCTAACAGCGTGCCAAGTGCATCTGCCTTGGTGATGGCTTGGCTGCAGGCCCACATCTGTTGACTAGGGCCAGTAACTGCCCTGAACGTCCATGCTTTCAAAAGGCCGGGCTCTCACAGGCTTCCAAGTGCACCATCTTTGTTCAACATGGACTTGACATTTGCTATGGCTCTTGTACCTCCCAATACAGTGTATCTTATCTGAATTCCATACCACACTGTCAACAGACACTTCCATTGGAATGACAGGCAGCATCTATGAGAATTCCTCTGAGTCAGGCATGTTCCCAAGAGCTTTACGTGTAAGACAGATTAGATGATAGAGAGATAGAACATGTACATAGAAAGAAAGTATGTAATACTTTGGTGTTCAAGTGTAAGATGCAACCTGCATAAAAGCCACACATCCACACCCAGTTTCTCTGGGATGACGTAAACACTAATAGTCTGGACTAGCAATCAAAGGACAGAGTGAGGAAGGCTCTGCTCCCGGAAGAGACTCTGCCTCAGGCCCTTCAGGTCGTGACCTTAACCCTTACTTGTCATAGTTGTCTGGATCCAGGGGTCGGTAGGTGACTTTGTAGCACTCGATTCTCTTCAGGAAGTCCTCCATCACATTCTCCCTGTTCCTCTCGGGGTAGTCGGGGCTCGACACCTTTACCTCCTGAAAGCACAGGAGCAGCACGAGCCCCGTCACAGGGCTGCGCGCGCAGCTCTGCCACATGCGGCTCCGCTGGAGGAGAAGTCCGACGCCCAGGAAAGCGGCCCTTCTCTGTGGCGCTGGCACTCCCCGCCACTGGGAAGCCCGCCCCCATCCTGTGACCCTGGCAAGCAAGAAGGGAAAGACAACTGGGAGTCATGTGCCTGCCCTTGGCTGAAGGACATGGGCAGTCACGCAGCTGAAGCCGCCCCCATCCATCCCTCTACGGACTCTCCTGAAGGTAGAGAGGCTCCAATTTTTCCCCACTGTTGCTCAGAATAGGGCGTGTAATCCAATGCCTGCCTTGGGACCAGGTGCCTTCGCCTCAGATCACCCCAGGTTCCCACAGTGCTGGGACAGCACCTCCAAGAGAAGAGCCACAGATGTCCACCTCGTGGCAGGACCCACTGAAGGGGGCCACGGAATGCAGTGACCCCAGAGGGCGTGAAGAGGACAATGCATAGAACACTGACCAGACTACCGGACAACCGCTGGGCAGGTGCTTACTGTGATAGTAACAGATAGTAAACAGATAATAAAGAATATGATCTATCCCAACACCCAAGTCTTAGCACTCAAAGGATATCCAGAACACAAAGCCAGGACACCTACATCTAGGCCTCAGTGTCCACTCAACAGCTAATTCTTACCTGACTCTCAAAGCTCCCATCTCATCTCCCAAGGGAACAGGGAAGCACTCACAGTGCTCTGGCAGACAGAACTCTCTAGTGTCAACCGTGTCAACTTCTCTCGTTCACTACCCAGAGACACAAACCAGACAAGACTCAAAAAAGAAGAGGAGGCGGGACACAGGGCTGTCACTCACCATGATATTGGCAGCGATAACATCAGGATCATCACACACAGATTCCACAAAGAACACCTGGCCATGAAGAGAGGAAGTGATGAGGGAGACAGAAATGGGCCAGGCTACTAATTAAGAGCGCGTGCTCACCTATCCCACCCAGCCATTTCGTCTCCCATGATTTTGCTCTTGAGAAAGGACCTAAAAGGAAACGCTCAAGGACTGGAGGTATGCCCCAAGAGAAGGGCCCAGGAATCCAGCTCTGTCCCCACCCACCAGGTCAAACAGATGCATGTCCCCGTCCTGACTCCCCACCTCCACTCCACCTTTCTCCTCCAGCACGGAGTCAGAGCTTACCTTGAAGGAATTCTGCTGTGCGAAGTTCAAAATCAAATCCCTCCTTTCCCGGGTGGTATTGGTGGCATCAAACACCTGGGAAGAAGCAAACAAGGTAACTGAGTGGGGCCTGAGAAACGGAGCCCCATCAGGGAAGACCCAGGGTGGGACTGAGGAGGCAGGCTGCAGACAGGGGGTGCCCACGGAGCAGAGGCGGCTCGGGCTTACCGCAATCTGCCCGTTCTCCTCGGTGAGGTACGCCTTAACATCTTCCAGTGCCACCAGAGCACACTGTCTGTCGAGAGCAGAGGAAATCAGCAAGAAGAGCTACGCTCAACACGGCCACTGACACAAACACGTGGGTTACTGCAGCAGTCACATCCCTTGCTACCCAGGTTCCTGCTGGTCACAATTTTTCTCTCTAGAGCTTTCACCCTTGCCACCGAGGATTCCACGGCACCCAGCATCTTCCTCCTTCCCCCGCCCAGTGCACATACCTTATCCCTCTTTAGGCCTGGCCTACAAGCATACATGATGCCCCTGAGCCCTGCTCCACCTCCCCGAGCCCAAGGTCAGCCGCCCACCAGACACCCTCTACTTCAAGTGCTCACAAGACACTGGCTGAGAGGAACAAAGCCCTGCCACTTCCAGGCACACACTGGCCCTGAGGTCAGGCGTTCACAAAGACTCACTTGCGGATCTTCATGGCCTCCTCGTTGTCATGTCGAAAGAAGTCGTAGGACTTGTAGGACTTGACCGCTTTGCGCCGGTACACCCCCAGGTTAAACACTGCAGAGACACCCAAATCCTTTAGGAGCAAAACAACATGATGGCGCCACCATGGGGACTTCCTGGCCTAATGTGGCCAAGGGGATGAAAAAGCACCACGGTGTGCTGGGAACAATCCCAGATTAAGAGGTCAAAAGAGTGGGTTCAGGTCCTGACTTAGCAGACTTTGGACAAGTCTTAAAGTGTCCAGGTTTCAAGTTCTTCAGCCATACTATTTCTATCTGTTTCACAGGGGAACCACTAGGTGTATATAAGTACATGGGAAGGCTTTGAAAAAATAAAGCTCTATATTCATTAATTCTTTTGTTTGTTTTTAAAGATTTATTTTTTCTATTTGAAAGGCAGAGTTACAGAGAAGGAAAGAGAGAGATACTCCATCTGCTGGCTCACTTCCCAAATGGCCACAATGGCTGGGACTGAGCCAGGCCAAAGCCAGGAGCCAAGAACTTCTTCCTGGTCCCCCACATGGGTGCAGGAGTCCAAGCACCTTGGCCATCCTCCACTCCATCCCAGGCATACTACTAGCAGGGAGCTGGATTGCAACTGGAGCAACCAGGACTCAAACTGGTGCCTGTATGTGATGCTGGCACTACAGGCAGTGGCCTAACCTGCTACACCACAATGCTGACCCTGTCTCATTAATTCTTAATATTTTTAACAGCAGCATTCCCTCAAAATAAAGTCTTTCTCCCCAGGCCAGGAGAGATAATTCTCAAAATAGTGACTAAAGCCAGTAAATCAGGAAGCGCCCACTCTTTTTGCTGGGAGCACCCCATAACCTTGATGCCAGGGAGTCAAGTCTCCTAGAGGCCGTGGGGATTGAGAACTAATCATTGCCTTTCCCAGGAAAACTTGCACCTACCTTTGGTGGGCACCCCAATCCAGTTGAGGTAGCGTGTTAGTTTCTTGGACACATAGGTCTTCCCCCGGGCTGGCAAACCAATCATCACAATGAGAGTTGGGGAGTTGGTCATGTAGGAGGCCCAGGCTAAAAGGAAACAACAAAACAAGGCAGAACTAAATGACTAGGGGCCTAGTAAGCCTTATGAAATGGGCTAGGGACTTCATGTTCATGTCTCGTTTAATCTCATAAACTTGCAGGGAAAAGCTCCAGGAAGAACAGGAAAGCAAACTGACATCTTGGGCAGACTCTTTGGAAATAGAATTTCAGGGCCATGCAGATTCCTAGAAAGTGTCCAACTAAGCCATGTCTTTCCCACATGTGTGAAGTCTTCAAGGAGGCACCCAAGGTGGAAAGAGGGGTGGGAGTGGCAAGGGTAAGAAAGTAACGAGGATCCCCTCCTTACCAGGAGAACACCTAGTCACGGGACAGTGACACAGCTGTGCAGGAAGGGCTGGCGCCTAAAGATTATGTGCAGAACTGAGCTGGCTCCTACAGCAGGTGCAACAGCGTCCACCTTGGGAATCTCGCCCAGCCCGTCAGTGCCTCAGGTGAGGCCTGGCTTGGCCTCGAGCTATCATGGCCTTGAGCTCCAGCTTAAGCCAGACTTTCTGCAGCATAGTTAGAGTCAGGGGGCAAAGCCTACTGGGTACAGGTTCTGAATAGACCCTGGGAAGCCTCTGGTAGACAGCCCACAGGGGCATCAGGGCCAAGTGGCACAAAAGAAAGACGACGGAGAGGCAGGAAGCCGCTGGTCCGCCCTTGCGCAGTAAGCTAACTTACTTCCGCAAGGCTCACTTGGAGAGGCTCATCGTCCTGGACAAGATGCACTGAGGGCAGGTGGCGTTCCAGAGGACACGCAGAGAGTCAAGGGCAGAGCTGGTGCTGGGATTCAGACTGTGGGCTCCGCGCACAGCTTTTCTCCAGAAAAAGCAGCCCCTCCTGAGCTTACTCACAGGCCCGGCTCCTCCCGCCTCTCGCGACACAGGGCAGAGGACGGAGAGGGCCCGCTCTGCTGCCAGCCCCTTTCCTGGGGCCGAGACCCAGCTGAGCTCATCGGGAAGGGCTCAGGCTCTGCCCCTCAGAGAAGTGAGGCCCGGCACAGGAATGGAACGGAGAGCGAGACCCTCACAGTCCACACCCCAGCACCGCTTTCTAGAAGCTGCCCTGCGGGCTGCCGCTGCTTGTCTACACTGGGATGAGCCGACCCTGGAGGACTAAGGGACAACTGGGTGAAAGGGAGGTGCTCGGACGTGAAATTAACCCTTCATCTCTGGAGGGAGAACTGTAAAAAGGTCTCAGTGGAGAAGTAGAGAGGAGAGTTTCCGAGGGGTGTTGGGCAAGAAGTACTGCATAGCCAGAGTGGCCCCGGCGGTGAGGGACAGGTGGACGTCCAGATGCAGGGCCAGAGGACTTGGCTTTTAGGCTTCTACTCACTGAGCCCCTCCGAGGTAGGTAATGGAGCAACGTAAGTAATGTTCCTCTGTCTAAAATCGTTACTCAGCGGCAAGCAAACACCACCGTGCGGCATCAGCGGTATTCACCCCTGGGTGCTGGCCACGCTGCAGGGGAGCCACTGCGCACGTTTGCGGAGCACAGTCCCCCTGAGTCTTCACTTTCTCCAGCTAGCGCACACGCTCTCCATTCCCCCAGGGTTTGCCTCATTACCTGCGCTTCGTGGCCTGCTCTGTCCACACCTTCCAGCCCATTAGGCACTTCCCCCAAAGGCCCTGCTGCCCTCCCTAACGCTGAAAATGAACCGATACTTGGGAGTTGCCCTGAAGGCAACCAGGGAGCCAGATGCTCTGTGTTTGCCACACGGGGAGGAGCAGGCTAAGAACAACGTAAAACCCTGACCCCCGGGGACTGCGCCAACGCCCGCCAGCACCACACCCGCCGCCTCTGCCCAGAGCACACCACACACCAGCTGCCACCAGGGCTTCTGGTTTTCTAAAGCACAAAACAAAACCCCACTTCCTATCTGAAACCACCACACTGGCAAGAATAGGAGCAGGCCGTCCTGCCCGTTACAACACAAAACCACCTTGCAGTCTCCCTGCCACCACCAACACCGGCTTAATGTGCACGGAGGACGCTTGGTGCTGACCGATCTCAGGGACTGTGGAATACATTATGCAAAGCTGCTTCAATCCCCAAATCCTCTTGTAGCGTCTTTTCATAAAGTTCAACTCACATCTCAATCCGAAATCTAGGTTCCCTTATCAGACATGCTCAGATGGAATGACTGCCTCGTAACTGCCCCCACAAAAACACAACACCTCAAGCCCTCAGCAGTTGAGCTTTGCCCACAGTAGCAAGTCAAGGTCAGGGCCCTGCCCAAACTCCTGGTCTTGTAACTGCTGGTCCCAGCGGCTGACTCTCATGCCTCACAGCAGCTCTGCATAGAGGGACTCTCGGGAAGCACAGCTTTGCTGTCTTCCTTATTCCCGAGAGCGGCTCCAGGACAGCAATGGCTCCCAGCCTTCTCCCGGTATTCATTCTAAACAGATCCAACATTTTGAAATATGCGTCCATAAAGCATGTTTCATGATTGACACTTTTATTTATCAAGAATCAGAATAACTGTTAAGTATCTCCTGCCGTTTGCCTGTGGGCATGAAATACCCAAATTCATATGACTGCAGCCAAACACTAACTGAGTGGACGCTTTAGTTAACCAGTGCGGCTACGGTTGAGAAATCTCGTTTCCACCAGGTAACCTGAAATACTGCGATACTGGTCAGCACTTCTCAAGTCTACCCTTCCTCCTGCCATGTCTGTAGGAACAGCTGCTGGCACAAACATGCAAAGCGGTATGTGTAAAAGGACATTCACTGCGACTTTCTGTGATGATGAAAACCTGGAAACAGTTTGGTGGGAAGCTGACATACCCATCCACGCTGAATGAAGAAATCTGGATTTCCCAACATGAAGCAGTTAGTTTTTAAAAACAGGAAATGGCAGAACGATAGGTGCAGCAGGAATCTATGTTCCTTCACAGGATGCCCAGAACCCAACGTCTGCAAGCATCAGGCTTAGCAAACAAAGCAGAGGTCGTAAGAGGTTGTTTTTACTTTTTACCTCCTTTTTTCCCTCTTTCTGAATTGTTCATGGACATGTGTTGCTTTGTATTTAGGGAAATGTGCCTGTAAATAACCTGCCTGCCCCGGATTCACTCAAAATAAATAAAAAGAACAAAAAAGCACGCAGACACTCCCTGCTCCTGCTTTCAGAGGCCTCTGCACGTCCACCCCACTCCCGGAGCAGCTGACGGCCCAGGAGTGCCCCTGCAGAGCTCTTGGCTCCCCGGGCCCATCCCTCAGCCCTGAAGTCCTCCCGCCCAGGCACTCCCCAGAGTCAGTTAGCCAGCGCAGGTGCAACCAAGCAGCAAAGGGATCCCCGCCAAGCTGCGCAGAGGCAGCTGCTGGGGCGAACGCCAGCAGCCAGGGAGCCTGTTCCAAGGCACATTCTCTGTACAACACATAATGAGGGAAAGCTGGATTTTCCAACACAAAAACAGCCTGCAACAGAGCAAATTAAAAAAAAAATTAAAAGGAAATGGCAGAACAGAATATACACACTACGTTACTAAGACAGACCTGAACTAGACACCTAAAGAACCACATTTACATGTCTCTGTGCACGTAAAAGAGCACATGTTCTCCTCGCTGGATCTTCTGTATTTTCTACCAGAGTCTCACAGCCCAGACACAAGATAAGACTGGGGCAAATGAACGAGGTGGCTTTGGGACAAGCGTAGAACAAGCCATCTGGAGAAAGAGGTGGGGTTTGGGAAGGAGAAATCAGAGTCCGGAGCAGAAATCCGAGTCTAGAAGACAGAAAAGAGGCCTGAGATTAGGGCGTCTGTGATAGATGGAAACCCCAAGACAGAAAACTCCAGGAGAGCCAGGCAGGCGGGCGGGCAGCAGAGGGCGGACCCAAGGGTCAGAGTCCCCACAGGGACCGAGTCTGCCCGTGCTCTGCCCTCCAACTTCCCGCCCTCTTTTGGGTCCAGCGTCCTAGTAACACGAGATTCCCCTCTGCTGGGGTGCAAGTCTGGTCCCCAAACCTGGGTTAGGGCATTGTCAAACAAGAGGGGAAAACATTCTCTACTGAAAAAATAAGTCTTCACTGGGTGTTTTAAACACTGAACTCCCAGCGCGGCACTTGAGCATCCACATATAATGTTTCAACCATAAATACAAGAAGAAAGCCACCTGTGACAAAGACCACACACCAGCTGTGTGGCCAGCGCCTTCCTAAGCGCTCCCCACACGGCCACATCCAGCCCCCGGGTCACTCCTAGGGCGGACGCCATCGGCATCCTCACTCGTAAGAGGGAGCAGAGGGAGGCACAGGGAGGTGGAGCCACGTGCTGCCAGGAGCAGGTAAAGCCGTCGATCAAACCCAGTCTTGTTCCGGAAGCCTCCGGCGATCCGGGTTCTCGCTCATGGGGCACTTTGCCCTTGGTGCCTGGTGACAATGCAGAGGTGGCCAACCCCAGGATCACAGCCAGAGCAGCTGTTCCTGTCCAGTAGGTCTCATGGGCAGGCGGTAAAGAGAAATCAGCACCATTAATCATGAAACTGACAGACGCATGACGTCAAGGTGGAGGAGCTGGGACCAAGAAACGATCCCCGGCTCCTGCTGGCCAGCTGCTTGCACTCGCTGATACAGAAAACCCCTGAAGTGAGAGGAGCCCACCGACAGGTCTCCACAGGCAAAGTGCCAGCGGCGAGCAGACGCAGCAGCTTCTCCCAGACATCTGGGGACCGGCTTTCCCAGATTTGGGGACGCTACGGAGGCTGCGATGATGCCTGGAAATGCAGGTGTGTGGGGACAGGGAGTGATGCTTCTCCCTCTGCAAGCCCTCCTGCTCCAGCCGACTTTTAAGAAATTAGCATGGACGTGCTCCTGTGAAACCAGTCCTCAGAGCAAGGAACTCACAGGGAGAAAGTAAGGCGCCCAAGACGCGGTACGAAGTTGCAGTCAGGGCCCGTTCCTTCCCCTGAGCCTAGGAAAGCCGCAAGCAACACTGACCCTCGCCTGAGTGGGGCACTCCCAGACTTGGCCCAACAGACAAAGGGGAGCCGCCAACAGTACCAGCCCCATCTAACGTCTGTGCCTGATCAATCTGCCTTACTCACCGTGTGCACAATGCTTGCCCCTACTTCGAAGATCAAATGAGTGTGCAGCTCACACACTCCTGGGCTGCCCCAGCCTTCTAGCCCCAAAATCAAACATTTCACTGAAACGACTAGTTTCAGACAGGAAACCGTCCCCTTGGAGATGGCACTTTAGATCCCCAAGTCAAGGAATGATTTTCCAGTCCTACCAAGAAGCAGAGTTGCATTCCCAAGATAACATCCCGGCAGTCGGCCGCCCTTCTCTGTCCCAGAACTCACAACATTTCTTGTCCGACATGCGAAGACCGGCGGTTCGGTTGCTGCCGTGTTCCGAGGGAGACCCGAAGTGCCCGGACATGGTGGCTCTCCGGTAGGCGTCTGGAAGGAGGGGCAGGAAGACGGTCTTCAAAACAGTGCGGAGGGTCAGCTGGGTCGCAGGAAAGAACTCAGGGTCAAGAGTCAAGGCCAGCTCTCTCTCCCGCAGAGAGGAGCTGCCTGTCCTTGGGGAACCATGAGCCTCCTCCGTCTCCTATTTTCTCACTTACAAAGAGGGTGGTGCTAGAACCCTACGTGTATTGCTGACTTGGGAGTTTACCCTCATAGACACTTTTATCTCTTTCAATCCTAAGTAGAGCAGATGTTGCTACCATTATTACTTCTCTCCCATTTTACAGATTGAAAAACCGACGTTGTTCGATTTAAGTGGCTTGTCCAAGTTTCTTTACGACATCAGACTCCGGTTTTGAGGATCTAGGGCAGGAAGGCTGGGAACAGATCATTACCAAGAAGGCATTCTCAGGGCTGGCTCTGTGGCACAGCGGGTCAGGCCACAGGCTGGGACTCTCACATCCCAGAGAGCAGTGCTGGGTTCAGTTTCTCTTCAACTTCTGATTCCATTTCCTGCTAATGTGCATCCTGGCAGGCAGCAGGTGACGGCTTAAGCCCTTGGGCCCCTGCCACCCACAAAGGAGACCCAGACGGCCGGCTGGCCCAGCCCTGGCTGTTGCTGGCATTTGAGTAGTGAACCAGCAGATGGAAGATCTCTCTCTCTGCCTCTCAAGTACATGAAAATAAACATTTTTAAACAGAAAGTAACTTCAATCCAAAGGTTGATTCAGTACTTTCAAAAACTGAGAAGAGTGGGAAAATTTGAAACACGTTCCCTGGGCGAAAGCTGTCCCTGGACGGCCCTACACGTCGCTTCTCCTCTGAGTTCTCACCCTTCTGCCCGGCCCTGCAGCCTCTCCCCGCTTATCCGCTAGGATTCTAAGGGAGGAACACGGGAGGCAAGGGTGGTAAGTGACTTCCCCAAGGTCACCTGCAGAATAAGGGGTAAATCCTGGGGTAGGAAAGCCCAGAGCTCGCTCCCTAACCCAGCTTACACGGGGCCCGCGAGGGCAGAAGGTCCCACCCCTTCAGGGGCCGCGCATTATTCCTCCACGACCACACAAATCGTCCAAGCCGAGCCGCAGGTGCGGCTCCCAGGCCCTGGCCGCCCGCACTCCCCGAGACGGAGAGGCATTAACGCCCGGCACCTCATCCGGGTGCGTGCAGCCCCCCGCGGCCCGCCCTCCCAGCCCCTCCCAGGCGCCGGCAGCGGTGGCTCACCCCGCGATCTCTCCGGAGACCCCTGCCGGCTGCGGCCCCGGCGCTGCCCCGTAACTCGGGAGACTGGAGTCGTGGCTGGGGGCCCGGCCCCGAGTCCCCGGCGGGTCACGTGCCCGCTGGCCCCGCCCACCCGCGCGTCGGTCCTCACCTGGAGAGAACCACCGACCAACCGGGCGCCGGCGGATGCAGGGGGCGGGGCTCCAGGCGGAACCGCGGACCCTGGCCCCGAGGAAGGGTGAGACCAGCTCCGGAGTCTCCGGGCTCCCGGGCGGGCTGCATCGTTGCTTGGTAACCAACAGGGCTGGGGGCGGGGCCCACAGAAAGCCTGACTGTTCTGTAAAAACTCTCGCGAGACTGAACCGCGCCAGCCGGCGTCCGCAGAGGTTAACGCTTTCATCCCTGAGTCCCAGGCGGACAGCGTGGGATCCGCACACCCGAGCGAAAGCTCTAAGAGGCGCCGGGAGTCGGCGTCCACCGTGCTCTTGAGGGTCGCGCCCCGAGTGTTCGCGTGCCGCTCCCCGTGGGTCAGACCGTGTACCCTAACGAGGGACCGGGGGCTTCCCGGACCCAGCCATGCGCCCGGCTGGACTTCACCCACCGTCCCGCCCCCGCCCCGCCCCGCCCACGCGACAGCATCTGTGACGGTCGTGTTGAAGGCCCGAGGCGCTCCACGGCACCGGCAGGGGCCTGGGTGGGAAAGGTGTTTGCAGAGAGCAGGGGCTCCTCGTGGCCACTCGGAGGCGGCGGCGCTGGCGGTGAGTTTGCACGTCCCAGGGGCCTGCCCTCGTCCCGCTGATGCTGGAGGCTGTAGAGGAGGAGCCCTGCCGCTCTGGGTCCGGGCTGGATAAAGAGCAGTGCAAATGCACTTCTTGGGCTAGAGCTCAATCCCGGGGCGTCTCTACCCCCCCCCCCCACCCGGGAGCGAAGACATTCTCCCAAACAGCTCGAACGTGTAGCTATCTCCCCTTTCGGCGAGTGGCAGCGGCCCTCCCCGTGCCCCTGCGCTGTACGCCAGGCACAGCCCTGGGTTTTAGGCCTACAGCGTGGGGAAGGGCCACCTGACCCCGCACTGTCTCCTCGCCGTGACACCCAGCGGCGCCGCGGCTCCCACCGCGAGTCTCTCCGCGCCACCGCCGGCACCGAAGGCGGGGACGCGGCCGACTCGGGGTCTGTCCGCCCGGGAACTGCAGAGGCAGCTCGGGCCCCTCGCTCCTCCTCACACTGCGCCCCCCAGGCTGGGGCCGGCCGCCTGCTGCCGCCGGGGTGGGAGGGTCGGGCTTCCGGCCCCTCAGCCCCGGCGCGGGCGGCCACGAGCCTCCGATGGCGTCTGACAGCCCCGCTGACTCACTGGCCATTCCTAGCATTCCGAGCCGTGTCGGGCGGAGGCCCCGGCCGGCCTAATCACTGGCCGCCGACATTCCACCCGACTCCCTCCGGGAACTGCTTCCCCGCCCTCTTCCCGCGCGCTGTCCTTATAAGCCGCCGGCGCGGAGCGCGGCGAGGCCAGGGATGCTTTAGGGATACGGGGCGCATCCTCGTCCCTGCAACACCAGCGACCACTTTAAGGGAGTTCGCTCTCCTCCAAGGGCCGAGGCGGAAAGTGTCGCGAGAACTGTAGCCCGCGCCGACTTCTCGCGATGTTTGGCCCCGCGAAGGGTGGCCATTTTGGAGTCCACCCGGCGGCCGGTTGCCCCGGCGGCGTCTCGCCTCCTGCGGCCGCCACCAAGGCTGGCCCCGCGGGTGTCTGGCCTGTGGGCGGCCAGTCCGACACGATGTGGCGGCTGCGCTGCAAGGCCAAGGATGGCACCCATGTTTTGCAGGGGCTGTCCAGCCGAACCCGGGTGCGAGAACTCCAGGGCCAAATTGCCGCCATCACCGGGATCGCCCCCGGCGGTCAGCGAATCCTCGTCGGCTTTCCGCCCGAGTGCCTGGATCTCAGCGACGGGGACACCGTTCTGGGGGACTTGCCCATCCAATCAGGTAAGGGATCGGAGCTGGGACCAGCGGGAAGGCCTGAGGGGCGCGCGCGGGGACGGAGACCCAGGCAAGGCAGGTGGCTGGGGGCGCTGACGGAGGCCGGGCCAAGTGTCCGGCAGCTCCGTGCCTTTACACAGGGCTGGAAGAGAAGCCCAGAGCCCAGGAGTTCGCCCTCCCCAGCCTGCCTTCTGTGCTTCCCTGAAGCTAGCTCAGCCTTGTTTTCCCCGTGCATCCGCAAAAGTTGGAAAAGGTAGGGCCTGCCTCTCGGTCCCGAGCGCTCGTTCCCGGTGTCGCTCGTTGGCCAGCCGGTCTGAAGGGTCCGGGGTTATTCCTTTGGCTTTCCTGGTTCGTTTTTGCAGTCCCCCGCGTTGAATAGTTAAGTTTAACAGGTGCACGCCTCGTAGAGTTAGCTTGTAAACATCCACGGAGAGCTCTTTCAAGTCCTAACCGACAGTAATTATTTGTGTCCAGTGTTAAAACTTGAACATCAACGTTGTAATTAAAAGCTTTTTGTTCTTGGATCCGGGACCTTGTAAACACAAGCGGGGCGAGAGAGGCCAAGTTTCAGGAGGGCGAGAGCCCCCTAGCGGCCGGTCTAGGGAAAACACCCTCCGGACGAAGGCTTCGCAGGCAATTTTGTTTTAAATGTATCTTTTTAAGGAAGTGTGACGGTGTAGGCCTCCGGCTTCGTTTGCTTGGGGTGCAGCTTGAAGTCTGTTCTGTTTTCACCTTTGTGAACAGTCGGGGTCAGGTGTTTCTAGTGTTCCTAGGGGCAGCAGTGTTCTCCATCGTAACCCCAGCTTCTATTTGTAATTTACAGACTTGGCTAATCTCATCTGTCATTTCTCTGCAGTTCTGGATCTGTTTTATTTTTAACAGGCGATATGCTGATCGTTGAAGAAGACCAAACCAGGCCCAAAGCTTCACCTGCATTCTCAAAACACGGTGCTCCTAGCTATGTCAAGGAAACCTTGCCTGTGCTTTCCAGGACTGTGGTCCCAGCAGACAACTCCTGCCTCTTCACCAGCGTGTACTATGTGGTTGAAGGAGGCGTCCTGGATCCAGCTTGCGCCCCTGAGATGAGACGCCTCATAGCACAGATCGTAGCGAGCGATCCAGACTTCTACAGTGAGGCCATACTGGGAAAAACAAATCAAGAGTACTGTGACTGGATCAAAAGGGATGATACTTGGGGAGGAGCGATTGAAATCTCCATCTTGTCTAAATTTTACCAGTGTGAAATCTGTGTAGTGGATACACAGACGGTAAGAATCGATCGCTTCGGGGAAGACGCGGGGTATACCAAAAGGGTCCTGCTGATTTACGATGGCATCCACTACGACCCGCTGCAGCGAGACTTCCCGGATCCAGACACGCCGCCTCTGACCATCTTCTCCTCGAACGATGACATTGTCCTCGTACAAGCACTGGAACTAGCAGATGAAGCTAGAAGAAAGAGACAGTTTACCGACGTCAACCGCTTCACCCTGCGATGCATGGTGTGTCAGAAGGGGCTGACTGGACAGGCAGAGGCAAGAGAGCATGCCAAGGAGACAGGCCACACCAACTTTGGAGAAGTGTGATCTATGCATGATGAGGGTGGAAGCCTACTACCTCACAGATCCAGAAGGCTCTGGGTTTTCCAATAAGCTATTCCTGACCCTAAAGAACAAAGGACACAATGCTTGAACCACACCTTGAACTTGAAACCACTAAGACACTGAAATTCCTTGTTAAGATTAAAATTAGTGTGCAAGTTTACAGATGTGTGTCTACAGTGGTGATGCCTGCCCTCTTTCCACGGGGGTGACAGAACAGGTGGCCCCCCACCTGCTGGAGATTGAGTTTCAGTATTATAAACTAGCACGCAGCAGCTTTCACCTGTAGAAGAAGAGAACGCCACATTTCGAGTAATGTTGACAGCCTCTCATGAGGCCCCGGACGTGTACCAGTGTCTCCAGTAATTGAGTCCTTTTAACAACTGAGTGAGTTAATAGTTTCTAAATTATGAATTGATTTATCAAACGAAGATACTCAGAATTGTCAAAACTGATTTTATATTGCCATTTGGTAGACTTTATCAGTGTGTACTTAACCACTTCTGAGTACGTAACAAGCAATCTTTACAGGGATGAGTGCGTTCCTAGAGAATGTCGCTGACAGCAGGAGCGCCTGTGTCCTGCTGCGGATTTCTGGTGTGTGAAGTAGAATGTATGAGGAAAAGGTGCCTGAAGCAGCTCCCTGCGGCTTCCAAGGACGTCAGCCTCGTGTGTCAATGCACTTCCTGTGCTGGTCTTTGTCATGTTGGGTACAATTTTAAAATTAAGCAGGGTAATTTTTTTTTAATCAAAGTTCCTTGAAATTCCAGTATTTGATTTTTGCTTTCTTTACATGAAAATTTGGAGGGATGTAATTTTCTCAGCTTTTTGTCACGAGAACTTCCTCCAAAAAACATCTTCATCCAAAGTGAGAATGCTATGCTTCGGCTTGTGTTTTACAAGACTTTGCATACCTGAACAGTGTTTGGTGTTGTGCCAGCCCTGTCCCTCCACTACCACTCTTGAATAATTCCATATTTCTGCAAATTAGCACTTTGCTTAATCTGTGATCTTGTACTTTGAAACATTTTCAAAGTAATTGAGATAATGCTGTTAAATGAATTTGTTTCTCTTCCAAAACATGAAAGTTTTAAAACCCTTGCCTTATTCAGCTTTCTCTGACTTCTGCTTCTTCCTAGTTACGTAGATGTGCAGCCATTTGCTTGGCGGCCCGGTCCGCGAGGCATGCCCTCTGACACGTGGCTGCACTACGAGATCTTCCACATAAGATTTTCTACCTCTTTTCTTAATTCCTATGAAGATCAGGGATGCTAAGTTAGAGTTTGTTATGTATTATCTCACACCATGTGAAGAAGCTTAATGTTGTGAAGTTAGTTTTGATGAAGTATCTCTTAGGAAACCTATGGTATACTCTAAAGCACTTAATATCTCTTCAGCATATAGTCTCAGCAGATGTTTTTAGAATTGAGTTTTACTTTTAGCATTTACACTCGGTGAAGGTGACCGTGTAGAATTAAGGACCATGTGAACAATTTAGGGGAAAATACTTGAAGGAACAATTCACAACGAAGATTCAAATCATGAAATGAGGTTGCTGGAGTACCTCTTGAGTGCATATCTGTTTTAGGTATTATAAGTTATTATGGTCAATATAACTAAAAAGTGTTTCATTTTCTATTTTCTGAGCCTTAAAAATAGCGCTTGTGAGCTTACAATAATGTTTGGCAATCATGTTACATGTGAATGAATATGGTTGAAGATCTGTCCCTATCATCTGGTCTAGATGATTTTTGTATGATTTTTATTTTCCTCAAAAAAAGATGAAATTTAAAAATGTAATTTATGAATATGCCACCAGGTGACATTTATCTGATTGAGCTTTCTGCATCGTTATTCATTAAGCTGTCTTCCCTTTCTTTGCCGTTTCAGGAGCTACATTTGATATTTGCTGACTGAAATTTTAGACCTAGAAGTTTGTTCATGCAACAAATATTTATTGAGTATTTTATCATATTGCAGGCATGGTTTGATATGTTTCCCAACATAAATTTCTCACTTTAAAATAAATATTACCTACAATGGATTGATTCAACAAGTACAAAGGGAAGAAATGGAGCAAGGATATTCAACAGCAGTGACAGCCCCTACCCCCACCCCCCACCCAGGGTCTTAAGAGTTTTGATCACATATTGTTAAGTATTCTTTTGGGGAATCTTTCTTTGTCTGGGTCAACTAGGTTGTCCAGTCACCAGGTGAACCCTGATAGGTCACTTTAAAAAAATGACTTTTTAAATTATTTACTGAAATTGGTCGTTGGTACTGTAATAATGTTCTAATCATGGAAAATTCAAGATGAAGTGTGGTGTGCAGCCTGTGTGATTGATTATTGAGAACTTTAAAACTTCTGCTCACGCTGCACTGAAGCTGTGGTCCTGGCAGGATTTAGAGTCTTTTTACTATGCTTATTAAACTCTCAGAGATTAAAGTGGATACATTCCCACCTCGAGGATTTTTGGAAGTCTATGGATTTAATGCCTGAAGTGGGGTTAAAGAACCTTTGTTTAAAGTTTGTGTTGGAGCAGCATGAAACCCTTCCTATTCCTTCAGTTTTTGGGTGCCATACCAAAAGAAAAAAAAATTTCCTTAATTAAAATGGACCATTTTCAGTAGTGGAAGAAACAGATAGAAACTGTTCCCCGCACCACAACCTGTCTTCCATTCTCTTATCTTTGAATTCAGACTTAGATTTATTGTCATGAAAGTGCATTCCTAGACAGATTGCAGGTCAAATTCGTGTCCCTGTGGGGGCCTCGTGATGTGATAGCCATGTGAAGACAGCAGTATGTTGTGCGTCTCGTGCTAATGGTTCATCGTTGATTTCTTGTTCACCGTGAGAGAGAAGTGGGTGTAGTCAGATGGCGGTACCCTGGAAGCTTGGCTGCTGGTCAGCTGGTCTGTTGTTAAGAATTAATGTAGTCATGCCACTTGATTTCCATGAAGTTCAAGACCCAGCAGAATCATAAACAGGAATTAACATTGCATTATCTGTGAGTTTATGCCCCTAAGTGCCCATGCCAAACTTGCTTATCTAGCTTATTCCTTCGGGGTGTTGCAAGTTGCTCTAGCTAAACATAGTTTTGTGTGTCTTGAAAAAAATTAGAATGGAGGAGTATGTAATACTAAGCAACAGAGTGGCTTTTGTTTTTTTATTTTTTGTTTTTGATAAATCAGGTGGCCTTCCTAAATTCATGTATTTTAACATTTACATTCTTTCATCTGTTGACACACATTGATTATTTGCAGCACTTTAAAAACTATGAAATAAAAGTTTACATGCTAGCCCTCTCTAGGGATCTTGTTGATGACATGATACAATCTTGAGCTGTTGGCCATGAGCTCTTACTAATCTACCTTCGTCATCTGTGGAGGTATACCGAGTGGAACATTCAACATTCTAATGTTTTGATAACCACAGAACTCATTTTCAGTAACTCTTAGCATGATCTGTGTCCTAACACTAAAATGTTAATGACTACAGTGTGATTGTCCATTATCATTCATTGTGTGGTGCAGTATTCAAATTTGTCCTCTGCACAAAGATGACAACTTCTAAAAGATTAGATTCTTAAGCTTCTTAGTTTGTTTCTAAGCAAATTTACTTTAAGGAACCTAATTTTTGAATCAGGCCTTAAAAGTCATATTCAAGTAACATCATTGTGAAGTCTAAAGTAAAATACTTGATTTGATTTGAATAAGCTAAATTTATTAAAGATGTTTTCTTATTAAGCATTATATTTCACATTTAATCAATGTAAAAAGAATGTGAAACTTCCCTGATTGTGGGAAAGTGTTCTGTTTTTCTTCTCCAAAAAGTAGCTAGCATTTTATTGACAGTGCTTTGAATATGTGACTGAGAAAAATTGTTACGTTGATACTGAATTGTGAGATCATGATTTCAGTCCTGATTCATATGCATTTAAAGGGTGCTGAGAACCCTCCCCTGGTATTTCAGAGTGAAGGGTGAAAGCAGAAGAATAGAATGCCATTTAAAAAAGGAGACATTGTCCAGAGATTGTTCCTAGTCATGAATTAGGCTTTTCAAGCAATGCCTTTCTGTCACCTTAACCCTTTCACCTCCATTTTTGGGCACAGAATGTAGCAGGGCCATAGGTGTAAAAGTTTGCCATTAAAGTATAAAACCATAAATATAAGCATTTTGCCATGATACCCTTGATACTTAGATTTTCAAAAGTACCTACATGTAGGAGTTTAGGTATAGTGAAGATATGCCTTGATCAAATTGTAGGTAAGCAGAAGTGTTTAGAATTTCTACTAAGATTAGATGAGTTTGACTTTTTAACAGAAATAGGATAGGTAGTTTAATTATAGCCCATAAGTTACTTAAAGGACCAGGGGACCTAATTCTTGTCATTTTCCAGTTTTAATTGGTGCCATTCAAGACTCCAGCTGTTTACAGGAAATAATATACTTAGCAAAGTAGGTTTTTTCCTTTAAAATTTTTGAATTCAGCTTAAAATACAGAGTCTGCAGAGCTTGTCCAGTGAGATAGAGAATCACAACTGTCCCGTAGCTGCTGTATTGACACGGTCAAGGCAGGGGCTCCCGGAGCCGGAGGAAAACCACACAAAAAGACCATCAACTAGATCGAGAGCTGTAGAATGACTCAGAAAAGCGGTAGGGAGGGAAAAATTAACAAGGTTGTTTCTCTTGGCCTAAAAAATATATTTTTATTAACAGAAAATTGACAGTGTTTTCTTATTTAAAAAAAAAGTGTTCTTTTGTCTATTTGCCAGCATTTTTTCAAAGTTAATGCACTGCTGCTACCTGGAAGATGTCTAATTTCATTTTGTGCAACTATTATGTAATTTTGCTATTGTCATGAAGATGCATTGATTTTATTTATAAGGTGTATGATTTTAAATACCTAAACGCTGTATGAAATGACTTGTTTTAAAGGAATAAATCAAATGAATACATTGTTGTTTGAGCATATTTTGTGTTCTGGGCAGAGGGCCAGTGGACAACTACTACACTCAAGTTATCTGTAATCAAAATAAATGCCAAAATCTGCCAAATCTTGCCCTTAATGAATTAGAAGCTAAAGGTTTTCTTTCTTTTTTGAAATTTGTTTGAGAGCTTCCATCCACTGGTTCACTCTCCAAATGCCTGCAACAGCAGGGCCTGAGCTGGGCCTTGCAAAGCCAGGAGCCAGGAACTCAACCCAGGTCTTCCACGTGGCTGGCGGGGATCCAGTCACCTGAGCCGTCGCCACTTCCTTCCCGGGCTCTGCATTCGCAGGAAGGAGTGAGGAGCCAGGCTTGGGTATTGAACCCAGGCACCGCGAGCAGCAGCATGACACCTCGGCCAAACACACCATCCTGCCTCCTTTTAACACCAGAGCGCACTGGAAATCTCTCGTTGAGATGGTTTTTCTAAATCGGTCCCCGAAAGTGAGCTTTCAGTGTCTGTTGCTGAACAATTGGCCAAGTGGAAAGGCTGAGTGTTCCTGTTTATGATAAATTTGTGTGAACTTAGATCTGTTTGAAAGTAGCAACATTCCTGAGGTTTATTTAATCTTTGTCGATGTCAACATTTAAACATTTATTTGAAACAACACTGTTTATTAGGATTAATTAAACTACTATTTTCTTTCTCATTGAAAGCTTAAAGATTATGGTAGTATAACCATAATACTGCTGTCAGTTTGTGCACCAGGACAAACAATCAATCCAACATAAGGCTTATAAAGAGTACCATGAGCTTGTGACAGGATCCTGTTGAATAATTAACAAGGCCCATAATGCAATGCGTCTTGCAGTTGGTCATCGCATTACCCGAGGACATGTTAGAAGTGCAAATTTTCACAAATCAGAAGTGCAGACAGCCAGCCATCAGTGTTAGCAAGCCCTCCAGATGATTCTGATACATGACAGGGTTTGAGAAGCACACTTTTCACCACATTAGCTTGGAGAGCTGTCTGATGACTTATATCAGTCTTGTATCCTTGGCTCATGCAATTCATTTCCATCTGCCTACTTAGAGATAGTTAATGAATTGATAATGGAAGTCCAGGAAAGACTAGTACAGTGACAATTCAAAAAGCATGTTCAAAAACCTTGACATTGAATGCCCATAAATGTAAAGTCTAAAACAATCCGAGTCCAGCGTGAAGAAAACCTGCCTTTCAAGCTGACTTGATGAAGATGGAGCAATACTACTTAATTCTGATCCCACCAGGGTGACATGGCATGGATTGCGAAGATTGGAAACTGAAGCCACGGTGTTAGAGGGTTTGTGTGTGGATTTTACAGTTAAAACAGTATGTGAAGCAGGGTAGATGACTGAAAGCTGGAACGAGACGAGCTTGCAGATCGACATGTAGACACCTCAAATCTGGGGAAATGTGTGAGAAGACTTCACTCTGTTGGCAGAGCCCATGCTCACGGACTGCCAGGGTGCAGCTCTCAGGCTGCGATCTGCAGTGCGCGTGGGTCACTGGGGTCCATCCGTTGGTGGACCCGGACTGTGACTGCCGTCCCGTTGTTCTGTTTCGCTGTCAGAAGCACAGGTCAAGCATCTCAGCCACCCGTTCTGAAAGGCGGCCCCTGGTGCTGGGCGCACCACACCAGGCCTGTGTTGTCATCCTGATCCCGGCCTGGGAGTTCTGCAAATCCTTCACTTGCTTTTTGGCTACCTTCAATAGCGGGAGGGATCTTCTCAGTTACCCAGTCCAACATCACTGGAAATGGAAGACCTCAGCAACACATTGTTTTTAAGAATCAAAGGAGTGGGGCGGCGCTGTGGCGTGTAGGTTAATTCTCCGCCATCCCATATGGACACAGGTTCAAGTCCCGGCTGCTCTTCTGATCCAGCTCTCTGCTATGACCTGGGAAAGCAGTAGAAGATGGTCCAAGCACTTGGGCTCCTGCAACCCATGTGGAAGACCCAAAAGAAGCTCCTGGCTCCTGGCTTCAGATGGGCCCAGCTCCAGCAGTTGCAGCCATTTGGGGAGTGAACCAGTGGAAACCTTTCTGTCTCTCCCTCTCACTGTAACTCTACCTCACAAGTAATAAAAATCTTAAAAAGAAGCAGCTACCATAAAATTTGTAAAAGCATATTGGAAACTGAAATATCAAGTTTGAAATTATTGTTAACAGTTTTTCCATTAAGAATAGAGGACATGAGTGGTTGGTAAGAATTGCCAGAACTTACATAGAACTATCCAAAAGGAAAAGGTACTTTTTCAAGTAACCATGAAAATTTCCTGCACAATTCATTTCTATCCTGCTAGAAATTTATATTGAATTAAACAGAAATGTGTCCTTTATCATGGAGTAAGAATCATTTTTTAGAGCGTGCTATATGGGCTGTTTCACGGAGTTGTCTGTCCTAAACATGGACAGAACTTTTTAGCTAGTAAATTCCCAAGCCTGCTACTATGACGTAACAGCTTTGCCTTGGGGTTGATAAATCTCTCTCAGTGAATTACTTCCCCCAGAGTTTGAGTAGTACTAGGAAGTAAACTGTTCAAGTCTTTTAAACATAAAAGTTAAGCAACACTTTGAATTGTGATAGCTAACTTAGCTGATTAGAAAAAAGCTGAATTCTAACTCAGCAATCCTGTTGACTCCATGGAGCACCCTCTTCCCAAAAGAAGTTCCAGAATTGGTGATGTTAGCATTTCTTGAAACCAAAGTAGAAAAAGAAATACCTTTTTTTAGCTCTTGAAATGGAAATCCAAAGTCTTTTGGCCAGAATAAAAGTAGACATTTGAATAAAGACTTTTTAAGACTCTTTAAACATGCAACACACGTGAACTTCATCATCATCATCACCATCATCTTTGAAATGTCAGAATACTTGGTACAAGGAGAAGGGCCTGCAATTTAGAATCAGAAATGCTTTGAGCTTTCCAACAACACAAGAAACTATCAGATGGGGCCGGCGCTGTGGCGCAGCAGGTTAATGCCCCGGCCTGAAGCACTGGCATCCCATATGGGCGCTGGCTGGTTTGAGTTCCGGCTGCTCCATTTCCAATCCAGCTCTCTGCTATGGCCTGGGGAAGCAGTAGAAGATGGCCCAAGTCCTTGGGCCCTTGCACCCGCGTGGGAGACCCGGAAGAAGCTCCTGGCTCCTGGCTTCAGATCAGCACAGCTCTGGCCGTTGCGGCCAAGTGGGGAGTGAACCATCAAATGGAAGATCTCTCTCTCTCTCTGCCTCTCCCCTCTCTGTGTAACTCTGACTTGCAAATAAATAAATAAATCTTTAAAAAAAAAAAAAAAGAAAGAAACTATCGGACAACCTAAAATAACATGCCCAGGCACACTATAGTCTAGTCATGACTAGAATGATTTCAGACATTGAAGATCCCACACTGCCTTGTCAGGAAACCACTGGAGAATGTGTTGTGCCAAAGGAATAGGCTAGCAAGAAAGAGGAAGGTTTGAGAGCCAGGGACTCCAGAAAAAGAAAGAGGTAGAAGGACTTTCCTCAGTAGTATGATGAAGACAGATATGAAAATGAAAGTCATAAAGCAACCCATAGAACAACTTTTCCAGATGGAAGCAGGTCAGAATTCTCTGGGATAATATAAATAACAATATATTAATATTATATTAGTAGTATTTGTGGGGAGCAGCCCGGACTGGACTGAGTTACTGGAATTAAGACTTATTCTATGCATCTGCTCTCCCACAATATGGCGCTGGGAGAGAAGTAAACAGCTTCTACACAGCTGCCTCCAGTTCAACCAATAAACTGTAGGACTTGCTCCTGATTGGAGAGCAGCGTACTCGGCGTGTGGGCAGCCGAGTTGGGATTGGCGGAGGAGGACTATAAAGGAAGAGAGAGACGGCATGCACCAGGAACATCTAAGAAGGAACATCTAAGGGGAACATCTATCTGAATAACACCTGTGCAGCCCCCCGAGAGAGCCGGCCGGCGGTGTGCCGCTCCCCTGCGGAAGTGGGGAATGTGGCCAGGGGGAACTGCCCTTCCACGGAGGTGGAAGGGATAGTAGCCAACCCAGGAAGAACCAGCAGCAAACCCGGGGAGGGCCGAGCAGACGAAAGAACAGCGCAGGGTCCTGTGTCGTTCCTCCACGAAGAGGGGGAGCGACAGTATTATATTAATGCATATTATTAATGTGAACGTGAATGAAGTTACCAATATTTCTTCAGGATGTCATTGATAGAATACTAATGTGTTAGCAGGGGATTTACATAACAGATGGGAATAAAAGCAAGGTAAGAGTAACCGCTTTGCAAAGCTCAGTTGTCAATAGCATTTAGAGACCTATAGTGGAAATGCTCAGTATAGGAGGGGGTCTTTAAGAAGTTCATGAGAAAAACTGTTCATGGACTTCAAACTTTTTGCTCCAAAATAAACTTATCTTTTAATTCCATTTTTTTAAAGAATTGTTTTATTTATTTGAAAGAGTTACACAGAGATAGCAGGAGAGGCAGAGAGAGAGAGAGATCTTCCATTCTGCTGGTTCACTCCCCAAATGACCGCAACAGCCAGAGCTGAGCTGATCTGAAGCCAGGAGCCAGGAGCTTCTTCCAGCTCTCCCACGCGGATGCAGGGGCCCAAGGAGTCAGGCCATCTTCTGCTTTCCCAGGCCACAGCAGAGAGCTGGATTGGAACAGGAACAGCTGGGACTAGAACCGGTGCCCATATGGGATGCCAGCACTGCAGGCGGCGGCTTTAACCCGCTGTGCCACAGCTCCGGCCCCTTTTAATTCCATTTTTCCACAAATGTTTTGCTATACCCTGTACTTTCTTGTTGGTTATAATTAGTTGTATTGTCTATTGAATATATAATCTTCATGATCGTACATTAGAAAGTTTGTGGAAAGGTGGAATTAAGAGATAAATATTTTGGGGGCCGGCGCTGTGGCGTAGTGGGTAAAGCCACTGCCTGCAGCGCTGGCATCTCATGTGAGTGCCAGTTCGAGTCCTGGCTGCTCCACTTATGATCCAGCGCTCTGCTATGGCCTGGGAAAGCAGTGGAAGATGGCCCAAGTCCTTGGGCCCCTGCACCTGTGTGGGAGATCAAGGAAGAAACTCCTGGTTCCTGGCTTTAGATTGGCACAGCTCCGGCTATTGTGGCCATCTGGAGAATGAACCAGCGGATGGAAGACCTCTCTTTCTACCTCTGCCTCTCTGAATTCTGCCTTTCAAATAAATAAATAAATATTTAAAAATTTTTTGAAAAAAATTTGTGAAATCCTTGCTTTCCATGAACTTTTTGAAGACCCCTCACATGTGGGTCAGACCATAGGTACAGATGTGATAGAGACAGCAATATATGAAAAAGGCAGAGTCCTAATCTTGTATAGTTGAAAGTCAGGAAAAAAATATTAAGACATAGCATATAGGGGCTAGTGCTGTGGTGCAGCGGGTTAACGCCTTGGCCTGGAGCGCCGGCATCCGATATGGGCGCTGGTTCAAGACCTGGCTGCTCCACTTCTAATACAGCTCTATGCTATGGCCTGGGAAAGCAGTAGAAGATGGCCCAAGCCCTTGGGCCCCTGCACCGGCATGGGAGACCCAGAGGAAGCTCCTGGCTCCTGGCCTCAGATCAGCACAGCTCCGGCCATTGTGGCCAAGTGGGGTGTGAACCATCGGATGGAAGACTTCTCTCTCTCTGCCTCTCCCCTCTCTGTGTAACTCTGCCTTTCAAATAAATAAATAAATCTTTTAAAAAAATACATAGCATATAAACATATTATATGGTACCAAATGCCAGAATTTGGAGAGCAAGAAATTGTACATTTATGTGTGATCAGGTATCATTGTTTTATAACAAGTCTTGTAGAACTATTTGTATAACTTTGGTGGGGACAAAAGTTAATAAAATTATTAAACGTGTGAGTAGAAGGTGAAGAAATGGATTTGATGTAGGTAGACACCTAAGAAGTATGCCTGAGGCGGGTGTTTGGCCTAGTGATTAAAACTGGCTAAGATGCCCATGTACTGGGTTTGGCTCTGGCTCCACTTCTTGCTAATGCAGACCCCGGGGGGCAGTGGGGATCCCAGGAATTGGGTTCTTGTCACCCATGTGGGAGACCCAGACTGAGTTCCTGGCTCCCAGCTTCAGCTTCGGCCCAGCACCAGCCATTATGGGCGTGCGGGTAGTACACATTGGAGAGCGCTCTCTCTCTCTCTCTCTCTCTCTCTCTCTCTCTCTCTCCACACACACACACACACACACACACACACAATACCTGCCTCTCAAATAAATTAATTAATTTAAAAAGAAGAAAAAGCATAGCTGAGAAGGGGAGCCAAAGAGCATCAGACACAGCCAGAGGGAGACAAGGGCTCAAGAGAGAAAAAAAACAATTTTGTTAAGCTTTAAACTACCAGTGGTGGGGCCAGCATTGTAACGTAGTGGGTTAAATCACCTGCAGCACTACCATCCCATACGGGCACCATTTTGAGTCCTGGCTCCTCCATTTCCAATCCAGCTCCCTGCTAATGGCCTGGGCAAACAGCAAGGGAATGGCCCAAGTCCTTGGGCCCCTGCACCCACGTGGGAGACCCAGAAGAAACTCCAGGCTCCTGGCTTTGGCCTGATCCAGCCCCAGCTATTGCAGCCATCCAAGGGGTGAACCAGCAGATAAGACATCTCACATGTTGTTTCTCCCCCTCTCTCTTTCTCTCACACTCTGCCTTTCAAATAAATTTTTAAAAATCTAAAAAAAAAAAAATTTGCCAGTGATTCATGTGTATTGAGTCTTCACTATCTTCTAAGTACTATACATGTATTAAATATTTACTATTAGTATCATTGACCCAGTTTCATAAATAAGGTAATGGAGGTTTCGAAAGGTGAAATAACTTGGCCAATCCGTACAACCAGTAAGTTGAAACCAAGGAATCAAACCCGGGACTGTGGTTCCTGAGACACTGCCCTGAGCATAGCATGTGTGAATGCTGGTGGGAATCGAGTGGAAAGGTTAAATGATGATGTAGAAGAGACTGTTCCCAGGAGAGAGCTGGTGAGGTGAGATCCAGAGCACATGGCGATGACGGGAGGGTCCAGGAAGAACATTCCCTTGTTGTACCAACAAAGAAAAAGAAAAAATATATATAAAAGCAAGGAAACGCATAAACTAATGATGGAAGCATGGAGTTCCACTTCTGGGGTACTGTTTTCTTAATGAATTTTTCAAACTTTGTAGCAAAGTTATTATCGAAAAATGGAGAGAGTTAAAGAGAGGTGAAAATTTGGAGGACAGGACACCAAGAGTGCCCTCAGAAATGGGAAATCCATATTCCTAGAGAAGTGTAGCAACTGCTTGGCAGTACAGAGTGCCCTTTGGAGAAGGTTTTGCATGAATTTATGGTGGGACCAATCTGCCTGTTGTATGATTGACAAAGAGGTCTTAGTGGCTTGCAGGAGTCCAGTGAAACCATGTGAAGAGCAGGAGATGCTGACATGGGCAGTAGAGGAGGAAAGCAGACACTTCGTGGAATGAAGCCACAAGCAGGGGAGACACAAGTGGTTACAGTCCGATACGTCTGTCTTGCTTGTAGCTGTTGCCATATGATTTGTGTTCCACAGCTTTGTCTACTGTGAATGATGACTTTTTATAGCAAGTAAAATAAATAGTAATACGTTCATACTGATAGGATATTTTATGCAAATTCTGTAAAAAGTATTTCAAGAGATAACAAATTTGGGAAGCAAAATAAGTTCTTTTTTTTAAGATTGAGTTATTTATTTGAAAGGCAGAATTACAGAGGCAGAGAAAGAGAGAGAGAAGTCTTCCATCCATTGGCTCACTCCCCAGATGGCGGCAACGGCTGGAGCTGTGCCGATCCGAAGCCAGGAGCGAGGAGCTTCCTCTGGGTCTCCCACAAGGATGCAGGGATCCAAGGGCTTGGGCCATCTTCTACTGCTTTCTCAGGCCATAGCAGAGAGCTGGATTGGAAGTGGAACAGTTGGAACTCGAACCAGCCAGCACCCATATGGGATGCCAGCACTGCAGGTGGCAACTTTACCTGCTACACCACAGCACTGGCCCCCAAAATAAGTTCTTAAACTGTCTATTTCAACAAGTAGTTCTATCTAGCACTCTTATAAACTGCTAGGAGATCCAACTATGACCCAATAATGTTCTATGGCCTTTCTGTTATTTGAATATTTGCTATAAGCCACAGTTCTTTGTAAAGACTGTTACAGCTGATTCTTTTATTCATTAAATAATTTTTAGATATCCATTATAAGAGTAAAGAACATGAAGAATGTTAGAAACATTTTAAGGAAGATAAGGAATCAGTCAACACATTACTAGAAAAGTGTTAAATTATAATGTGGAAAGCTTCATCAACCAGGGGCTTTAACAGTATCCTACACTCAGGTATAATTATGACATTAGATGTCAAAAACCTCTGAAAACAATCCTAATGAGCCTACTACCCAGTTCTTCTAAAAATAACGCATAGCATGCCAAACATGAAGGACAAGATTTGAGGCAAAAAAAAAAAAGCACAAAAAGCAAAACTGTAGAATTATATCAGGTAGATTACCCATCAACACAAATTCAAAGAATGGATTTTTTTGAGATTTATTTACTTATTTGAAAATCAGAGTTACAGAGAGAGAGAGGAGTGGCAGAGAGAGAGAGAGAGAGAGAGAGGTCTTTCATCCTCTGGTTCACTCCCCAGATGGCTGCAATGGCTGGAGCTAAGCCATCCAAAGCCAGGAGCCAGGAGCTTCTTCTGGGTTTCCCACGTGAGCGCCGGGGCCCAAGGACTTGGGCCATTTTCTACTGCTTTTCCTAGAGAGCTAGATCGGAAGTGGAGCAGCCAGAACCCAAACCGGCACCCATATGGGAGGCCGGCACCGCAGGCGGTGGCTTTACCTGCTACGCCACAGCACTGGCCCCTCAAAGAATGGATTTTTAAAGATGTTTCTTAAGTAAAGGACTTAGTTGCCAAAAAATTTATTTTAAGTTTTGGCATATGTGTGTGTGGTGGCAGGATTACTGTGAAATATCACGTACAGACTGTTTTGAAAGAAGTGGGACCCGAGCGGAACCTTGAAAGGTAAGACAAAGCCAAGTGGAAATGGGTAGGAAGGGATTCAGGAAAAAACACAGCATGACCCAGAAGCAGGACAGCAGGCGGTTTCTGAATTGGATGTGTTTTCAGAAAAATTGGATGGGCCATAGGAAAAACTGCGAATGTAGGAGCAGGTGTTTAGCCTAGCAATTAAGATCCGCCCATCCCACAAAGCAGTGCCTGGGTTCAATTCCCAGCTCCAGGTCCTAACTCCAGATTTCTACCAATGTACACCCTGGGGAGGAGTGACGATGGCTCAAGTAATTGGGTTCCTGCCATCTACATGAGAGACCTGGATTGTGTTCCTTGCTACTGGCTTCAGCCCAGGCTCAGTCCATCCATCCATCCCTCCCTTTTAATTTTTAAAACTTTAACCCATTCATGCAGCCCTATTCACATCATAATAGGGACTTACAATTTCATCTTGGGTGTCATGAAAACCCATCAAGTATCTTAAGGATAAAAATGACAACCTGGGTGTGCACCTGCTTATTGGAAGATGTGTAACAAGTCCTCCCTCTCTAACAGTCCATAATACTGCAGTGAGGTTCTGAACGAGAGTAGAGGGAATGAAGCATTGGAGACAGACCTGGGAACTCTCTCCCAGACACACTCTGGGGTTGCTGTAAGTGCTGGGAAGGATATTGTGGTGGGATTAATTGGGATGGGGATGGAGGAGAGAGGACAGGCTTGAGGGGTGTGGAAGGACAGCCTGAGCTCACTTTTGAACGTGTTAAGGTTTGATGTTCCTTACTAAACTCTCCGATGTTAATAAGTGATCTCAGCCTTCAAGCTTTCATTATCACTGGAAGGAAAAGACAATTGAATTCTCCAGACTCCCATGGTAGGTGGGCCAAAGGACACAGGTCGCAGAAAGGGAAGGAGAAGAAAAAGCTACTCCCAGAACCTACTTAACAACTAAGTAATTCCAGAATTTCTTCATCCAAATCTACCTAATTCTACCCTTTAGTTCCCATTTAATTATTTTACACTTAACAAAAATATTACTTTGGGAAGAACTTGGTGATCTACTTGATGACTTGATCTGGCCTATCAATCCCATGGTCTAAAGCCAGATTAGAAATACCCTCATCTGAATTCCTCTCCAGCCATCGTCTCTTCACCCCATAGGCCCTACAGAAATAAAATCGTCCCTCCCCCAATATTTCGGAGGCCACAAATAGAAATATTATTATTTCAACAAATAGTGCTATGAAAATCATAGTCACTAAGTATTCCCTAGGGATGTGATTGTGTCCGTTCAAAGTAACATCATTTTCCCTCTGGAGAGGAAACCAAGAAGGGCATGGATTGGATGTGACTTAATGTGAGTGAATAAGTGTCCAGAATGGAGGTCCTCAGCTAGTTTGCAATGTAATAAGGGGCCCCGCGAAGACAGATTGGCCAATGACTATTGATGACACATTTCAGTTTTGAAGTGGTATCAGTTGCAGGCACGTGCAGGTTCATGCCAAGCACCTGGGCGGGGCAATGAGGTGACTCAGCAGGGAGGTTCTACTGAGAAAGGAAACAAACAAGCCTCTGACCGTCAGGGAGGAGACTGTGCCACAGCAGCTAGCAAAGTCAGGGAGCAGGTGAGTCAGGTGAGCTGGGCGGCCACCGGATGGACGGCAGAGTTGGGTCATCAAAGAGGAATTCGTATGCAAAGAGCAGAGTCACACACTCCCCCATCAACGATGGCCTACATCAACCAGGGATGTCATGCAGGCCGCCTCCCCCAGTTCTCGTGGGACCTTACAGGCTTAGTTTGCTCCAAGCAAAGCAAAAACAAGATCAATTCCACGAGGAAACATTTAAGGACATGGAAAATGGGAACCGCCACGATTCAGGATAACTGCTTTAGCTAGGATGTGGGTTTTGAAGGGGGGTGGTGTAGAAGCTTGTTAGTGACTTCCACTATAATGGTGATATTTTATTTACCAAACTGGGTGTCGGACACAGTAGTATTATGCTTGTGCACTGAAATATTTCATAACTTTCAAAAAGAAAAGGCCGCAAGGAAAATGAGGCCGGCCAGTGGGGCTGGGAGTCTGTGGGCCTCTTCAGACACAGGTAGAACGTCCTTCACAAGCAGGCTGCCAGCTGGGGCTGCAGAGCCTGTCTCTAGGCCACCTGGCATCTCCCCACTAACAGCTTCTTGTGCTGCATCTGTGACCTTGCGGCCTTAAATCACACCTTCAGGGTGGCCGCAGTCTTTCACCCACAGGAGAAGGGGCTGAGCCCCTGGGGAGTCAGACTGGCTCCAGAAGACCCAGGCTATCTCGTATGACCTTGCAGCCTTAAATCACACCTTCAAGGTGGGGGCAATCTTTCACCCAGAGCTAGCAGAGGAGGGGGTCTGAGCACCTAAGGAGACGGACAGTCTTCAGGAGACCCCCGCTATCTCCATGAGCCCCAAGCCAATCAACATACAGTATGTGAAACCCCCATCCAATGGGCACCCCCACAGAATGACCCAATGAACAGAGAGTAATGCCTTAAAACCTGGGACACCTCCTCAAAGCCGGTGTCCCCCTCGGGCACTCCGCCTGGGCTCCTCTCGGACCAGATGCCTTCTCTGTCCCTTGCCAATCAAAAGTTTCTGCTTCTTTGCAAATTGTTTCCTGGCTTTTTATTTCTATACTAAGCTGAGGAAAAGAACCCACGAGACTCGCTCCAGCAACCACCCTCCCCTCCGTGACTGGTGACAGAAAAGGAGGAAGAGAAAGACCTTGTCTATGTCTGCTTCAACTTGGAAAAAGATAGGGCCCCCTCCTAATTATCCTAATTTTCTTATCAACTGAAAACTGTCCACAGAAAGCTTGTGCCTACTGGAGAGGTTAGTGCTCTGAAGTCCATTCATTTTTTAGCAAATGTTCAAATCACACAGTGAAGCTGGATCAACTGCAGTGACGACTCCGACCCTGGGCGGACCTCTAGTTACGTTGGATTTCTCACTTGGAGATGCCCTTCCTGTTTCGTTAGTATTGTGACATCATACACAATGCTGAGCCCTGAGCGCTCGCTCAGCTCTGTTACCTGGATTTGCTGCTGCGATGCTGGGCTGTCCCAGGCTTCCTCAAACCTCCTTCCTGCTCACGGGTCCTGCCCCACTTTTTCTTTACCTTGGCCCCAGGACCACTGCACCACTTATTTCCTACCCAACTATGACCACACAAAGAGAAAAGAGGAAAGCTATGTGTCCCCTTGTTAAAAAAAAAAAAAATAGCTACAAGCCAGACAAGAAGTGGGAAAGGATGAATCTAATTATTAGAATGAGACCTGCAAATTACCTTTGAATTTCATATTTCCCACTTGGGATTTTTTTTTCTAAAACAAAGGCAGCTTGGGATCAAGCTGATGCATGGCAGACTTTGATAAGTCCCTGCTCTGCCACTTCTTAGTTACTCGATCTAGCTCAAGCTATTCAGCCTCTAGTAAGCATGTAGCTATTAATATTAGCTCCCTTTTGAAGTTGAACCACAGAGGAAATGAAATGATACATGAAACTGCTTAGCACAATGGGTAGCAAGTAGCAAGAATTGAATACCTGGTGGCAGTTGTTATGTGCATGGGTTTAAATTGTTTTCCTACCCTTTTAATGCTAATAAATGAAATCCCTGGAAAGTTGATGGGTATGAGAATAATCTACACACAGGAAAAACCAGCTTCCAGGAAATTCACATCCGGCAAGAGAGGCCCCCACACCCGGAGCAACATATCTTCCTGAAAGCTGTGGATTCTTCTATCTATTCATTGCTCCCCACAGGTGCCAAAAATCTGCCCAGGAAAGGAGACAGGAGCTGCTAAACTGGTTATTTTGTTTTTATTAGCACTCATTGCAGGCTTCCCTGGGCAGCCAGAAGAGACAGGAAACCCAAATACCAGAGCGCATGTTCCCTCCTTCAAGACTGTCCAATCACTTGTTGATCAGCACAGGCACCTCTTGGAGAACAAGAGGGATTCATTTCCCCCAGAAGAAAATGAGGCTGGGAAGGTGGCGGGCAAGTGCTGGGGTGAGGGCAGCACCTGGCAGCCTCCCTTGCTCTAAGAGGCCCCCCTCTGTGGACACGCCGGGGGTTGCCGGGTTATGAGCTGCTTGGGAAAGCCTTGGGATGAGGGTAATTCTGAATAGCTAGAAAGGCTTGTAACAAAACCGGTCACAAAGGACTTTACCAGGAGAATTCCTAGGACTGCTTGGCTCCGTGGAGGAAGGCCGTTATCGGTGGGAAATCACGTTTCACACAGACCCATGGAGAAGCTCACCGCCAAGGGGACTGCAGGTGCTCCCTTACATCAGGAGTTTAAAGAAAAAGTATCTTTCGCCTCCTGGTTCCCTGCCAACTCTCCTTTCTTCCAGGCTCAGCCCGGATCGGCTCCTCCTCCTTCCAGCTCTCCTCCGGGAGCCTCTGCAGGGGCTGTGGGCGGGGGAACGGGAAGGCAAGGCAGGAGATGATTGGCCAAGGGAGAGCAGCACCGCCCTGCTCATGCCCCTCCCACCCCCTCCCTGGAGAAACAGCTGGAATGAGAAATAGGCAGAGGAAGCTGGGATTGGCTGAGAGTCCGTGGCAGGGTGGGGCGAGGCAGCTCCTATGAAGCATTTACCTGTCTAGGTAAGTCAGAAGGAGGTCAAAAGGAGAAGAAAACAGTAGGCGGCCGGAGACTGGTCTCTTTCTCCATCTCTGCCCTTTGAAGCCAAAGGGTAGCCCTTTCCTCTCATCAGCCCCCACCCCACGGAAGGTGAGTTAATTACTAACCAACTAGTGCTTGTTCTGCAGCAAGAGGAGGGCTTTGCGGGGCGCCGAGCTCCAGGGCTTCAGGGAGAAGGGGGTGTCCTCAGCTAGGGGCGCTCCCCTCTGCTCCTCAGTTCTCGGAGTCCATTCTGGGCTCAGAGCAGGTTGGAAGCGTCTCCACATGAGTCCTTTTGTGGACACCAGGGCTGGGATGCATCTTGTTCCCTTACCAATTTAGGTTGGGTAAGCAGATCGCGCAATCAGCAAGAAAAGTAAACAGGTTGCTTTGGGAAATTTCCATCTCTGAGCAGGTGAAACTGAGTTGTGATTGTTGGAAGGGGACTAGTTAGAGGGAGTCCAAATCAGACATCATTGGCCAGGTGAGTCGAGTGCCTTGGTTTCCTGTTGCATTTGAAACGGGAAATTCTGCCTCGGCTTTATCCATCCAGCATCTGCCTTTATTTAAGTAAAAGGCGCAGTGTGCGTATGTGTGATCAGGATATGTTTGATCATGGCGCTCTCTGCAGACAGGTGTGCCACGTGTGAGCTGTACCTGGTAGTTTGTAAGTGGACAGAAGGTTTGCCCATGTTGGGAGAGTTCCAACTCAGGCTACCAGCCCATGTTTGGAAAATCCACAGGGAATCCAGCTGCTCAGCGGAGTTTCTTTGGGTTCAACTCCATTGATTTTCTGACTGTGCCTGCTAAGAGAGACAGAGACCAGCAAACAGAAAGCTATTCAGCTGTGCCAGCCTCGACACATTCATATTCTGTGGCAGCACGTCAAGTCCGGTCAGAGCGCCAAGCAGGACTCAGGCCAAGGTAGCATGGCAGAAATCACCAAGGGAAGACCCAGACGGGGTGGTGGGTTTGCTGTGTTTTCCCTCGGGTGTGCCAGCTGGCAACTGGTGTGGGAAGCTGGATGTAGAAGTAGAGGCCGTGGAGGCCATTAGTGCTCCGTGATCTGTCCTGGAGGGTCAACACTGCGGCCCAGGTCGCTGCCTCTCTTCCTCCTGCTGCAAAGAGGGGTCAGGGAGGACCCCCGGGCAAGACTCTCAGGGCCTGGCATACTCAGTCGGGGCCGGTTTCTGGTCCTGGCACCTGGAGCTTTAGGCTATGGCCTCACCTGCAGAACCAGCCCGCCACACTCAGTGTGGCGTTCATGGAAGACTTGTCCCCAGGAAAACATCAGCAGCGTGTCGCACAGCTCTTCTGTGCGGGGGGGTGGAGGGGTGGGGTGTATTTCTATCCATGCCTTGCCTCAAACCTGCGGGTGAGAGAGAGATTCAGACGTTGCCTGAACATGCACAGGAACTGGCCCGTGTGCTTACGGAGAGGCCGAGAGGCCCACAGTGCAAATTTTGGTCTTGCCAGCATTTTCGTCGGATGTTCTCCTGCCGGAGGCACTTTGCCGGGATATCAGCAAAGGCAGAGGCATCGGATCTGAGAGATCTGGAACACCTCTTTGAGGAGAGAGCAGAGCTCCTGGAGGCCATGGGGTTGGAGGAAGATGATAAGGAGGGCCTGGTCTGTTCCAGCCAACCTGGATTGGGGTTCAAGCCTGCTCCCCGTGCCGTCCACTTCAGAATCCACATGCTGCTTATTTACTCTCTTCCAGGGCTTGACTGGTTTTAGTGGAGTAGTTAATATTTAATGCACCCCAGACCGTAGCCTGTGTGTATTCTTAACCCATTCCCTCCTCCTCATTAGTCCCCAAAAGAGGTCAAGGGTGAAAAGATACCAAATTCTCACCTTGAGTGTCTTACTTGTTTCTGGGGCTGGGCTGCTTATCAGATGAGAAAAGCCTCAGGTTTCGATATAAGCCCCAAGTTTCAAGGTTGTAAAGTTGCTGGGAGGAAATGCAACAAGAGGCCAGCCAAGCTGCTGAAGGGTGGGGAGAAGGGGAGACTTTGTTACAGTGAAAACCAGGTGTGGAGGTGAGGTGCCGGCACCCGGGGGCTTGCTCAGCTTTGGTTCAAGTTCAAATTCGTCTCTGCAGTGGTTAGGCCTTGCCCAATGACGTGATCTTTGGTGGCATTTCTTTATTCTGGAAATACCCTCTGTAGCTGGGGCAATAAACTGGCCTGGAAGAGTAAAGCTAAAGCAGGTGGCTTGCAGGGCTCAAGGTACAAAGAGGAAGGGGAAGGGTGATCTTCAGGATTCTAGTATTTAGTTAGGGATGACTGGTGACACTTGGGACACTTCTTCAGGTTCGTGCCTCTCTTGCAACTGCTCAGAACTTGACGTGTCCCCTGGAGAGGCCAGGCCCCTCAGGCTGCCCTGTGTATGCAGCTATGGATCACGCTCTACACCCCTTAGGAAGCGGTAGGGGGAAAAGCCCCTGCTCCCTCCCTCCTAAAATGAGGCCAGTGTCGCACACCGCCTGTGCTTCCAGCTTAGTCTGAGGATCTGACGAGCGCTCCCTGAGCCATGCCATGCTGTGCTCTTGCCAAGTAGTTCTGCTGCTGTCACTCTTGTCTTTTCCAGCTGTTTCAGACCATGCTAGGTCCTGCAGGGAGAGTGTGCTAGGCTTCCCTGGGTGGAAGAGAGCCAGGCAAACCCTGCAAAGTCTGAAGCCTACTTAGGAGAACTTGGCAGTCATTTTGTCTGAAAGCAAGTGGCTGCATCTGCTCACCCATGCACAGAGAATATCCCGTTAGTTACAGTGAGTCACTTTAAAGACTGACCACCCAATTCTGCAGACAAGAACACTGGGCCCAAAAACCAGACCCTTGGTCCTACCCTGACCTCTTGAAAACGATGTCTTCCTCATATGTGGATTTGTACCGCCAGTGCCTACTGTAAAGGACTCATAAATATTAGTTTAACTGAAAGCATTGCCCACATTCCATGTACTCTCGGGGAAATAAAATATTTAGGAAAAAGCTTCCAACTGTTCTACCCAGTAGACACTCAAACAAGTGACAAGTTTATTTATCCAGCGTTGTTTGAGTGCCTTCTGTGTGCTTAGGCTTAAGAGAGATGGATTACCTTTGCTATATTGGCCTCAACCCTACAGAATGCTGGGAGTGGGTTATGACTCCCTGAACCTGAACAGTCATTCATGGAGTGCATAGCTGAGATGACTGAACTTTATCCGCGTGATTTCTCATCTTCCTGTTTCTTGAGGTTCTGGGTGTCAGGGGACGAATCTCATGAAGAAACTCTGAGAAGCCACCTCACCCAGTGTTGATTTACCATTGGCCTCTCTGGTGTCTGTGTCCCAACTCCTTGACCCCTGAGAAACTCTGGACCCTGGTGGACCACGTATGTCTTGTCCCAGTCCTGCCCCAGCTGAGGGCTCCTCCCAAGCAGAACATTGCTCCTTGAGGCCTTGTACTCACCAGCACTGTAGCATTGGGTGGCTGACTCACCTCACCCAACCCAAACCTGACTCTGGCACTGGAAGCAATTACTTGCAGGGGCCAAAGGATCTCTCCCATGGCATCTAAACCCCACATCCTCAGATCACAACTGGAACACATTTTTTTAAAGGGCCATAAATTTGAAAGGCAGAGTTACAGAGAGAGAGGTCTTCCATCCTCTGGTTCAGTCCCCAGATGGCTGCAACAGCCACGGCTGGGCCAGGTCAGGAGCCAGGAGCTTCTTCTGGGTCTCCCACATGGGTGCAGGGACCCAAGGACTTGGGCCATCTTCTGGTGCTTTCCCCAGTGCACTAGCAGGAAGCTGGATTGGAAATGGAGCAGCCGGGACTTGAACCACCATCCATATGGGATGCCAGCATTGCAGAGGGTGACTTTACCTGCTACCTCAGAGCCGGCCCCTAGAACTCACTTTTCTACGACATACTGCCTAATAATGGTAGGGTAGAGAAAGACAGTAGAAAGTGTAGCTTGGTGTAAGGGGAAATAATGTATTTGGAATTAGACAAACATTTTTTTAAGTCTAGCTCTCCCGCAAGTCTCTGTTTGACCTTGGGACTTTCTTTTAATCCAAATTCTTTTAAAATTTCATTTTACCATAGAAAAGTCACCCCTGGCTTGGCCAACTCCAACGGAGAATTCCTTGGGATTTTCAAAGGGAGGGTGGCACTGCCTTCCTTTGCTCTGCTTGCTTCCCCGAAGGAGCTGGAGCTGGGAGGGAGCCACGTAGGCCAGTCCTCTCGCTCGTTCGGCTAGAGAACCTCACTGGGAACATGTGCAACAAGTGAGGAAGAGGTATCAAGAGGGAAACTGGGTTTGTGCCAAACACTGCAGGTGCCCTGCTCAGGCCTCCCAGGCTAGGGCGATGGTGGGATTGATGATGTTGACTGTGATAGCCGCTGACGGTCACTGGGCCATGAACTGAGCAAAGTGTTTTGCATGGAGTGTTTGATTATATTGTATTCTCACACAGCTATATGAGGTAGGTACTGCCAGGGGCTCTCGTCCTCTTCCATTTCACAAGAATCTTCTCTTCTAAACTCTGGCTTCCTTTGCCGCAATGGAGTCTGATCCTCCGTGGATCCTATCTTTTTCTTCTCACAAGAAAAGTAGTTATTGGCTTATTCTTTATACGTTTGAGAATTTACTACCGACTAAAGAGCATCTCATTTGATTCCTTCATTTCCCTATTTAATGAGGGAAAACAGACCCAAAGAGTAATTTGCCTTAAGTGACAATTCCATAAATGGCTGGAGTGGGAGTTGGAACTAGACCCAGCACCCCAGCTAGTAAGCCCTGTAGCATTCATTGTTTATGGCCATGCAAACGTAGATTAAGCTGCCTGTTTCAGAGAGAAACACAACCCCAAGAAGAGACAGGAGCTGCTTTCTGGATGCACTGCCTCTGTACCACCTCAGTGCATCCTTCTGTGTGCATGTGATCTGGCCTATGTGTCCGTCTGTGCAAGCGGGGGTGGGAGTCCCATGTGTTCAAGGCCCCCTCCCTGCTTTCTGCTTGCTTGGTGTCCGTGCCGCGGTGCTGCCCCAGGGCCTGGGCGAGAGCCTCGCAGAAGCTTTGGCTCACTCGTGGCTTTGATCTTCTCTTTTCAGGCCCAGCCTGGGACATTCTTCACTTCCCTTCGCTTCCCCTCTGGGAGCCCCTTTTGCCACCCCTGCACCTTGCTTCGGGCAATGCCCGAGAGGGAGCTGTGGCCAGCAGGGCCTGGCTGGGAACCCGTGACCCGCGTCGGCAGCTGCGACAGCATGGTGAGCGCCACCTCCACCCCTCCACCCGCTCTGGATCTGTACGTACTCTCCCTCCCGCAACCTGTCTGCTGTCCGCACACCTGCCCGCACACCTGCCCCGCCCCACCCCGCCCTGCTCTGCCATCCGTCATCGCTCACTGCACCTTCTCTTTCATCTTCCTCGCCAGCAAGTGAATCACAAAATCAGTGGGTGCTTCCTGCCTCTGAGTCACCCCTAGGTCTGTAAAGAATAGGGTGCAGTAACCTCAGAGAGCCACAGGATGAGGGAGACCCTCAAACTCCCCCCCCCCCCACCGCCACCACCACCGCCAGTCTTCACTGGGTCAGGGGTTGGAGGTCGAGAGGGAGAATGGGCTGTGGTCTGAGCTGTGATGAAAAGCAGAGTGCAGAGCTGTCTGCCTGGAGCAGTGTCACTTCAGTGTTGGACAAAGACGCAGAGGCTAAGTTTTCCAATCAAACAGACCTGGGTTCCCTACTCAGGAAAAGCTCTCTGACCCGGAGCAAATTACTCGGTTTGTAAAGTGGGAATGACGTCCACCCGAATTCACAGGATTCTTCCAGGGGGTAAATGAGGTCTCTTTGGGAAAAGGAGGCAGCCCAGCAGGGAGCAGACACCAACAGCCTTACAAGTCACTGCGTGTCTTTGTGAGTGGTGTGGAATCACTTGTGATTTTTCTGGGTACGATTTTCAGTCTCGGTTATTTTCAGCCTGGAGTGAAAAAATAAATCAGTCCTACGTCCGAATGAAAGCATATCCTCGTTGCTCAGCCTTGTCGCACATATGACAACCGTGGAGAAACTATACTTCCCTGCTAGCCTGTGCAGGGGTCTGAAAAGTTAAGGATAATGACTCCACTGCAGAGTGACTAGTGAAATGGGGTCTTTACTGTTACCTTTGGAGCTTGATATGTACAAGTGGAGGGGAAAAAGCAACACACACACAAATACGCAGATCCAAAGTATAGACAATATAGGCATAATTTCCTTTTGACTCTAGGTGATGGACCCAGCCAGACAGCTTCCTGTTCCTGTTAGGCTGTGGCCAGTATGAATAGGCACATGCCATCGTCCACCAGTTAAGAGTTTTCAAAGTGAGTCATCCACAAAAGAGAAACTGAGTTGGCCTATGCGTGGCAGGGCTATTTTAGTAGGAAGAGGGAAGTAAAAAAAAGATCTTTGCTCAAGTAACTCCTGGAGTTGGCTTCCGGCTGCCAAGGGCTAGCTTTGGGGCTTCCCTTCACATATAGACCCCCATCAGGCAACTGGCAGATGAGCCTGAAAGGGACAGGGGCAACCGGAAGGGCTTACTCAACAACCCTCTCCCTCCCCCCAGGATGCACTTAGGGCCATCGCAAAATATGTCCTGGCCGTGTGGGCCTGGAGAACGCACAGCTCAGAGGTGTCCCAGATCATAGGAAGAAGAAAGGATACATTGAGAAGGCTCGGGCCCAGTTCCCTACATTCCCAGTTGTCCTTTGGTTTTCCTCCAACCTCCTTTGAAGAGCAACAATGCCATCGATCTTCCTGACCTGGGAAGGCATGGACAGCACCATCCGAATCATCTGCCAAACAGTCTATGCGCTTTCTAATAATAGAAATTTCCTACTTTAATATCGACTTAATACTTAATGCAAAGTTGCTTTCCCCTCCCTCATACCACCCAGTTCCTGCACCTTCCCCTTCTGTTAATATTTGCTAAAGAAATGCAGAGTTATGTGAACGTTAGCCAGAGCCAAATGCCATCAAGAAAGTCAACATACAAGGAGAAAAAGCCTGCATGGAATGCATTTCAAAGTCAAGTATAAATTATTTAGCAGATGTATCTGCAGCTAGTCGAGCCGCTGTTCACATTGGCCTAGCAGCCAGTACTTGGCTGCATCTGCATGTCCTTATACTGACCTTGACATACCAAATCAAGTATGCAGAAGGTCTTTGTAAAGTTAAAAGCAATACCATGCAAGTTTCATGTCAAATTGTCGCCTCTATGATCTGGAGCTAGCCCAGGGACACACAGGGTGAGACACTTGACAAGGTTCACACAAAGGAACTGGAATGTGAACCTGGGACTGCGGATGATCTAAGCCCAGGAGCCAGCAATGGGAAGACTGTTGCACCTGCCTGCCTAGGCTGCAGGGCTGGGTGCTGGTGGGCCCCCAGTTCTGGCAGTCTCTGCTCTCTGTGGCTCCGCAGCCTCCGGACACAGCTCCAGCAGGTCGGCAGAGTCGCGGGCGGACAGTTTCCCGCCCTCCAGCATTCCTCGCCACCACAGGGTGGTTCTCAGGCCCCGCCAGTTTCTGCAGAGGGACCTCCCTCTCACAGCTCCTTCTCCCCACAGAGTGACAGCAGCTACGACTTCCTGTCAGCAGAAGAGAAGGCGTGTCTGCTCTTCCTGGAGGAGACGATCGGCTCGTTGGACACCGAGGGTGACAGCGGACTGTCCACCGATGAGTCTGAGCTGGTCCCAACGCCCCGCGGCTTCCGAGCGCCGCCCAAAACCCAGCCTGCCCCCAAGGGTAAGACGGACTGTCTGCAACAGCACCTGTCAAAACACCCAGACGATCAGCTGCTCCCAGGGTCACAGCAGAAGGGGCAGCCGCACTCTCCTGGCTAAATGAAGTCCCTGCGGGGGGAGAGGCAGCGAGGGGGCGCTGACCAGCCAGCTTCTTGTCTGTCCATGACGCATCAGAGACAGGGGAAGGAGAGGGGTTTGAGCAGCTCCCTTTCTCTCATGGAAAAATCCCGGGAGAGACGAACAGAGAAGTAAGCGAGGAAGTCAGGCAGGCCTGGGTGATTGCTCTAGAGAGACCGAGTCAGTCCAGCGAGCTAATCTGGGTGGCCCAGAGGACAAGGCTCCAGGAGATAAGATGAGGGAAGGGCTCCCCAACGCCAGTGGGTGGCACCTCGGGGCCCTGTTGGGGAGGGTGGAGAGTCAGTGGTGTTCGGCTTTGGTAGAAGGGAACCGAATGGCACACCATGTGGCCATGTGTATGGGGCCACACATGCCAGGGTGTGGGAAGCAGCTTGCTCCCACAGACAGAGCCACTGGTATCGGGGCTGCAATCATTCACTCATTTAATAAATATTTATCGACACTGCATCAGACTCTCCCTGAGATAGAGCAGGAAGTGGGGCCATGGGGCCTCCCTGCTCCTTGAAGCCAACTCCCTGGCTCAGTGGGCCTAAGCACCTGCCTAACCTGCTAGAAAGAAGCCGTGTCACTCCCTAGTGCAGGGACACTGCACCTGCTACAGACTTGTCCAGGTGCTCGTGAAAAGACAAAGTAGAAGGCAGAAGCCTGGTCAAGTCAAGAGCAAATCACTCGTTCACCAGTTGCCATTAGGCTCAGTCATCTGGGAGCTGGAGACAGATACAGCGAACTGTCCAAGGCCATCCCTACCTCCAGTGCGTCTGTAGAAGGTCAGGGAGACCCCGAGTCAAGGGTGTGGAGCAGTCGGGGGCTGCTGTCTTCCCAACCATCATGAAAAATGAATCCTTAGTCGAAACGAATCTGTTCTCACTGCTCCATCAGTAAGAGTGCTACCCCTTTAAAAGCAAAGAAAACCAAACCAAACCAAACAAAATAACACCCATTTGCTATTGGTTGGAGATCAGAGTTCAGGGAGTGTTTGCTTTTTCCTCTGCAGCAAGGTGCTCACCCCTGTTGTCTGTCCTCTCTCTCTTTCGCCTGTTCACCCTGAACTGCGCAGGAAATCCAAAGGAGGCGATCGCTGAGCAAAGACCAGAGCCAAGGACAGTGACCCAGGCCAGCTCGTTCCATCCTCCTGAGCCCCAAGGTCTGGGCCTCAGGTCTGGCTCCTACAGCCTCCCCAGAAATATCCACATTGGCAGAAACCAGAACCTCGGCGAAAGCACCAGCCAGACTAACAGCCACGCCCCCGGAGAGCCTGCAGGGCTCCCAGCAGTTAAACAGCCAGGCAGCCGGCTGCACGGTGAGCCCAGGCCAGGCCCTGCCGGCCCCCGGGAGGCTGCCCCTGATTTGGACGTGGCGCCCATCCCCCCACCGGAAGCTTTCCGGGACGCGCAGCCAGAACAGCGTGAGGAGGACCACCTGCCCAAGAGGCCAGGAGAGCAGAGTCAAGCGCCCCACGCCCGGAAGACGGAGGAGACTTCTTCAGAAGCCATGTCCCACAAAGCCAATGAGAGAGGCTCCGTGGGGCACCCCCAGCCCCTGGCATCAGCGAGCGATCCGGGCGCCCAGCCAGCTTCCCTGGCTGCCCCAAAGCCCCGGAAGTTGCCGCCTAACATCGTCTTGAAGAGCAGCCGGAGCAGTTTCCACAGCCAGCCCCAGAACTGGCTGTCTCGCCACACCGAGGCTGCCTCGGGGGAGTCCGGCCTGGGCCCCTCTTCACTGCAGGAGCAGAGAAAAGCACGCAGAGAGGCGCTGGAGAAGCTGGGGCTGCCCCAGGACCAAGAGGCGCCCGGCCTCCACCTGAGCAAGCCCACCAGCTCCTTCAGGCTCAGGGAGCCTCGTGCTCAGGGCCCTGCCCCAGGCGCAGCCCCGGGTCCTGCTCAGCCTGCGGCTCCAGTTCAGGTCTCAGCAGCTGCGGGGAAGGCTCCGGCTCCAGCTCCAGTTCCGGCTCTGTCTCGGGGACCTGTGCCAGCAAAGGCTCCGGCTCCGGCTCCAGCTCAGGGGTCTTCTCCTAGCAAGGCTTGGACACCTGCCCAGGAAACCCCTCCAGGGAAGGTGGCAGCTGCCAAGTCCATGCCGATTCCTATCCCAAAGGCCTCGAGGGCAAACAGTCCTCTGACTCAGCCCAAGCCAGATTCAGGGCTAACTCTCCAGGACAGCAGCATCCCGGGGCTGAGACAGATGAACTTCAAGTCCAATACTCTGGAGCGCTCCGGGGTGGGGCTGAGCAGCTACCTGTCAGCTGAGAAAGACCCCAGCCCCCAAACCAGCACTTCTCTGGGAAAGGGCTCCTTGATGGACAAGATCTCACCCAGCGTCCTGCGCAATTCCCGGCCACGCCCCGCCTCCTTGGGCACCGGGAGGGACTTTGCAGGAATCCAGGTGGGCAAGCTGGCCGACCTGGAGCAGGAGCAGAGCGCGAGGCACCTCTCCTACCAAGGCCAGAGCCGGGACAAGCTTCCCCGGCCTCCGTGCGTTAGCGTCAAGATCTCCCCAAAGGGCCTCCAGGATGAGCACAGAAGGGAGGCTTTGAAGAAGCTGGGACTGTTGAAGGAGTAGGTGCAGAAGCCAGGGCTGCCAGCCCTAGCCGCGCCCCTCTGCGCGAGAAGAGACTCCAGGCTCTCCTTCGGAGCCATGGACAGCTCACACACAGGCTTGGCCAGGCGTGGGCTCCTCCTCCGAGTGATGACGAGGGAGAGATTTGAGTCTGAGCATATGCTGCACTGGGGGTGCTTGTTCACTAAGTTCCTGTGCTCATGCACACACACTCGCATTGTATGATAGGCTGTATATACCCCTGTAGCTATTTATACAGAGTTCTGCTCTCCTTGGAGATTTTCTGCGTTGGGTCAAGTTCAGCCCAGCCAGAACCAATGGAGGTGGGTGGCCAGAAGCAAAGTCAAGTGAGATTGTGGATATGCCAATGACTGCAAAAAACACTACATTTGGCAAGGCCAGGGGCCCATGAAATGTGGGCCTGAAGAACCCCTACAGCAAATGGAGACTGACTTTGCCTTGCCAGACCCTTTCTCGGCTCAGGCTCTCTGGACAAGGCCTGGTGCCAGGAGGAGCTGCTTTGTTATCTCTTCACCCACCGCCTTCTCGGGATCACCACTCCCAAGGATGAGGCGCACTGCTGTAACCAAGCCTCTTGGTTGACTGACAGCAGACAGCCCCTGTTGGTCTGAGAAGGCACGGTAAGTGTCGTACACACCGTGCCTCCCCCAGGGAGAGTCCCCGTCCTTGGGCTCCATACATTCCACGATACCCTGTGCTGTGGTCCAAGACTCTCAAATCCCTGTTCTTCCTGCTCTCCTGCTCCCCAACTCCGGGGCTCTGTCAACACAGAACAGAGAGCCCCGCCCGGAGACTTTGTAAATACCTAAGATCTTGTCCGTGTGACTGCGGGTCGTTTTTAAATGTCCTTTACTCCAGTGGTGGGAAATCGGCCCAGTACCTTTGCCTGCTGTTCACCTGCTCTCAGAGCCGGGAGCTGTCTTGGAAAAGCTTCGCCATGGGGGAAGAGAAGTGGCTCATCCACAGTCACTCTGACGCTTAGTCCCGGAGCTGAGACTGCACGCTGGGGCTGCTGACTCCCGTCCCGTGGACACTCGGGGTGCTGCCACCCCTTAACCAGTGCTCTCGGACATCTGCACAGCCCCCGAAGGGTCGCTTCTCACCATCAAAGACTCAAACCTGAGTTCCTGCAAGATCCTAAACTCCCTTCTGAAGGACCGGAGATTAAATGCTGTTCAGGGTAATATTTCACATTGTGCTTGTTCATTTTGTCCTTGGATAGCAGCTATAGAGTAACTCGTTCATGGCCGGAGCACCCCTCCCTACAAATTCCTGACCAAGTCGTACGACATGGGCACTGCCCGAGGAGGGTGCTGTGGGTGGCGTGGGCCTGTGAAGACAAGCGTGGGGTTAGATGTGGCTAGACATGACTCCCGCGTCTGTGGGAAGTGAACCTTACTCACGGCCAGGACCTGCAGGAGTCCAGGAGACCCGATGCGAGGGGCAGATAAGGGGGATGTTGTTACAAAGTGCCTTTTAGTGCTGCTGGCCTTACAGAATCACCGCCAAAGCCTCTGAGAAGGATGAGAAGGTTAAGGTAAGGCCAAGGAATGGTCCCACCCTGGTGTGGAATGTGGGGTGTGGGTGTGGCAGTTTCTGTGTACACCCGTCGCGCACACACTCACACCCACAAGCCAGGTGCCTCGTTCCTGGTCCTGGCTGAAGACCTGGTAGGTCCCAGCTGCTGGGGACTCCCACAGCTGGCCATCTTACATCCCCCCACCCCCAAAAAAGGAGAAGGCCACCTTCTGAAGTCCTGGTGTGACAGGCTGAATTCAGTGGAGCTGTGTCCCGTGGGGATTTTAAGTCACATCGCTTTATTTCCTAGTCACTAACTGCCCTGGTTAGTAGGGAACCAAGAGCTATAAAGTGAGCGCTGGTGGGAATCTGGGGCTGCCACCAACACAAAGCTGACCGCCATGGGCTGCTCAGGAATTAAGTCCCGCTCCAGACGAGACAGCCTGGTCCACAAGCCCGCACCTGTCCGCTGTGCATCCTTACCCACTGGTGTCCGCACGTCTCCGATTTTCCCTTCCCTGGTCATCTGAAGAAGCCTGCCCCCACCCCCCACCCCCCACCCCTGCCACCAGGTCCTAGGATTCAAGAATAGAAAAATAAATCCAGGGGCTGGCTCTGTGGCTCACTTGGTTAATCCTCCGCCTGCAGCACTGGCATCCCATATGGGCTCCGGGTTCTAGTTCTGGTTGCTCCTCTTCTGGTCCAGCTCTCTGCTGTGGCCCAGGAGGGCAGTGGAAGATGGCCCAGGTGCTTGGGTCCTACACCCACATGGGAGATCAGGGAGAAGCACCTGGCTCCTGGCTTCGGATCAGCGCAGTGCTGGCCATGGCAGCCATTTGGGGAGTGAACCAATTGAAGGAAGACCTTTCTCTCTCTCTCTCTCCCTCTCTCACTGTCTATAACTCTACCTGTCAAATTAAAAAAAAAAAAATCCAAAGGTAATCATCCTCACTGGAGAGGGGCGGGGGGCCCAGCGTGGACACCACGTCCGGTGAGGCAGGATTATTTCTGTTTCTACGCACATAGCATCATATCCATAGAGGATTGTGCCTCATTCAGATGGACCTGATGGAGCAGGAGGGCCGTCAGAGTCTCTCTTATCCCCTCCCAAAGCATTTTGGGAGGACATGTGTAAAGGCGATTCATCTGGTTTCAAAAACCAAAGCAACAGCTCTACAGTTCTAGTTGCCCTGGAATCTCTGGTGTACCCTGCCAGTGGCTTGCTGCTCGGAGCACACACCACCCACTAAATGCAGGAGCTGGCCCCTCCCCGGGCTGCCACGCTGGAGTCTGGCACTCAACACGCGTGAATGGCTACTCTTCTGAGTCACCTCCCACCCATGTGCCACCCTGAGAATCCTGCCCTCTGATTACACAGAGACTTCTCACACAGAATCAGGGTGGGCCCTCCACCTCTGTGTGTCCCCTTGCACACTGGGAAGTGTGATCTGGCAGAGGCCACCCTGTAACATGGGGGTGGGTAAGTGCTCAAACCTTGGCGTTTGTTTTCTGGAAGGAAGGGCAGGTGAAAGTCTGGGGAGCAGGAAGCTGTAGCTGCTCTGGGCATCACCTGGAGGTGAAGCCTGAGGCATCTACAGGTGTGTGGGTGTGGGAGACGACCCCTGCCCTCCTCTGACCTCCGACTGTCTGTGTGGCTGGAGAAGGCTCATACTGTCATCTCACGGACCGGAGGAGGTTGGGACCAAGGGGATGAGCAGGAATAGCCGTGTCTGTCTCAGCCTGGGAGGAATGCAGATACCTTCGTGTGAGTGAGTCTGAGCACATACATCTGGGTTCAAGTTCAACCTCTGTCACTGATCAATCAGGCACCGTCTGAACCTTGGCATTCTCACGTGCAAAATGCAAATAATCCCATCCATTCATGACAGTTGGGATGAGTAAGTGATAGGAACTATGCCAGTCTCAGTGCTTGGCACAGTGCAGCTACTGGATAAATGGTGGAATTCTGTTTCAGGTCCTCCAGGAGCTCACCCGGCTCAGTTCTGAGAGGAAATAGACAAGGCCTTGCTGCAGGTCCAAGTCCAAAGTCACAGCTAGGCTTTGCCACACCCAGGTGACTCAGCTTCACCCAGGCCATGATTCCTAGAATTTAAAAAAAAAAAAAAAGGCATCACCATGAACATGCTGCTTGTGTCTTGGTGTGAACTGAACCAGCTCTTTCCGGCTTCTGTGTAGTCAGATCCAGCCTCCTCCGCTGTCAGCCTCTCGCTGCCCACAGTCACACAGTTTACTTCTTGCTTCCTATGACTCCCTTCCGCCGTGTGCTTTAGGGAGTGTATGCTGTTCTGTAGTTATCTACTTTCCGCATGGAGGGAAAAAGCAAACTATTGTAACAAGAGGAAGCCCTGGCTATAACCAGGAAGCTATAGAAACTAGAGGGAACACTTTTTTTTTTTTTTTTTTTTTTTTAAGATAAAAGGTAGGTATCTTTCTGGAATGAGTCAGTCATTAGTTATCAGGAGGCAGGAGGTAGATTGGATGAGCTCTCCCAAGGCCTTCTGATAGATGGACCCTGTGAATTGCAGGGGTCACCATAGCCATCATAGTACCAACAACTCGTGACACACGGGTGAGATCAAAACAGATGGCATTCAATCCCAGGGGTCATCTCTCTCGCTGATTACCTAGCTGAATCATCCCGCACCGCCTGCGGTGAGTCCCCAGTGCTGAACGGTGTGACACAGGGTGGCATCGTGGCAGAGCTCTGGACCAGTGCACTCCAGCAGTCACTTCATGTCACTCACAAGCTGGGGCCTGGGACCCGGCTGTCCCCCAGATGTATGAGCCTGACACAAATGTTTCTGTAAGTCCAAACAAGTGAATTAAGAAAACCAACATCCTGGGGCCAGCGCTGGGTGTAGCCAGTTAAGCCACCGTCTGCAATGCCAGCATCCCCTATGAGCACTGGTTTGAGTCCCAGCTGCTCGATTTCCGATCCAGCTCCCTGCCGATGCACCTGGGAAAGCAGCAGAGGACGGGCCAAGCGCTTGAGCCCCTGCCACTCACAAGGAAGACCCAGATGAAACTCCTGGCTCCTGGGTTCAGCCTGGCCCAGGCCTGGCTGGGGAGGTCATTTGAAGAGTAAACAAACAGATGGGTGATCTCTTTCTTCTTCTCCCCTACCCGCCTCTGTAGCTCTGCCTTTCAAATAAATATTTTTTTTTTTTTGACAGGCAGAGTGGACAGTGAGAGAGAGAGACAGAGAGAAAGGTGTTCCTTTGCTGTTGGTTCACCCTCCAGTGGCCACTGTGGCTGGCACACCGTGCTGATCCGATGGCAGGAGCCAGGTACTTATCCTGGTCTCCCATGGGGTGCAGGGCCCAAGCATTTGGGCCATCCTCCACTGCACTCCCTGGCCACAGCAGAGAGCTGGCCTGGAAGAGGGGCAACCGGGATAAATCTTTTTTTTTTTTTTTTAAATCAACACCGTGACAAAAAGTATCACAGTATAGTCTAAGGTAAACTACACCCCTTAGGACCTAAGAACTTTAAGGAAATGTTTGGGTTTTCTAACTCAGCTTACCATCTAAAGAGAAAATATGCTCATAGGTGGAGATATCCAAAGATGATAGGTAGGTAGATAGAAAGATAGGTGGATAGATAATACAGAAAGATTGACATGTCAAACAATCCTGTGGTCTCAATAAAGGTGGAATTACCTTTGTTTTATAAATGAAGAAAGCAAGCGTCAAAGAGTTTCTGGAGCTGTAAGAAATAGAACAGAAGAGTCAGGCTCTTGGATCAGGGCGCTCATTTTTTCACCCACTCATTTCAAAACCAGGGTCCTGAGTTCTAGCTGTCTGTACAATATTGAGAAAACACAAACAAACAAGGCTGCTCCAGATCGGAGAGGAGCCCCCAGTCTAGCATGAGGAAGAGACAATGAAATGTGACTACAACAAAGACAGGAAGGATACAGAACCCTAGAGTATGGAGCTGTAAGGGAGGAAGTGGGACAACTGGGAGAGAAGGTGTTCCAGATGGAGGAAACAGGATGTGCCAAGAAACTGTGGAAGAGTAGGTTATATTTGGAGAACCGTCTGGGACAGGCAGTGCCAAAGGATGAGCCAGAGACACCCGCAGTTGGGATTGCTGGAGGGCTTGGGTGCCATGCAAAGAAGTCTCAGCTTTATCCTGTTGGCCGTGGAGAGCAAAGAGGAGTCTAAAGTAGTCATGCGGCGTCATCAAATTCACGTTTTACAGACGCTCTGGCCTTATGACAGTGATAATGAAGCCAGGAAAACAGCTCCAAGTAACAGAATCCCCAGTGGCTCCCATGAAAGAAGGGGGCACGTGTTTCTTCCATATGAGAAATCGGAGGCTGGGTGGCTCTCGGCACTGCTCAGGGCTGGCAGCAATGGATTTCTCTGTCTTTCCCTCAGTGATTGCCAGGTGGTGCCCCTGGTTATGGGGTTGATATTCAGAGGATGAAGACGGGAAAGAAAAAGTGGCAGCAGCTGTTATCTGTTCCTTTTAATCAGAGAGCAAAATCTTTCCCAGAAACTCTTCAACGGACTCTTTTAGGTCTCATTGGCCGGGACTATGTCACAGGCCATCCCCAACTAAAGGGACTTTCCTATCCTCTCTACTAAAAGCCAGCCTGGGAGAAGGAGTATGTTTGAGTATTCCACTCACTGATCCACAATGTACCCAATAGTCCAAGTATCTGAGTGAGAGTTTAGATAAATAAGTGATGATTGGGCATTGGAATCAATTCTAAAAATGTTTACAAAGCTGACCAGCACCTAGCGACTTAACAGATACAAAGAATAAAGGAGAAAGAGGAGTTCAAATGATGCCCCATTGCTGGCCTGAACCAGTGGATGAATTCACAGAGGTGCTATAGGAGTAGGACCAAGGGAAGGGAAGATTCCAATTTGGACATAATGAATTTGGGGTTGCAGTGGGACTTCTAGGCTGACATGGCCCCAGAGAGATAGATGGTGGGGCTGCAGCTCAGGAGGGAGGCGTAACTGGAACCACCAAATACAGATCACAATGGACCTTGAGCACGGCGGAGGTTGTCGAAGAAGGTTCAGTAGAATGAGAAGAGCAGGTGTCCTGGGTGGATCTCTGGGCACACTGACACCTGAAGGGAGGAGGAAAGTGAGGACCATGCAGTTTCCATTTGATCCTTGCTGGGTCTAGTACTATCACACTAATGGCTACCAAACCAAACCAACCAAGCCAAACCCTTCTTAACCCCGCATCCTCTAAGGCAGGGTTGTCCAACAGATGTTTCTACAGTGATAAAGATGTGCTGTATCTATTCTGCCTGGTTGAGTAGCCACTTGTCACACAAGACTATTAAACCCTTGCAGTGTGGCAAGCATGACAGAGGAACTAAGTTTTTAAATTTTCTTTCATTTTAATTCATTTAAACTTAAATTTCTGAGTAATGGCTATGGTATTGGATGGCACTGCCTTACAGTCCAGACCCTGTCTGCTGCCCCTCTGGAAATATTCTTTAAAATAGTCCCGAACTCTCCTTTCTAATCTTGACCTCACTCTTCCTCCTCCTTCAGATGGCTTCTGTCCCCAGCCTGCTCTCAACACCGCACTTGTTGAAGTCACCAATGGCGCCATGTTGGCTGACCCAATAGCGCTCCTGACTCTCATCAGTTGATCTCTGGGCAGCATTCGGCACAGCTGGCAGCTCCCTTCTTTCCTGGGAGTTCTGTGCTCCTGCTCAGTCTCCTTGGCCACCTTGTCCTCCTGTACCCCAAGGTTCTGTCCAGCTCTGCCTTCTCAGATCTGTCCACAAGTTCTCCTGCATCAGCTTTGCCCCAGAAGAGACTCTGCACTGGCCATTTCTTCTGCTGAATTCTCGTCCTCTCATCTTTGCATAGCTTGTTCCTTTCTATCTTCAAGTCTCGGGTTAAGTTCACATGTTTAGGGAGAGCTTTGCTGAACGCTCATTCCAAAGGTGGCGCCCCACCTTTTCTTCGATGGTGCCACTTTAATTCTCTGTGTAGCACTCACCGCCATCTAATCTTCTCTTATTTAGTGGTTTGTTGGTTTATTTGATTTGCTTCCTGTTCTTTCAACCAAAAGGTAAACTCCATGAAAGCAAGGACTTTGTCCATCTTGTAGAAGAATTCTTGGCACACAGAAAGCACTCAGTAAATATTGATTTAGTGAATATAAGAAAAGCGTCCTGCGAAACACAGGAGAGAGAGACGGATCTTGAGAAAGCTAACGGGGAGGGGGCTCCTCACACGAGATGTGGTCGGCAGCAGGAAATGCCCCCAGCCCATCGAACACGACGAACGCCACACCATTCCCACAGGATTTAGAAATGAAGAGCCTACTCACAGTTGCAGCAAAACGATTGCAGTGGAGCGCTGAGTGTGGGAGCCTAACTTTAGCAGCCCATGCAGATCATGGAAGTGGAGACAGTGCACCGAAGTTGAAGCTTAGTGACTAAGAGGGGGATAAAGCTTGGGAAACTGACAAAACGTCATCAACAGTCCAGGAGGGCACTTTTTCTCATTTGTTTTATTTAAAAAAAATTAAAAGATTTTATTTATTTATTTATTTATTTGAGACAGAGAAGGAGACAGAGGGAGAGAGTTCACTGGTTCACTCTCCGAATACCCACAATGGCCAAGGCTGGGCCAACCCGAAACCAAGCGTGGGCACTCAATCCGCGTCTCCCCTGTAGGTGGCAGGAATGCAGCTATCTGAGCCATCACTGCTATGTCCTGTGGTCCGCATCAGGAGGAAGCTGGTCGAACTTTGACATACTCTGATGTGGGATGCGGAAGTCTTAGCTACTAGGCTAAATGCTCATCCCACAACGTTTTTTGTGAGGGAAATGAGAGAGGGAGCGAGTTCCCTTGTGATGGGTTTTATTTTCCCTTTTAATTTGGAGTCAATGTGACCCATTGAGAGTGAGGAAGTGGGGCTGTAGTACGGAGCGTGACAAGGAGGAGAAGGTACAGAGAGCCATTGTGGGAGATGAAGTTAATTTAGCATGATGATGACAGAAGAGAACGTGTGGCAGCACGCAAGGCCCCAGTGAAGCCAGGCATCATCTGTGTGTCCTCTAGAAAAGACCAGGTACAGGGAAAGAAGGGGTCCAGTCAGGGACGAGAGAACACAGGGTTGTCTCCACCCCGGTCCTGGGACGGAGGCCCTCACTCACCATCCCACAGAGACCACCTAAAACATCCCCCGCAGAGGACAAGGGTTCTGACCACTTGCCCCGTGTTCTACATGATTAACCTAAACGCACAGCTCTTGCTGCCATGTTGCCGGCTCCCAGCACCCGAAATCACCCCTTCAGCATCCCTCTGGTATCCGCAGAGCCCTCAGTGCCGGATGGATGCCCAAAAGGAGACGCCGCACAGAGGAGCAATACTACACTGATGGGGCAGAAAAGGTCTGGGGTGAGGACAGCGTTCATGCTGCCTCCCAGGGTCAGCCCAGCCCCACGATGTAGGGCGCTGGGAGGTCTGAGCACTGCGTCTCAATTACGGCAAGAGGCAGAAGGAGTGCCCATGAGATGCCGGGGACACGGTGGGGTTTTGCGTCTAGTAGAATACATGGCTATGGAGGGGGGCTCTGAGTGGGGTGCTGGCATGGAGGCCTCTGTTTGGGCCCAGGCGGAGGTCTTTCCTTCGTGAATTCTTCCCCTCTGAGTGATCACTTCTCACCAATGGGAGCCGGGGCATGCACCAGCGGGAAGCTGGAATTGCAAGCGGAACCAGATCGCCGACCCAGGCGCTCCCTAGGATGCAAGCCCCGCAGTGGGCAGTCTAACCACTGCACCACAAGCCCACCCCAAGAACAGAAGAGGGGAAACTGTGTTCTAGATCAGCAGCCATAGTTTGGGCAGTGTGGGTTTTACCAAGAGAGGTGGAGAGGGATAGTTGGGGGCCAAAATCTGGTAGGCGGAGCATGGAAAAGTCTCAGCGTTTCTGAGTGGCTCCCTGTGGGAGCATGCGAATGGGCCCCCGGCTCTGCCCCTTCGGCGGCAGCAGCAGCCTCTTGCATGCTCCAGGGCTGCCCCGTGCCCAGGCTCCTCTCCAGATGCAGGGAATTAGGATGCAGCCAGGTCAGAGGGAGCAGTGAGACTGGAGGCCCAGGGAGGAGAGAAGGAAGTGGAGGAACCAGCTGGACAAGGAGGCGGGATTCTTGTCATTCCCTTGCCTGGCCCAGGGAGCAAGCCAGTCTGGGGGCAAGTGAGGTGAGGGTGGATGGGATTGGGAGGGGCCTCCTTGGAAGGCTGGGCTCTCAGCCCTCCCCGAGCCGGAAGGGGGTGCCGCTTTGTCTCCCTAGGCTTCTAGCACATTCCGAAGAAGGCAGGGGGCTTCCTGGGCCCTGATGTGTGCAAGGAGGGGTGTAGTGCGTTTCTTGTAGGAGGATGGATGTAAGGGGAGAAGAGAGGCAGGGGAGGTGGTGGACCCAGCCGGGTGTCAGCAGCCATCAGGAGACAGGCCCGTCCCCTTGGAAGGAGAGAGCCTTGTGTTGCCTGGGACAGGAGCAGCCTCACTGGAAGCCAAGAGAGCCCAAGGGTCCTCGGTGACCACTCAGCCTGAAGTCAAGCCCAGCTCCCACCCTCTGGGCTGCTCCAGACTTCATAGGTTATCTCCATCCACTTTTCCAGATAAGGGAACCAACATTGACGTAAGTTACACAATGTGACAGATAAACAGTGCTAAGGTGGGACATTTAGTACCAGTGGGACACAGAGTAAAAACTGATTTGTAGGCACTGGGCAACCGTGAAACACTGGAGGGAGACCCAGAATGGGTAGGGAAAGACAGACCACAGGCCAGCAAGGGAGCAGCAGTCCCAGCTCCGTGCCAAGCTTAGCCACGCCTCTGCTGGTGTGCTGTGAGCGCCACCGTCACCCCCGGCCTGGTCCCAACCCACTGCCCTCCAGGGGCTCATGCCAGGTGTAGATTCCACCTGTGCCCTCTTTGGTTCAGCTGAGCCAAAGCTGAGACAGTTTCCAGAGGTTTTTGTAGGAAGGCAGGGGGCTTCCTGGGCCCTGATGTGTGCAAGGAGGGGTGTAGTGCATTTCTTGTAGGAGAATGGATCTAAGGGGAGAAGAGAGGCAGGGGAGGTGGTGGAAGCCCCCTGCCTTCTTTTTTATATGGAAAGCAAAGCCCACAAGCAAGAAAAGGAAGGAGCCATGAAGTGGGGGAGTCTGGGGCACAGACCCTCCATTGAGTGTAGCTGTTGGTAGAGCCGGCCGGCAGGCCTGCAGGTGCCACCGCTATGGCTGTGGCTCAGGGGACTTGGGGAGCTGGGTTCACTACCCTCTGCTCCCCAAGCTTCTAGTACCATGTCTGGCACCTTGTGGGAGTTTAGTAAGTGTGTGTTGAGTGACTACATGGGTGAATTCCTGGCGTGTAAGGGCAAGGAGTGGCTTTACTCCCGAGCCACTTGTCTGAACACCTGGTCGTCCCTGGGAGAACCAGCTCTTCTCTCCCAACCCCCATCCTCAGGGGGCAGAGAAAGTACCAAAGTGACCATCACAGCCGGGATACAATGCTGGGAAGGAGTCGAGGGCTTTGGATCCTTTCCCTAGGGTGATTTTCATTTTCAATAAAATGAGAAGCGCTCCTCTTGGAGACAGGGCTGTGGCCCTTTGTCCTTCCTGAGAGCCTGACTTTCTGAGGGTGCTACTGCTCCCCTCAGCTTGCCATCAGCCCTCGGTGTGACCCCTCTCTGTCTCCTCTGCTCCCCTGAAGCCTAGGCCTCCCCACACTGGCCTCTCTGACCTTCGTCTGCAGAGGGACCCATGGCAACTCTGAAGTGCCCAGAGCCAAGCAGATGTGCAGCAAAAGACAGTGTGAGAGTCCCCAGCCGACCTGGGTGCACAGACACAGGTCCCCAAGACACCTGGAGCACTGTAGCCTTAGGCTACTGGGAAGTATATGCTACAACCAGACATGATTGATTGATTGATTTGAAAGGCTGAGTTACAGAGAGAGAGAGAGATGGAGAGACAGAAAGAGAGATCTTCCATCCATTAGAAGATCCTTCCACTGGAAGCTTCCTCCAGGTCCCCTACATGGGTGCAGGGGTCCAAGCACTTGGACCATCTTCCACTGCTTTCCCAGGCCATTAGTAGGGAGCCTGCTTGGAAGTGAAGGAGCCAGGACTCCAACAGGAGGCCATATGGGATGCCAGGTCTACAGACAGTGGCTTAAACCCTTGCACTGGCCCCAGCCCAACATTTTGTAACCAATTTGTTTTGTGACCACTGCACACATACTGAAACAATGTAACGGGACTTTTACTTTTCTTTCTTTTTTTTTTTTTTTTTTTTTTGACAGGCAGAGTGGACAGTGAGAGAGAGAGAGAGAGAAAGGTCTTCCTTTGCCGTTGGTTCACCCTCCAATGGCCGCCCCGGCTGGCGCACAACGCCAATCTGAAGGCAGGGGCCAGGAGCCAGGAGCCAGGTGCTTCTCCTGGTCTCCCATGGGGTGCAGGGCCCAAGCACTTGGGCCATCCTCCACTGCACTCCCTGGCCACAGCAGAGAGCTGGCCTGGAAGAGGGGCAACCGGGACAGAATCCGGCGCCCTGACCGGGACTAGAACCCGGTGTGCCAGTGCTGCTAGGCGGAGGATTAGCCTATTGAGCTGCGGCGCCGGCCCTTTACTTTTCTTTAAAGGCTTTGGCACAAATAAATGAAAATAGGAGGGAAGTTCAAAAAAGTTTGTGGAAAAATGAGGTTAAAAGATACGTTTATTTGTGTTCAAAAACTTTTCAAATCCATGCATATGGGGGGGTCTTCAAAAATTTATGGGAAAAGTATGCTATGAAAAACTGCTGCATGGATTTCACATTTTTGTACCAAAATGGACTTTTAATTCGACCCCTCCACAAACTTGGTGAAGGACCCTCGTCCCTGTCCTCACTCACAATGCATTCTCAAGCCACGGAGGCAGCCGGCTTGTCGCAGATGCTCGCTCTGCCACAGCACAGGAGACGCGTCGCTTCTGGAAGCTGGCCAGCGAGGAAGCCTGATAGGCAGGTCCGTGCCTCTCCCTTCTTTCCACCACTCAATGTGATGATCCACATGTCCAGTTTACAACACAGGTGTGCCACAGATGGCGAACTGATGGGGAGGGAGACGGGCTGAGGGAAATGGGGGCAGCACTTGATGTGGCTCACTACTTGGCTATAGGTAACTCGCTTTTTCTCAAACACACACTGGGTGTGTCTGACTGCCTCTTCGGATAATCAGCGGAGGCAAAGCCAAAGGCAAAGCATTCAGAGTTGCAGCAAGAATTGCTCGGCACACTGGGACTCAATAACTGAGCAAGGAATTGCTCAGAAGTGGTCAAGGCCGGGGGGAGGGGAGGTGGCGGTGCAGCTCACACCAGTGTCCATCCAGTGCCGGTGAGGCCATGGCTCCCTGCCCTGGGTTGGCCAGATCATCACCATCCCTCTCCAATACCAGCAGCCATCCCTTCCACCAGAATCTTCTGGAAAATAAAGCAGAGTCAACCATCTCGTTTGGGTGTCAAAACATGGGCGATGAGGAAGGTGCAATTTAAGGTTTTATTTTACAGAATACGGAAGCTGTGGCTCGAAGAGGTTGACTGATCTCAAGTCCCAAAGTGGGGTTTTCAGGGCCAGAACTCAGCTCTCCAAACTCATGGCTGGGCCGTCTCCTCGGCTCTCAGTGCAGCTCCTGGGACCACCCTGGAGCCGGCTCTCCACGTGGCTGCCCCGGACACTTGTCCAGACCTGAGCTTCACTGCTCCCCACCTCGGTGCTGCAGTGGGCAGTGCAGGGCCCAGCTCAGCATGCCTGCCATCATGCCGGGTCGCAGAGAATCACCACCTCTGACTCCACTGCCCCCACAACACCTCCTACCTGGGCTCTGTGTCACGCGTACCTTGCAATACAGAGGAAAGGTTGCTGGGCCTGGGACAACACAGCCAGGCGTCAGTTCTGGCTTCTCCGGGAAGAGGCCATGGATGAGTTGCTTCAGCTCTTTGCACTTCAGCTTCTTTTTATTTATTTATTTATTTTTATTTTTTATTTAGTTTTTGACAGGCAGAGTGGACAGTGAGAGAGAGAGACAGAGAGAAAAAGGTCTTCCTTTTTTTGGTTCACCCTCCAATGGCCGCCGCTGCTGGCGCGCTGATCCGATGGCAGGAGCCAGGTGCTTCTTCTGGTCTCCCATGGGGTGCAGGGCCCAGGTACTTGGGCCATCCTCCACTGTACTCCTGGGCCACAGCAGAGAGCTGGCCTGGAAGAGAGGCAACTGGGACAGAATCCAGCGCCCCGACTGGGACCAGAACCAGGTGTGCTGGCGCCGCAAGGCGGAGGATTAGCCTAGTGAGCCGCGGCGCCGGCCTCCAGCTTCTTTATGTGCAAGAACAGCGATACTGGTTCACACCTTTCAGTGCTGTTGAGAAGGTTCCATGAGATTTCAAGAAGGGCCCAATGGGTGCCCTGCAAATGCTCTAGCTCTTTCTCTCTCTCTCTCTCTCTCTCTTTCTCTCTCTCTCTCTCCATCTTTCCTCTTCCTCCAGTCTGCCCCACCCACCTTCCCTTCTTCTCTCCTCTCCCCTGCAGTTCATCCTCCAACACTCCCAGATGATCTCCCCCAGACTCCGTTCGCACCCCGCTGCTCCCTTGATCTCTAGGTCCATTTGCTTCTCTGTCTGGCTTCCAGAGCCCTCAGCTCCTGCACCTGCTCTCGTCTGCAGGCTTCTCCTCCTCCTGCATGGCCTGGTGGTGGGCGGCCCTGGGTGTGGCACTTGCGTCTGCTGTCTCGCTCTCTCGGTGTGTCCTTTCCTGCTCTCCCTCTCTGGTGGATTCCCTACCTGCTCCCTGCGTCTCCCCTCCTTGCATTTCCAATTCCACCTCCTGTCTGCATCAGTGCCAATTCCACTTACTGTCTGCATCATGAAGTCAGAAGCAGCTCTGTCTTCAGGTCATTTCTCGTGTGTCTTTCTTTTTCCTAAGAACTGTACTGTCTGTTGCTGCAAGGCAGACCAAGGGCTCTTCCTGAGACTAGAACCAGGCCTGGGTCCACAGCCAGGGTCCAGCCCTTGCTGACTCTGAAACCTGAGACATCTTGTGCTTCTGGTCTGTAAAAGGAAACATTTACCGTCTTCATCAGAAGTTTGTTGTGTTATTGCATTTGTCCATTGAACAACTATTTATAGAGCACCCACTACACACCAGGCTTGTGCTTTCTGACACACGTGGATTTATCTAAACCTTGTCATGTCAACTTGATTGGTTTAGCCCTGGAACTCCAAACTTTTTTATGAAGTTTTTGGAGATCCCATGCACCAATTAAGAGTTTGTATGAAGGGACACACAGAGTAGGTGCCAGCAAGTTTTTGCTAAATCTGAGTATTAGGGCCTCGACAGATATTTATGAATCTAAGGGACTCACTCATTCACAGTACTGAATGCACTGTAGTGGGCAGAGCTGAAGTGTGTTTGTCCCCAGGGATTACTTAGTCCAGCAAAGGACGAGACAGCCACTCCATGGACACACTGGTTGTTCATCACACTTGTGCTGGGTGCAATGAAGGGGACGGACGGGCACCCTGAGGGCACAGAGGGGACCTAACGTGGGGGGGGCAGGGTCAGGGTGATTTGCTGAAGGAGATCTGAGCTCACACCTGATGGATCTGAATAACGAGTAGGCATAGAGAGTGAAGAGGGCTTGGCGGGGGCCGATGGGAATTCCAAGCAGTGGACACAGCAGGAGCAAATGTCCCAAGGTGAGAAAACAGGAACTTGAGCTTCGCTGGGCAAGCAGTGAGGAGAGGGGGCTGGAGAGGCTCAAGGTGGGCTGCACCATGGCACGCAGAACCTTGCCGGCCAGGCTGAGGAATTTGAATTCTAGGCGCAGTGTGGGGCAAAGGTGGGTGGTTCTGGGGTCTTAGGCCAGGGAAGTGACGCGACGCTACCTGTGGTTTTGAAAGCTCCCACTGCCTGCTGTAGAAGAATGGGTGGAAGAGCAAGGGTGGATTCAGGAGGGGAACAGAACGGAGTTACAGGAACTAATGCTTGATGCTGTCCCAGCGAAGGGCCCGAGGCGTCTGGGGCCTGAAGCCGACTTCCAGGACCAGCTCAGAGCCACAGAAGCAGCCTCCCGGCCTGAGCACCCTCGGCCGACCCACTGTCTCCTGCTCTTCCTTCTCAGTGGGATAGCTTGCTTGGGGGTGCGGACAGGAAAAACCCCACAACCTCCCCCTTGCTCTCAGATGCCAGCTAAGCCGCAAACTGGTTTGAACTTGTCTGTTCAGCACTGGCTCCAAGGCAAAGACCCGCCTGGCCAGGCTGGCTCGGAGTGGCCTCTCCGCATTCTTGGGCCCACACTCACCCTGGGGAGGCCAGGCGGAGACGGGGCCCTCCTCCACCCCTTCCTGCCCAGGTGGCTGGCAGCAGGTCAGCCTCTGCTTACGTAACCGGGGCCCAGGGCATTGCTGCATTCGCTCGGTTGGACTGGGTGGCTCCCAGAGGTGGGGCTCATAGGTAGGCTGTGGGTTTCAGATGTGGAAATGGGACTCTGTTTCCAGTTCCTCTAGTTCTACCCACGAAGACCCAGTGGTTGCAGCTTCCCACACATTCAGGATCGAACAGAGCCCCCAGTGCTCAGTGCTCAATGCTCTTCCCTTCCTGCGGGAGGCACCACAGGAGACTGGTTCAGACTCCTGCTTGGTCACCAGCGCAAGCCACACAGCTTCCCAACTGAAATGGGGAACGACCACCCCTGCTGGGTGCAGCTGCCAAGGAAGAAAGGAGACCAAGGTGGAGGTTTGTAGGAAAGTTAAAAATGCAGTACCTTGGGGCTGGCATTGCGGTGCAGCAGGTTAAGCCACCACCTGCAATGCCAGCATCCCGTATGGGCACTGGCTTGTGTCCCGGCTGCTCCACTTCCCATCCAGCTCCCTGCTAGTGCACCTGGGAAAAAATGAATGATGGCCCAAGTGCTTGGGCCCCTGCACCCACATGGGAGACCCGGAAGAAGCTCCTGGCTCCTGACTTTGGCCTGGTCCAGCCCTGATCATTGTGGCCATTTGAGGAATGAACCAACAGATAGAAGATTTGTTCTGCCCCCCCTTTCTCTCTATGTAATTCTGTCTTTCAAGTAAATAAATAAATAAAGCCTATTGAATGGAAGATTCATCACACTATCCGTGATAATGCTACCCATAAAAGCCTGTGTTCACTTGGACTCATCACTGGCTGTCAGAGCACTGAGACTCCTTTAGCTACAGCCCAGAAAACAGTGCTCCCACAGGCTAGGCTGAGATTTCCACCCTCAGTCTTCCCTCCGGTCCCCAATCCTGATGTAGTCCAGGCTGCAATGGAGGATCAAGCCTTCGCAGAGTTATACTGCACCAGGCTAGGGACACGACACCACCCTCTCTCTCCACGAAGACGCACATATCCTGAAGGTCTGTTGACTAAAGCAGCAGACACTTCCTTGGGGGTGGGTGGAAGTAGTCACCAGCCCGGCACAGGCCATGGAGAAGACTCCGTGCCCAGAGACAGGCAAAAGGATGGTGGGAAGGTCAACGAGAGGACAAAATGCAAAGCAGCGTTTGCACCTTCCAGGGTCCAACCTCCTTTCTCCCCAGGGACTCCTCTTCCCCGTAAGGCTTCCATCGGGGTTTTCCGTATCTGTTGGAGTCAGGTGTCTGAACTAAGGACACGCATACTTACATTAAAGCCCAACCAACCGGGACCAAGGGCGCTGACCTGTGGTGCACCAGCACCACGTTCACTGACTTGGTGCAGGGCAGGAGAACGCAGAAGCATGCTCACCGAGAGGTTACAGAAATCCGAGGTGGGAAGACTCCGTTTGTTCAAACAGGCACCAGAGACAGTGGAGGATCAAGCCGTTTATTACACCAGCGGGCTCAGCTGGAATCATTTCCTGAGAACTGAGCGACAATCCCAAGTTTCTTACACTATTTATAGGTTCATCAGCATCAGACCTTAGCTGGTACAGCACTGTGGGTTTAAATTGCAGTCTATGTGACTTAGGAGCACATTTCCAATGGTTGGTGGGCCTGGTATGTTTGTAGAAGAGATACCAAGGGAAGATTTATTAGGACAGATTTATGACTGGAGTTTACAGAAGCGGAACTTAGGACTTCTTCCCTCCCTAGACGAGATCAGAGCTGCTTCACTAGTGAATTGTGAGCAGCCACTTTTCAAGGTCCGTGTTGGGAGGAGGGGTCTGCTTCTCTTTTTTTGTCTCTGGTTGTGGCCGTATTTCCTCTACAGAGAGGTAGGAGAGGAAGGGGCTGGGTTCCTGTTGTGGGGCGCTCAGGAGAGCCGTAGGGAAGTGGGGACCCGCTGTGGGGCTCGCTGCCTCTGACACAGGATTAGGCTGTGCGGACATCACCCAGGGTTGGACGCTGTCAGGTTGCAGTTTGATTGTCCCCAATAATGAGACCCATGTGAGCTAAGTGACTCTGGGAGCATCCTTGGTGACAGCTGTCATTCAAAGACAGAGCCTGTCTGACACTTCCTGGCTGCTGCAGGGTTGGGGGAGGAGCAAGGCTCCCATTAACTTCCCAGCTGGTTCCACCTGTGTCTGTCCTCCAAGCTCCGCCGACGGCACGGCTGCTCTTTAGTTTTTCATTCTAGCTGATTCTCGCTCTTGGTTTGGAACAGATTTTGCACTCTTTCACCTACCGCCACTGGTCACAGACCCTTAGGATTGGATGGTTGTCCTGCATATGTCACATAAAGCTTAGGGACATGGCTCCTGGATCCGGACTGACAGCACTCACATCCTGGTCCAGCACTTGCTTATCCCTGAAAGCTCAGAAGAGCTATTCACCGTGTCTGGCCCTCAGTCTTCTCATCTGTACAATAGGAAAAGGGAGAAGCTCTTGATGAGCAAAGTACTACGTGGAGTTCTTAGGACAGTGCTGAACTCTTAGTGTTCAACAAGCATTCGTACTTTTTATCACAATTTTAAACGTAACCTGACTCCCGATGACAAGTGACAAACTGACTCCGTACATTTCTCCTCTCCCTTCAAGGAGCCCTTTAAATACTAACAAAGGATTAAAAGGTGTCAGCTCTGAGCAACAGAGGGTAGGAGATGCCTTCAGATACTCAAAAGGGAACAGGGGGCAGCACTAATGATGCAAGAACTGGAGACCTGGGCCGGCACGTGGGGCTGAGCAGGGGGCGCCACCATTTTCCGTGGGACCTCAGGGATGTGGCCCCGGCAATGCCTGGGAGCAATGAGGATCCCAATGCGACATGGACTTGAAAACAGGGATTCGCTCAACTGCTGCACCCAGAGTAGCACCTGCTTCCCACGGCTCCTTGCTCAAAATGCATGGGAGCCATGTGCCAGCCTCCCCAGGCTGTGAAACAGAAACCAGAAACAAAGACCCCCCCCCCAACACACACTTCTGCAAAACAATCAAGGACTGACTCCCTGAGAAACTGAGCGATCCCAGAGAACAGGCCTTCCTAAAATGGCCTTGGGTGTCTCCCAGTGTAACTGCTGGTTCTCCCCGAGGGTTTTCCTTGAAGTGTTCCCTGACTGTAAGAAAAGCCATGAGCTTTAGTCAAAGGAATGAATCTCTAAGATTCACCCCATTAGCCCGAAGCAGAGCACATACGTGTAACTGGAGCTCCCAGTCTGATGTTTTAACCTATGGATAGACAACCAGGATCACCAGATATCTTAAAATCCTTCCTCAGGGAGAGAGAGGGAGAAAATTGTAAATAAATGCATAAATTAGGTATGAACGGGGTACTAAGTAAAGTTAGTCAATAAATCTCAGGGATTATTGTATCCATTAAGAACAGGGCAGGAACTAAACATCAGGAGTTGGAATACACTGAAAGGTTTCTCTAATGATAACGAAGAGTTGAGCTGCGACAGCGCCCAAGCCAGGAGAGAGCAGTAGAGGGGCAGCCAGACAGGAAGCAGCCACCAGCACTGGGGGAATCAAGGGGGGGGGTGACTGCTGAAGCAGAGATCAGGAGACCCGAAGGAAAGGGAATTAGAAAGAGAGGCCCTGGGGCCGGTTGCTCTGATCCAGTTCCCTGCTAATGTGCCTGAGAAAGCAGCGGAGAATGGTTCAAGTGCTTGGGTTCAAGTGCTTGGGCCCCTGCACCCACATGGGAGACCCGGAAGAAGCTCCTGGCTGTTAGCTTCCGCCTGGCCCAGCCCTGACCTTTGTGTCTATTTAGGGAGTGACCTGGAAGATGGAGGATCAATTTCTCTTTCTCTCCCTCTCTCTCTGCCTCTCTCTCTGCCTCTGCCTCTCCTTCTCTATAATTCTGCCTTCCAAACAAATAAACAAATCTTTTTTAAAGATGGGAGGGGGCTCAATTTTTATTTATTTATTTATTTATTATTTATTTGAGAGGCAGAGTTACAGACACAGGGGGAGAGATCTTGCATCTGCTGGTTCACCCCTCCCCAAATGGCCTCAACAGCTGGAGTTGGGCTGATCTGAAGCCAGGAGCTTCTTCTGAGTCTCCTGCTCAGGGGTCTCCAGCTGCAGGGGTCCAAGCACCGGGAACATCCCCTTCTCTGCTTTCTCAGGTGCACTAGCAGGAAGCTGGATCGGAAGTGGGGCAGCTGGGACTCCAACTGGTGCCCATACAGCCACAGGTGGGGCTTAACTTATTATGCCACAGCGCCAGCCCCCAGGGGGAACTCGATTTTTAGAAGTTAGGAAACATATGCACAAATGAATATGTGTGGATCCAGATAGACAGAGGACAGAGATGAAACTCACTTTGATGGATAATTCGCACAGTAGTCAGACAGTGAACCCCCGTGTACCCCCCAACCAAGCTTGAACGAGAGCAAGTTGCCAGTTTCCCCGATAGCTGTGGGACACTCCACCACAGTGAGCCTCACTGGTCACATCTCACTCCTCCCAAGGGACTCACTATCCCAAATGCTCTGTTTAGTTTTCCTTTGGTTTTCTTGATACACATCCACTTCCAAGGGTATGCAAAAAGTTTATGGAAAATGCATATTATGAAAAAAATAGTTACTCATTTATTTGAAAGGCAGAGTTACAGAGAAAGGGGAGAGACACAGAGATATATTCCATGCACCGGTTTACTCCCCAAATGACCAACACGACCAGGGCTGGGCCAGGCTGAAGCCAGGAGCCAGGAGCTTCTTCCGGGCCTCCCATGAGGTTGCAGGGGCCCAAAGACTTGGACCATCCCCTGCTGCTTTCTCACAGCAAAGAGCTGGATCGGAAGTGGAGCAGCTGGGACTCAACCAACACCCACATGGGCTGCCAGCACTACAGGTGGCAGCTTAACTCGCTGCACCACAGTGCCGGCCCCAATTTATCATTTTTTAAAAATTGTTTATTTATTTGAAAGGCAGAGTGACAGAGACAGGGAGAGAGAGAGAGAGAGAGAAAGAAAGAGAGTTCTTCTATCTGCTGCTTCACTCCCCAAATGGCCACAGTAGTCAGGTCTGGGTCAGGCTGAAGTCAGGAGCCAGGAACCCCATCCTGATCTCTCCCATGGGTGGCAGTGACCCAACTATTGGAGCCATCACCACTGCCACGCAGGGGCTGTGTTAACCAGAGGCTGGGATTAGCATCAGGGGATGGAAGACCTCTCTCTCTCTCTCCCCCTCTCCCTTTGCCTCTGCCTCTCCCTCTCTGCAACTCTTTCAAATAAATAAATACAGCTTTTTAAAAAGTTTTTAATGTTCCATCATGATTTGTGGTGGTAGCACTGTAGATATTTTTAATAGGTTTCCTTGATCAAGTAAAGGAAATGAATTTTTATGTCTAGTTTACTAAAATGTTGTTTTTTATTAACAATGAATAAATGCTGATGTCATCTGATGCTTTTTTTAGACTCAACAAGATGATCATCTCTTCAGATCTCTTGAGGGTACACATTATGTTAATATTTTTCCCAATATAGCTTCCTGAAATAAACCCATATACTATTTTTTTAAAATAGCCATATTATGCTTGAAACATTTTATTTAATTTTTTCACCTGTATTAATGAGACTTACCTGTCATTTTTCCTTTCCGTATTGTCTTCACACAGTTTGGGGATCCAGGTTCCATTGGTCTCATGAAACTAATTTGGGAATATTGTCTTCCAGAGAGTCTGATTAAGTTTGGGCTGTCTGCCTGTTTCCTGAATGCATGGGAGAGCTCACTTGTAGCATTGTTTGGGTCAGGGTTTTCTTTATGACCCAGTTTCTGTCAGTAGAACCATTCGGGCCTCTATATTGTGTATGGAACTGTCACGAGTTTCCCCCGGGAGTGTGCTCATTTCAAACCCAAGAACCCAACTTCCAGGGCGTCGGGTTAGTCCTGACATGTCGTGCTGTTTTGTGATCTTGCAATCAGCTCCCTTTTCACCCCTCACAATGTTGGAAGGATCTGGTCAAAGCTTTGTAGTGATGTTGGCTTTCCTGGGTCTATTTTATGTTTTCAATGTCATCAGTGTTGCTCTTTTCTTACATTTTCATCCTCCTCCCTCCCTCCCTCGGATTTCTTCGGTGGTCCCTTCTCCAATGTCTCTATCTGGATTTTTAGTCAAACTGAATCCTCTTCTAATGCAAGCAACTGAAGCTTACCCATTCCCCCTCGAATTTCCACTTCACTTTTGAAATTTAGTATTTTTATTATTAAATTTAAATACTTTTCTTCTCCACATTGTGAATTTCTATTTTAACCTCTGAGATATTTAAAGGTCTCTTAAAATCTCCAAATACAAGACTTTTCAACAGCAGGTATGTTCTTGTTGTTGACTTTGAAATATAATTCTTTTGTGATGAGGTAGTATGGTCTGTTTGATGCTGATTCTTTGAAAACTGATTTATGGAGGTTACTTCTTTAAAAGAGTGTGTTTTCTTTAGTTCATTGTAGTTTTTAACAATCTTGTTAGTTGTACAGTGATAGTTTTAGAGAGAGGGTTTTAAAAGAGAGAGAGAGATGGTTTAAAGAGTGCAAAAACTGGAGAAGTTTACCTATCAAACTTCCTTTAGCTGGTCAGTTATTAACAGTGTGCACCAGCTGATAAGAGAAAGAGGAAAACATGGGACCCAGGAAACAGTGGCTGTCACCCAGGGAAACAGCAACACCCACATGACAGCTGCACAGTAGGTCTCATGAGCCCACCACCCCCGCCAGGGCAGGGCGTTCCAGGGCTCCAGGGAGAGAATGCTCAGCAAAAGGAGGACTCAAGGACCCAACAGCACCCTGGAGACTTTGGGGAAACGCGACCCAGGTCAGACTCCTGCCCTCTCAAGTGTCGTCGTGCATTGGAAGTGGGGCTGTGAGTTTATCACCTCACCCAGAGCACGTGGCCCCAGACTGCCTGCGTTGGTCCCCATGGAGCAGAGACTGGAGGGACTGCAGGGAGCTAACTTAGCAGCCACTCATAGGTTGCCTTCTAAGAAGAGCAGGGGTCACAGAGATGGGCTGTGGCCTCACTTCAGCAAGAGTGGTCTCCAGAGTTAGCCCCCCCACACACACCCAGGAATTCACGGGAGGAGCCATGCAGGCAATGGGAGAAAATGATCGCATTTCTTTTGTTCCTTTTGTATGTGTGTATTCTAATGCACACACTAAATTAATAAGGTAGGAAGTGTGTGTGTGTGTGTGTGTGTGTGTAGGCACGCACACGGGGTGCACGCATTCTCAGATTAGCTGGTGACGTGCATAATCATAAATACTTGGAGAGTCCCGATGAACATTAACTACACAGGGGAGAGACACTCAGGTACCCTCCCAAAGTCACACTGAAAACTAATGACGGCAACAATTGTTGCACAGTGATTGGTTGCTAAGGGCTGTGCAGGATGGAATGTTCTCATTCATTCATTCATTGTTTTTGTTAATCCTCAAGACCATCTTTCAAGATGAATAGTATTTTTCCCATTGAGTAAGTGAGGCAACTCAGGTTCAGAGAAGTTAGGCAACTTGCTTCAAGTCCTGTAATAAGGCAGAGCTGGCATTGCAACCCAAAGAGCCAGGCTCCAGTGCACGCGTTTTTCCCTTAGCTGGATGTTCCTTGATGAGCCCCCATGTTGCCTTCTGTTTTGGGCTGAATTGTGCACCCCTGAAGGTCACATATTGAAATCCTAACCCTCGTGCCTTGAGCAGGAGTGGGTCTCTGCAGACGCAGTTGTCGTTAAGATGAGGCCATGCTGGAGTGGGGAGGGCCCTCGGCTGACACAACCCCAACCCGTGACCCCTGAAAAGAGCTCCTGGTGAGGAGACAGATGTGCACACAGGCAAAGACTGGTGCTAAGCTGCCACGCGCCGACCGATGACAGAAGCTCCAAGATAAGCCCAAAGCAGAGCCCTCCGCAGCAACTTCGGAGGGGTGGGGGTGCTGACGCCTTGACTGAGGACTTCTAGACTTTTCCATTGTGAGTCCACACATTCCCGCAACCTTACCGAATTAATTCTCCAGTTACTAACTTGCTTGTAGATTAGATTACCCTGGATGATTGGAGCAGGAAGTGGAATTTAACTTCTCATCAGTGTAGGTTTAAATGCAAGTGATTCATTGGCCAATACTTTCAACATACCCCGAGTGTATTCCTAATTCTTCCCAACGACTCACACAACAAAGGTTAGTCTTACCGAGATGAAGGAAATAATTGGAGGTGAATTAACTTATTCACCAAATTATAAAACAAATTACAAACAGTGTCACCTAAGCACCATTTGTCCGGAATCCTGCGACTTGGGACACCGCCTACTCCGTGTTAGGAAATCTGACTCCTGCAGCCTAACAGCGCCCCCTACAGGCGGAAAGGATAATGGCTGGCCTGGAGGCAAAAGTTCTGGACCCCTGCTCCAGGCAGAGCAGGGTAATATTAACACTGAGCTCGGCTTAAACACGGTGGATGACAGTATTTTGTCTCTACTTTGTCCCCAGACCCCATCAAGACGACAAAGAGTTTATATATATATATATATATATATATTTTTTTTTTTTGACAGGCAGAGTGGACAGTGAGAGAGAGAGACAGAGAGAAAGGTCTTCCTTTGCCGTTGGTTCACCCTCCAATGGCCGCCGCGGCCGGCGCGCTGCGGCCGGCGCACCGTGCTGATCCGATGGCAGGAGCCAGGAGCCAGGTGCTTTTCCTGGTCTCCCATGGGGTGCAGGGCCCAAGCACCTGGGCCATCCTCCACTGCACTCCCTGGCCACAGCAGAGGGCTGGCCTGGAAGAGGGGCAACCGGGACAGAATCCGGCGCCCCGACCGGGACTAGAACCCGGTGTGCCGGCGCCGCTAGGCGGAGGATTAGCCTAGTGAGCCGCGGCGCCGGCCTTTATATATATTTTTTTAAATCCACAAGAACGCAGGAAAAGGAGAAGACAGCAGATGAGGGATGTGGGAGATGGCGGAGAGCTGAAAAGCAAGCGGTGGGGGCAGCTGGGTCAACGGGACAGAGAACAGGGGAGCCCAAGCCTGCAGAGAAGGCGGGCCTGGGAGAAGCCAGCTTTGGGCTGCAGGGGCCAAGAGAGGCGCAGGAATCAGAGGAATGTGACCCTCCGTGGGTGGGGGCGAGGTGCAGACGAAGAATGGGACCATTGACTGCAAGGCTGTGCAGTAAAAAGACTCCCTTCCATCCCAGGAGGGGGAGGAAACAGCTTTCTACGGAGGGGATTTATGACGGAAAAATTCAAGACCGAGACACATCGGCCACCGCGAGAACTGGGGGTGAACGGGCAGCCTACACTGAGGAGTGAGTCCACTGCGAGAACTGGGTGCAATCAATGTTTCTGTGCCTCCGTGTTAACACTCACGTGTGCACACATGCAGGGACCACCAGACATTGCAGGGAAGCTTCCAAAAGGAGAGTTGGTGAGCAAAGTAAAGCAAATAGGACGAGGGAAACATGGAGGAAATGGACACCACACAGGGATTAGAAGACTGAATCCTGTATGAATAATTTTTTAATCTACAATTAATATCCTTGGAAGGTATCAGAATCATGAATCAAGAATGGTATGTTGTGTGTTTTAAAAGGAAAAATTAGAAAACAAGAGAAAATCCTTGTAATTACTATAGGATAGCAGGGTATGAATTATACATTTTATCACACACAATAGAATAATATGAGAAAATACTGCTTTAGGGAAATCGCCTTTGTCCCTGGCCCTCCTGCCCCCTCTTCCATCTCACTAGGACCCTGGTGACATTAGGGCCCCCTGGATGAGCCAGGGTAATCTTCACGTCGCAAGATCCTTACCTTGGTCACTCCTGCTAAGTCCCATTCGCCAGTTAAGGGGAGATGTTCACAGGTCCCGGGGGGGAGGGGGGAGGATGTGAACACGCCTGGGCCCTGGAGGGCAGGGGCGGGGTGGGATTATTCTGCCTACGTCAGAGGTCCTTTTCCATGGGGTTTTCAATGGCTTCAACTTGTTTCTCCTCCAGGTGAGGCCACACCACCCGTGGTCCACAGGACCACCCATTGCCTGGGCGGAGTCTGAGGTGCAGACCAACCTCAGAGCGGTAACTTTCCCCGGCTAGATCCAAAGCAGCCAGCCAGCCTGCCTCGCCTCTGCCCCGACTTCATGGGTGGGAGTCAGATGTCGCCCCCATGCAGGGAACACACACAGTCCAGGTGCTCACCCGAAGCCCATCTCAACAGAGCTAACAGGGAGCTAGCACCACCGGCCTCCTTCCCTGGGCTAGCGGGGCCGGGCCAGCCCAGTGCTCTGCCTCCCCCACCCCATCTCCACCCCCCACCCCCTCTCTCACACCCTCAGCAGGAGGAGCCCCTCAGTGGTGCAGATCCGCCTCTCAGGTCACTGTGGGATCACTGCTCTCTCGCGTCGTGGTGATCCGGCTGACCTGGCTAACCGAATCTGGTGTTTCCGGAAACAGGGCGGGGAAACCCAAAAGGGCGAGCAACAGAGGGACACGTCCACACGACCAGTGGTCCCCGGAAGTCACTCCTCACGGAGGACATCCGGACGTCTTTCAACGAGAAGAGGCCGTCGTCACCGCCAAGACCGGAGGTCCCCCACTCTGAGACGGCCTGAGGGGACTGTCCATCTGGGGTGGCAACTTTTCCAGGTGCATTCGGCAAAATCGTTGGAAGGTGTGCAAAGGCGAATGAATGAGAATATCCACTGAGACGTTATTTATGTTATGGAAATAGAATGTCCTGTTGGCCGTGGACCAATAAAGGGACAGGTTAAATACACACAGTCTCTCTATGGATATAATGCTTTGTAAGTATCTGAGGTGAGGTTAAGGAGGATTAATAATATCAACAAATAAGTCTTGATATGTTAGCAAATGAAACCGTGTATTTACAGGTCGGCCTAACTTTGTGGGAAAATATTTATGAGAGATATTAAAATTGAATATATTGGGGCCAGCGCTGTGTTGTAGCAGATGAAGCCGTCACTTGCAGTGCCAGTATCTCATATGGGCACTGGTTTGAGTCCCAGCTGCTCCACTTCTGATCCAGCTCTCTGCTGTGGCCTGGGAAAGCAGTGGAAGATGGCCCAAGTCCTTGAACCCCTGTACCCATGTGGGAGACTGAAAGAAGCTCCTGGCTCCTGGCTTCAGATCCATGTAGCTTCGGCCGTTGTGGCCATTTGGGGAGTGAACCAGCGGATGGAAGACCTCTCTCTCTCTCTCTCTCTCTCTCTCTCTGTGTGTGTGTGTGTGTGTGTGTGTGTCTCTGCCTTCCTGTGACTCTGCCTTTCAAATAAATAAATCTTTTTTAAAAATTGAATATCTTTATTTGGTGCTATGTGGGTGAATTTTAATTTTCTTCTCTGGATTTATTGTGTCTTTAACATACAGCTGAAGCTGTGTTATTGTTTCTACAAGGAAAATCTAAGTTTTTAAAAAATATTTTAGTTATTTATTTGACAGGTAGAGCTACAGAAAGACAGAAAGGTCTTCCATCCGCTGGTTCATTCCCCAAATGGCTGCAACCAGGAGCCAGGAGCTTCTTCCAGGTCTCCCAGGTGGGTGCAGGGGCCCAAGCACTTGGGCCAACTCCATTGCTTTCCCAGGCCATAGCAGAGAGCTGGATCGGAAGAGGAACAGCCAGGACACAAACCGGTGCCCATATGGGATGCCGGAGCCACAAGCAGAGGCTTAGCCTGCTTTGCCACAGTGCCGACCCCTGAAAATCTAGTTTTTAAAGAGCTATTTGCTCCTGTCACTGCATAGCCACCTTTAGAACGTGGTTTTGATGCAGACAGGTCTTAATGGGCATGCTTCCCAGGCATTCTCTCCCCATAGAAGGGGAGCAAGAACATTGAATTAAATGATTTCCTTAGCATAAGCCCTAAAGAGTAAGATTTCTAGGTTACACGGAGAAATCGCTTCTGTAAAGCAACCATTTATTATTCTGCAATAATAAAGATTTCTGTTATATAAGGGTATTTTAAAAAGTTATTGAAAACGGAATTAAAGGATCAATTTATTTTGGTATTAAAAATTTGAAATCCATGCATAGCTTTTTCATGACACATTTTCCATGAATTTTTTAAGAACCCTCGTAGAATACATACTATTCCTTTTGCTTCTCACATGTGCTGGAAATATTTTCCAAGTCTTTTTGCACCCTTGTTTCTTTATTGATATTGTTGTGGTGTGGAAGGAGGATTCTAAGCAATACTTGAGTTTCTCTTTTGCTCTTTTCCTTCTATGATTTTACAGCTGAGAAATGTACTCCTTCAGGGATATGGTACATACGCATTCCTATTTTCTGTTAGTTTTTAAAAATGATTCAATTTTCTTTAATTGTTCAATTAAACAATTAAAAGATGTGTTTGAAAGGCAGAGTGGGCCGGTGCCGCGGCTCAATAGGCTAATCCTCCACCTGCGGCGCCGGCACACCGGGTTCTAGTCCTGGTCGGGGCGCAGATTCTGTCCTGGTTGCCCCTCTTCCAGGCCAGCTCTCTGCTGTGGCCAGGGAGTGCAGTGGAGGATGGCCCAAGTGCTTGGGCCCTGCACCCCACAGGAGACCAGGAGAAGCACCTGGCTCCTGCCTTCAGATCAGCATGATACGCTGGCTGCAGCGCGCCAACTGCGGCGGCCATTGGAGGGTGAACCAACGGTAAAGGAAGACTTTTCTGTCTGTCTCTCTCTCTCTCTCACTGTCCACTCTGCCTGTCAAAAGAAAGAAAGAAAGAAAGAAAGAAAGAAAGAAAGAAAGAAAGAAAGAAAGAAAGAAAGAAAGAAAGAAAGAGAGAGAGGGGGAGACAGAGAGAGAGAGAGAGAGATCTTCCGTCTGCTGGTTCACTGCCCAAACGGCTGAGGTAGCTGGGACTTGGCCAGGCTGAGGGCAGACACCTGGAGTCCCAGTCAGGTCTCCCATGTGGGTCACCACCACCAAACACAAGCACACACATTCACACATACATACACACTCTCACAACACACACAATACATACACAATACATACACCCACACATACATACATAGTACACACACACACAATACACACACTCACATACACAATACACACAAACTCTCACACATACACCCACAGATCATTCAAAGTTTTTTGTTCCTTTATTGATCAGACAGCATCTTCAAAGTCGGTATAGAACTGCAAGTACGTCTGAGGCGTGTGCGCCCATAGGCAGTGGAGGAAGAGGCCTCCTTTCATTTCTAAGGTCACGGTGGCCGTCAGTGCTGTGGCGTAGCAGGTCAGGCGGCCGCTTGGGCCACTGCCGGGCCCTCTCTGGGTGTGCTTCCAGTCCTGGCTCCTCCGCTCCAGTTCAGCTCCCTGCTGAACTGCATGCGCCTGGGAGGCGCTGGGAAATGGCTCAGGTACTCCCACGTGGGAGACCCGGGCGGCGTTCTGCACTGCTGGCTGGGGCGGCCATCTGCCAAGTGAACCAAATCTCTCTCCCTGTCTTTCTGCCTTTGAAGTAAACAAACACATCTTTTTTAAAGCAGCAGGCATGGTTGGGATTCTCTATTCTTCGTGTTGCTAACCTTGTGTGAGGTCTGTGAAGTCCAGCGCAGGTCGGATAGGAAGCTCCAGGATGGCAGCAGGTGTGGGGGAGTGGCCGCTAGGGACCCCCCCCCCCCTCCTCTGCCCTCACACCGGCTCGGGCCGACCACACTTTGCCTGCGGCAGCCCTGATTTTTGTACCAACCATTAGAGGTGCTTCCTTCAACTCTCACACGTATCCCTGCCCGAGACAACTCCACGAGCGCTCCAGCCATGGAGTCTTTTGGGCACCAGGTGGCAGCAGCTGCCCACAGTAGAAAAAGTACTGCAGGGCCGGGGGTTGGCTTAGATAACACTGAGTGTTGGGGTCAAGTCCTGACTCGGACTCTCTGTTCCGGATTTAATGTGGACCCTGGGAGGCGGCTGGTAATGGCTCAAGTAATCGGGTCCCTGCCTCTCGCATGGAGGAACTGGATTGAATTCCCCGCTCCCGGCTTTAGCCTGGTGCAGTTCTGATTATCGTGGACATTTGGGGAGGGAACCACTGGATGGTTTCTCTGTCATTTGCCTGTCTGCTTGTCCCTTCTGCCTTTCAAATAACAGCAACAGTAACAATAATAAAGTAAAAGACTTGTTTCCAAGTAAATTAAAAAAGGAGAGGGGCCGGCATTGTGATGTAGCCTGTGACACTGGCATTCCAAATGGGTGCCACTTCTGATCTGGCTCCCTGCTAATGGCCTGGGAGGAGCAGCAGCAGATGTCCCAAGTGTTTGGGCCCCTGCCACTCATATGGGAGACCCGGAAGAAGCTCCTGGCTCCTGGCTTCGGCTTGGCCTAGCCCCAGCCATTGTGGCCATCTTGGGAGTGAACCAGCAGATGGAAGATCTTTCTCTCTCTGTCTCTCCCTTCCTCTCTCTCTCTCTGCAACTCTGACTTTCAAATAAATAAGTAAAATGTTTTTAAAAAGAGAGAGAAAGGGAAAGCACTATAGCTAAAGTCTCTTCCAGTATCTGTGGCAGCGAAGGTGGCCCATGAATTAGCCCAGGGCAGGGTTCAAAATATTGCACCAGACTGAGGGAAAGAGGGCATCTTAGAATTCAAGGACTATAACGGGTCACCTTGTCCATCCCCTGCTACAGGGCGGGCGCCACAACCTCCTGCCTAGCCTAAGCCCCTTGCAAACATCTGCTGAGTGATTCAGCACATGAGAGCGATCTCTCTCTCTCTCTCTCTCTCTGTCTCTCTCCCTTGTGAATAAATAGATAAATAACTTTTTAAAAAAGTTATTTTGATCTTTTTAAAGATTTATTCATTTACTTGAGAGGCAGAGTTACAGACAGAGAGAGGGAGAGACAAAGAGGTCTTCCATCTGCTCATTCACTCCCCAAATGGCTGCAACAACCAGAGCTGGGCCGATCTGAAGCCAGGAGCCACATGGGTGCAGGGTCTCCCACGTGGGTGCAGGGGCCCAATAACTTGGACCATCTTCCACTACTTTCCCAGGCCCTAGCAGAGAGCGGGATCGGAAGTGGAGCAGCTGGGACTTGAACCGGTGCCCATATGGGATCCTGGCATTGCAGATGGCAGCTTAACCCACTACACCTCAGCACTGGCCGCAATAAATAACTTTTTAAAAAGATACTCCCACACACATGCTCATGCATACCATATAAAATTATTCTTGAGAGGCTGGCATTGTGGCACAGTGGGTAGCGCTGCTGGCCTGCCACTCTGGCATCCCATATGGGTGCCGGTTCATTTCCCAGCTGTTCCAGTTCTGATCCAGCCCCTGCTAATGCTCCTGAGCAAGCAGCAGAAGATGGCCCAAGCGCTTCAGTCTCTGCTACGGTGTAGGGGGCTCAGAGGAAGGTTCCCGGCTTCGGTCCCGCCCAGCCCCAGATGTTGTGACCATCTGGGAAGTGAACCAGTGGATGGAAGGTCTCCCTCTGTCTCTCTTCTCTGTGTCAATCTGAGGAGCCGGCACTGTGGTGTAGTGGACTAGGCATCCAGCTCTCTGCTATGGCCTGGGAAAGCAGTGGAAGATGGCCCAAGTCCTTGGGCCCTGCACCTACACAGGAGACCTGGAAGAAGCTCCTGACTCTTGGCTTCAGATCTGCTGAGCGCTGGCCACTGCAGCCATTTGGGGAGTGAACCAACAGATATAGTACCTTTGTCTGTCTCTGTAGCTCTGCCTCTCAAATAAATTAGTAAAAAAATATCAAAAAATTAATGAGTAAAAAAATCTTTTAAAAAGGAAATAAAATGAATTTTTAATAAAGGAAATATTTGAAAATGGAATTCACTGTGAATGAGTCCCCTGTCACTGGAGATCACCCCGCTGAGGCTGAATGGCCACATTTTAAAGAAATCTCCAAAGACATTGTGCATTGAGTAGAGATTTGAATTAGACCGCTTCTAACTAAGACTGCCCATTTTATGATTTTATGATTTTGTGATTCTATAAAAACCCTTCCCAACTTCTCCAGCCTGTTGAATTCCCTCCCTCCTTGGAGGTCTTAATTTTTTTTTTTAACAAGATTTATTTATTTGAAAGTCCGAGCTACACACAGAGAGAAGGAGAGAGGAGAGAGAGTTCTTCCATCTGCTGGTTCACTCCCCAGGTGGCTGCAATGGCCGGAGCTGTGCCGATCTGAAGCCAGGAGCCAGGAGCTTCATCCAGGTCTCCCACACAGGTGCAGGGCCCAAGCACTTGGGCCATCTTCCACTGCTTTCACAGGCCGTAGCAGAGAGCTAGATCGGAAGTGGAGCAGCCAGCATTTGAGCCGGCGCCCACTGGGATACCGGCACTGTAGGCAGGGGCTTTACCCGCTACACCACAGCACCAGCCCCTTTAATTTTTTAAAATATGAAAGTACTGTATATATATTTGAGTTTTCATATTCATTTCACATCTGGGTAGTAAAAGAAGAAAATCCAGGTAAACGAAGGAAGGGTCATGCTCTCTGAAGATAACTTGTTTCCCAAACTAAGTAATTCTGCCAGTGTAGACCTCAAAGGTGATAGTCAAAGAAACATCATTTATTTAGAAGTCAAGTCTGTGGCCAGCGCCGTGGCTCACTTGGCTAATCCTCCACCTGCGGCGCCGGCACACTGGGTTCTAGTCCTGGTCAGGGCGCCAGATTCTGTCCCGGTTGCTCCTCTTCCAGTCTAGCTCTCTACTGTGGCCCGGGAGTGCAGTGGAGGATGGCCCAAGTGCTTGGGTCCCTGCACCCGCATGGGAGACTAGGAGGAAGTACCTGGCTCCTGGCTTGGAATTGGCATAACACCAACCATAGTGGCCATTAGGGGAATGAACCAACAGAAGGAAGATCTTTCTCTCTGTCTCTCTCTTACTGTCTATAACTCTGTCAAATAAAAAATAAAAATAAAGAAAAAATAGAAGTCAAATCTGCTTAAATCAGGAGGGGTACCACTCTCCACAGAGACAGGGTTGGAACTGTGGCAAGGATCCCAGAGGAGATGTGGCTTTGCTATTCAGATGGCTCCCAGAAGCATAAAAAATGTGATGGCTCAGGCTAGATGGAGTTGAAACACCAGTGCCACTGGAGGAAGAAATGAATAGCTGAGGGAAGCAAGCATGCTACTGTGGGTCTATCCTCCATCTGAAGACCTACCTGGCGGTTCCACTCCATGAGAAGACCCAAAAGAAATGGGTTACCAAGAAGGACGCCGGCATTACTGCCAGGATCAGCTGGAGCTCTCTCTACAAGCCAGAGCTGGTGGGAGAAGTAGCTAGAAAATTTGACTCAAGGATACCAATAACCAAAGAAGCTAGGTGGCAGTACTTGCCTACAGAAGCCAAAGAACAATGGGGTTGGAGTAACAGCCAAAGAAATCTGACCCCCGGGAAGTTATGGGGATGATTAAAAAGAACACGGTGTCCCTTAGTGACAAAACAGATACTCAACCAGCAAAGGTGTTTCTTAGCTTGTACCATTGAAAGTCAAGAATGGGCGATAAGGAGGCTGAGGGCAGTGGCCCCAATAAAATGCCATGATCCATTAGCTGCTTTCTGGACCCGCGCCTGCTTTCAGACTCGGACTTGGCCAAGTCCCTGGGAGAAAGAACTGCAACTCCAGCAAATGTACAAGTAATGATCCTGTAAGTCCTTTGCCAAGGGACCTACTGTCCCTTATGTAGATGTGTGCCATGGAAAGGGGAATCCCAAATATCCTAAGGATCACTGGACACAGGATCCAACTTGAGATGTTACCAAAGCACCATTATGGCCCCAGTTCTGATCAGTGGGTCAGAGGAGAGCCAGGTAATAAATAAAGGCCTAGCCAACGCCTGAAACCCTCCGAGCCTGTAGAGCATTGCCGCTGCTCCCGATTAAGAGCTAACTACTGTCTCCCTCCCCAATCCCTGCTGTCCACCTTGCTTGAAGACAATCCAGAGGACTCTTCCCACCATCTCTGCTCTTGGTAACTAGGGTGATCATTAGGGCCAAGTCATCACTTAACCCTGGAGGGTGTGTGCTGGGTTTGATCATGGAAGAAAGGGACTCTAGACCCTTATACCCAGTGGTAACTTCTCCAGCCTCCGCACGTGTAATTGGGAGTGTATATTGGTTGGATCAATGGGTATGAGACCTGTGGATTAAGAGCTATCATGGCCGGTGCCGCAGCTCACTAGGCTAATCCTCCATCTTGCAGCGCCGGCACACCGGGTTCTAGTCCCAGTAGGGGCGCTGAATTCTGTCCCGGTTGCCCCTCTTCCAGGCCAGCTCTCTGCTGTGGCCCAGGAGTGCAGTGGAGGATGGCCCAAGTGCTTGGCCCTGCACCTGCATGGGAGACCAGGATAAGTACCTGGCTCCTGCCATCGGATCAGCGTGGTGCGCTGGTCGCAGTGTGCTGGCTCTGGCGGCCATTGGAGGGTGAACCAACGGCAAAGGAAGACCCCTCTCTCTCTCTCTCTCTCTCTCACTGTCCACTCTGCCTGTCAAAAAAAAAAAAAAAAAAAAAAAAGAGCTATCATAATAGGGCCAGGTGAAGCCCTTGAAACAGCCCCACCCCAGCCAAGAGAGTCAATACACAATAGTACCGCATGGTGGGTAATGCTGGATATTACTACAGATCACTAAATCATGTGCATCCATATGGATGAACAGCAACATACATCTTTGGCTTTCTTCCAGGGCATGTTAATGTCCCTGTCCTCTGCCCATTTTAGTCCCAAAGAATCTGGATCATCTAGACATCCTAAAGAATGTCACCTTGATCCATTGTGGGACGATATTCTGCTAATCAGGCTCCATGGGCAAGAAGAGGCTGGCTTACGGGAGGCCTTGGTGGGACTCAAGTGGCTCAGAGGGAGGAAAGCAAACCCTATGTAGGTTAGGGGAACTGCCTCTTGGGGCAAATTTTAGGGGTCCAGGGAATCTCATCCGAAGTGAAAGACAAGCCATGTCTCATCTCCCACACCACAGTGAAGGAATCAAGACATCTGATGGACCCCTTTGATTCTGCAGGCAGCGTATTCCACACCTGGGAATTCTGTTCTGGCATCAAAGGCTCCCACCTGTGAGTGCCAGCAGAGCAGGCAAAAGCCCCGAAGCAGGTCCAGACTGAGATGGGCGCAGCCCTGCTGCGGGCCGGTAGAGGTACAGGTGTGAGAGAAGCTGCTGTGCAGAGCTAGGCGAGCCTCGGGAGGGACTCGCAGCCCAGTCACACGGGCCCCATGGCTCCTCTCAAGGCCACACCATCTGCTGCAGAAACTCACATTCCTTTTGGAAAACAACTCCTGGTGTGATTCCTGCCAGGTAGAGACACAGGTCCTGAACACAGGACTCCAGATGAGTTTGCACCTGGAACTGCCCATCATGAGCTGAGAGCTATTGCAACCACCAAGCCATAGGGTCAGGCAAGCCAAGTAGCAATTTATCATCAGTTCTACATGGTGCATGTGGGCCAAGCACAAGGACCCAGGGGCACAAGCAAGTCCAGATCTTTACACCAATGCCTACGACTGCACCCAAAGCACTACATGGAAGCACACCTTGTAAGCAAATGGCAGAGGAGGGGGAAAAACACTCTTGGTTTGCAGATGGGTTGGTTTGGTATATGGCTTCAAGTTGAAAGGGAACAGTCAGTGTAATACAAGGTGGGCATTGAAAAATAGTGGCAAGAGAAATTCCTTCCAGTGGTCAGAGTTCTGAAGAGTGCACTGGTCACCTGCTTTGCACCAAAAAGAAAATGACCTGATGCTGGAATACATCCAGAGGTCTGAACGGAGAACAATTGAAAGATCAGGGTTGAGATGCGTGGATGGACAAGGGAGTGGGCATGAAGTGTGAGATCTTTGCAACAGAGGCAAACGCCCACCAGAGGGAATCCACCATGGAAAAGACACTACCCTAGCAAGCAGACAGAACGGCTGGGCCACTGACATCAGCCTAGTTCAGTCATCGGCCATCTTGGTGCTGGCTCAATGAACACCCAGAGAAGGATGAGAGAGAGAGGGATGGAGGCTACGTGTGGGCCCAACAAACAGCGGGTCTCCCACCCACCAAGGCCACCAAATACCCACCCAGCCAGCAGCAGCACCATGACGAGAACCCTCATACAGCACCATTCTTCCAGAACATTCTCTGTGGTGGGACAGTAACTATTGGGACTTTCCATCCAATAACGGTCAGTGATTTATTATCACAGGGTCATGTTCATGGCAAACAGACTCTGAACCAAGTAACCCCAACCAGTAGGAAACACATTCGTTTCAGTCTCCAGGCTCGTTGCTCCAGAAGATTGCGCTCAGAGCTTCAGGCATGTTTTCCCACTACTATCCACACCAGCAGCTTGGCATGAGCTGCAGCTAAGCTAGTAGGCACTGTTGCCTCGTCTGAAATGAAGGCCTGGGAGTCCTCGCTCTGCTTGCACCAGCAGCCTGAGCATGAACTTAAACAGTCATCATCGCTCTAACTGCCTTTGGAGCGCCTGCCAGGTTGAGAGTTGAGTGTCACTGGATCACAGGCTTCGCTATCAGCTAAATGATGGCTTCGGTTGTAAAAGCCTGCTAACTACTGTGATAAAATGATTATTTGTGCTATGCAAACACTTTCTTCCGTTGTCATTTGGAGAAGTGACAAGTCTCATAGTTCACCTTCCTTTATGAATTTCCAAGTGATCAAGGATTGGTAGCAATGCAGGTGTTTTTAGACAACGTTTTTCTGAATATTTAATGCTGTGACCTGAGCAGGAGGGGAACTTGTGCCAATCCAGCATCTAACAAAGATTAAAAAAAAAAAAAAGCTTGCACAGTGGGTATGGTGAGCAGGAAGCTTGACCGCCATGCAGAGAAATGCAAGGCTTGGCTACCAAGGAAGGGGAGAGTTGGGGGAGCCCCGTGGGTGCAGGAGCTGCTCTGGCCATTGTTCCTCTTCATGCATTAGGGATCATGTTTTGCAGAAGAGGCTATCAATCTGGATTGCTTTATTGCATGAATAGCCTTCCTTGCTTTGGTTACCTTTCTGTTTTGCTTACTGTTACTCTCATGTATGTGTTTAGCAAAAACATCCCTTGTGAAAACTGGGGTAAGGGCACTGGAAGCAAGGTGAGGGGTGGGGTGTGGATAAAGTTTTTCCTCGAGTGGACATTTGGCCAAAGTACTACTTGTCTTGATTCTGGAGTGAGGATCCTGAGGTTGGAAGGTCACAGTGTCACAACCTGTGGAACTTTGTGCCGGACGAGAAAAGTCAGTTACATCCCCAAGACAAGCAATCAGCATGCAACCCTCTCTCCCCAGAAAGCTTCAAGCTTGCGGGACTGTGGCTGGGAGTCAGTGCTCCGGAAACTACCCAGTGTGTGGCAGCTCATCGCACTCTTAGGTCCTCAGCAATCAAAGTCTTCAGAAGTAGAGAAAGACTCTCAAAGAGGCCAAAAGGTGGCCTCTTCTATACAATTATGGAAAATGAACACATCTGGCCCTAAAAACAAATGTAATCCAGAAATGACATTATACAAATTGTTCTGCTTTTAATCTTTCAAATGTCAACATTATAAAAAGAAAAAGAGGAAGGAAGGGTCGGGGGAGGCAGGAAAGAAAGAGGGAGACAGAGGGATTGCCTCTTGAGTCGCCGGTGTCCCATGGCAGAGCGCTGGTTTGAGTCCCAAGTGCCCCATTCCCAACCCGGGTGGGGTCCCTGCTGATGTGCCTGGGACAACAGCAGCAGACGGCCCAACTGCTTGGGCCACTGCCACCTATGTGGGAGACCCGGATGGAGTTATTGGCACTGGGTTTTGGTCTGGTCCAGACTCGGCTGTGGCAGCCATTTAGGAAGTGAACCAGCAGATGGAAGATTCTATCTCTCTGTCTTTCTCTGTTGCTTTGCCTTTCAAGTAAATGAATGAATCTTTAAAAATAAAAAATGGAGGGAGGAAGAAAGAAAAGAAGGAAGGGAGGTAGAGAGTAGTAGGTCTCTGAAGAAATGAAGCCCTCTAAGGACGCTTGCTGAGTGTGTGACGGTTCCAGGGCCTGGCTCCGTGTGTCTGTAAGGGCGCTTCTGTACAATCAGCTAATGTTTCCTGCGTGTTTCCTGCATGCTGGGGACTTGAAGTTACATGAATTATCACATGTAGTCCACATAATAACTTTATGAGGTAGGTGCTATTATTTCCTGTTTAACAGATTAGGAAAACAGAGTTTAGGGATAATAAGTAACCTTGCCCCTACTATTTTCCCAATTAAAAGTAAAACTGGGATAAGAACTTGGTGGGGGAGCAGGGGAGTCTGACTCCAGAGTGCATACAATGAAACATGATGCTACCCCGCCTCCCGAGGAGCTGGCAGAGGAGAAGCCAGCCAGGCATCAGGCACCCATCCACCACCCATGGCCAGATCATTCCATTCTGAGGTCCACTTCTGAAGGCAGGACCACCCCGTGCAGTGCTTCAGGTTGTGCACTGATCAAGGTGCCACATCTAAGGGGATGCCATTCACATTGTAGAAGTCTTCTACCCTACATGGGAGGGGGTGAGGGGCTGGAGGCCAGGACCAGAGTCCCTGACCAAGTCCTGGGGTGGTGGCACTTAGAGCTGTGCACGTGGCCGCCAGCACACATGTAGCACAAGAGTGCCTGCCCCAGCCATACTCCACGCCTGCCATCGAGTTGTCTCTCTTCCTCTCCTACTGCTTTCAGGGACTCAGTTCCTCCCCCAGCTTGTCTGCAAACCTGCACGGGGGGCTGCATCCAACATATATGCTGCCATCTGTGGTTGTTCAAACTACGCAAAAACCAGCCAACAGAATTTGTTCTGCAGGAAGTGGTGCCCCCTCTGATTGGCCCAAAAGTGCCATATTATCTACTAGGGGCCCTGATCAGACTGCAGCCTGCAGCACCCCCACTCCCTTAGCCCCTTAGTTATTGAAGGCGTGGGCTGTGCCGGCCCTCTCAAAGTCAGGCCAAGGTCAGCAGAGGTAGGAGGGTGATAGCTTTTCCAAGGAAAGAAAACCCACCCAGAAATGACTTTCCACAAGGGAATACAGGGGGGTTTTCTGCGTGTCGCGCCACCCTTGTTGGCGTTCTCCTTGCATGGAGACACTGCAGGGCGCTCTGGATGGGCCGAGAGTTAGCAACCATTGGGTCTCGCCGCCGTCGAACTGGAGTCGGGGCCCAAACTGCCCAAAATGCTTCTCTATGCGAGGTGGAGGGGCCAGGTCAGCCGCAGGGCACCGGCTGCCAGGCGGGTGGCAGGGGAATTCCTCTCCTGAATTTTGAAGTTTTCCTTCTCTGCTGCCCAAGCTGTTGCATCACCATCTGGACGGTGCCTGGAGGGGCCAGCAAAGCTGGGGCATCTTTAAAAGTCCTGGACCCTGTTCTGGAGGAGACGGGAGAGGAGACGGCATGGGGGTTGGTGTGTTTTCCTTGGAACTACTGTTGCCATCCCTGGGGAAGTGCTGCAAGAGTAAGTGACAGTGACAGTGACCGGTGAGAGCAACAGGGGCCCAAGACTGGCTCCCTCCTGTAGGTCCTAAGACCCAGACAGAAGGGACTTGGTGCAAGTAGCAGGGAGGTGAGTAGCAGAGCTACACCTTGCACCTGCGCCTCCCAGCCTCCGCTCCAGCTGCTTTCCAACACGCCACACCACCTCCTCCTCTCTGGATTTAACGAAGAGCAACTAAAAGACATTCAAATACCAGCCTCCCCGAGGGGTAAAAAGAAAAGTCCAGCAGGCTCTCATTCCCAGCGGGATGGATGGAGAAGCCCCACCAAAGTCCAGAGAGCCCAAGGTGAGATGAAGCTTTTCTTCCTGAAGGTGGGTTTGCAGCAGCAGCCAGGCATGCCCTGGGCCCTTCCCAGAGCTCGGGAGCTCATTCCCAGCGAGCCAGGAAAGGATAACGGAGTTCAGGCCCCTCTCACCTGCGCAGGAATGCACAGGTCCTTAGGAGCTCTACGAAACCGAGAGCGAACAGACATTAGAGAGAAGAAACATGGCGCTCACTCAGGCCAAGGGCTTCCTTTGCAGTGGAGAGGAAGGGAGGGTGGCCAGGACCACAGAGCCCGACTTGGGGCTCTCCACTCTACACCACACCGTCTCCTTTTGGTCTGCTGCTCAAAGAATGGGGAAGAGCGGTCAGGGAGGTGGGAGGGGAGTGGAGCTCCGAGGGGCACAAGGGACACGGGTGGGAAGCCATGCAACAGCCTGGACTGAACACACACCTCCCTGCATGACCGGAGGGCCAACAGGGTCCCCCCAGGGTGGCCTCAGCCCTTAAGATGCAGTGCACGGCAATGGAGGTCTGTGGTCCCAGCTACTGAACTGGGACTCCCTGGCCCCCCAGATAAAGGATTTCTGAAGGTCACTGTCAGCGCGGGCATTTGGAGGCATGCCGTTGAATGTTATCCGTCCAACTCCAATCAAGGCTGATAATTTCTCTGGAGACATTTTATCTCACACTCCGAGCTTCCTCATTGCCTCTTGGAGGCCGTTTTTGCTCCCGAAGCCAAGAGATTGCTGCACCATTGGGCTTCAGGGAAGCGGGATGGTGTGGCCTGGAGACTTTGACCCCGACGTGTGCTGCGTCAACAGTTGGCGCTGGGGGAAAATTAGCCCGGGGGAACCTAGCTGCCGGCCCCAGCATTAGCTTGAACTCGGGGAACATCGATCGAATTGTGGATTAGGTGAGGCACACCCTGGGAGGGCTTCCAGGCGGCAGCAGGAAGCCAGGAGCTCTGGCGTCAGGGGAAGGACTGAGGCAGCCATGGCGGTGTCGAGATAGAGGGCGGTCAGGGCCGCTGGGAGCTGGTGGGCTTTTCCCAAGCTGACCCCTCCTGGGGCGCTAGCTGGACTGGGCAGCCAGGGGCCTTAGTGGAGGTGGCTGGGCAGTGCCAGGCGGAGCTGGCAACTCGTGGCTGCAAGGCCAACCCATGCACCCCTCACTGTTCTCTCCCCTCTGCTCTCTCTTCCTTCTCCCTTCTTTCCCCATTCCTCTCTCCCCTTCTGGCTTCCCTCCTGCACAGCCTACAGCCCAGACTGGTGAGTGGCTTAATCTAGTTCAAGGACAAGGGGTTTCCTTGCCCAGGGGCCAAACCATCGCCTGTGAGCGGCCTGTTGGTAATATCAGTGACTTCAGAAAGTTGCTGGAAAATTGAATTAAAAGATAAATTTATTTTGGTGCAAAAAAAATTCAAAGTCCACACATATAAGGAGCCTTCAAAAAGCTGTGGAAAGTGCATGTTATGAAAAACTACTCGTGCATCGCCAGCTGTTTTTTGCACCCAAGTAAGCATATCTTCTGGTTACATTTTTTCCCCCATGAACTTTCGGAAGTATCCTCCTAATTAGGGTAGCAAAAGGAACTGGAACTGGTTAGCTACAGGTTACTCCAGGCAGTAAACAGAATCAAAAGCAGATTTTTAATCAAACAAAAAGTGTCCGTGACTATGCTACGGGGAACACAAGAGAAGGGTAATGTACAATCGCAGTTCCTTAATCAGCCAGTGGAAGAGGCCATTGTGGAGTGACCAGCAGTGAGCTCACTGAAAACGCAGGGGGTTCTTGCGTGCATTGCACACTCATAGTGTGCGAGATCCTGCGGGGGGAGAGGGAGGCACAAATTCTGCCCCCGAACAGGTCCCTGGGCCGCAGGGACAGACCAGGGCCAGTGTGGACTGGAGCACACAGAGCTTTCTAGAAGCTGTGAGAAGCAGCAGAAGTGGCCCGCAGGGCAGGAAGATGGCTGCCCAGCCTGAGAGTTAATCTTGCACTCCTTGTAACTGATGGGGGACACAGGAGCTGTGAGAGAGAAAGCTCCCCGCCAAGGAACCGATTCCCCTCTGCAAAGAGGAAGGGGTGGGGAGGGAAGGGGCAGGAGACGCCTCTTCACTACCCAGCTCTGCCAGCTGGCACAAACAAACCCAGCTCTCTCCCTCCCCTGGAGAGGAAACAAGGTAACTTCTCCAAGGTCCCACAGCGCCCACTGAGGTTTGAACTTCAAAGGTGTGGTCGCTCCACTCCGCAAATTGAGAGCCAGTGGGTGCCTGCCCTGCAAGCCCACGGAGGGGCTTTCACCTGCTGTACACACAGAAACCTCAAGCGCAAGGGAAATTTGAAGCCTGGTGGCCGTGAGCCAGGCCCAGTGTGCACGCTCAGGGGTGTGAGGACGGGGTGCTGCTTTCTCAGGCAGGGAGCTCTGGTCTCGCTCTCAGACCCTCCCAGCCCGGCCCCTGAACCGAGTGCACTGGGCTCTCAGAGTGAGCAGGTGCGGGCCCCAGGTCCCACCGCCGCCCGCCCCAGCTTCGCACTCGCCTGCTCTCAGGCCTCTGCTCATCTCTAGTGTTCTTTGCAGGTTGCCAACCGGAGAGCAGGATGGAAAAAGCCCCTCCTCCTCATTCTGTACCTGCTACAAGGTGAGTCCCAAACAAAGCCCAGATTCAGAGCTTGCAAAATCAGACACGAGACTTCCAGGCTCCAGAGACTCTTGGCAGCCACTGCCGTGGCGTTCTGCACAGTGTGAGCACTGCCGTGGCGTCCTCTCCTGGGCTCCCAGGCCTTACACAGTGGTCACATCTGGGCCCTGGAGGAATGAAGGCAGTAAGAGCTCACACAGAAGGAAGCATGTCTGATCTGACGATTTCTAGAATATTCAGTTTCGCGGTTCTCCGTGCCTCTGCTCTCCTCCATTTAAGTTGAGGACATGCATTTTCTAGATAAGGTTTCCAGAGTGTGCAGAGAGCAGCGGGATCAGAGCTCCATTCCCACTGAGACGTCTGCAAACACTTGGCACTAGGGACATGAAGAGCTCCAAGTGTACATGGAAACTTGTGCATAAGCAAAAGTTGCAGTCGCTCACTTATGACAGGTGCGCCACAGGTCAGGCCATGGCAACAGACACAGGGAAGACAGGGGCTCTGCCCTAAATGTCCTGGCTGGCTGGTGGGGTGCGGATCAGACTCAGGGGACAATGGCCCCACTGGGGATTAGTGTAAGCGTATGCCTAGAATGTGCAGTACCTAGGGCCTAGAACCTAGGCCCAAGTAGACGCTTAACAATGACGGAAGGCTTGGGTGAAAATACAGTGACAATGCCCCAAAAGGATCATCAACGACAGTATCTGGCATATAAACAAGTCAGAGTGTAATGAACCAAAGGGAGCCAATGTCTGAGCGCCCCATCCCCCACCCCCATGGGCTATAATCTCCCCACTTCCTTGCTTTGGGCACACCCACTGCCTCTCTAAAACGTCTTCAGTAGAGAAGGCTTCCCCTGCCTCAGGCAGGCTCCTGCTGCTTCTGCCAGCATGTAGACAATCGTCCTCCTTGAATTGCTTTACAGCACAGGTGTTCTGAATTTAACCATTTCCAGTGTCCAGTTAAATGTTTTGCTCTACACTTCCGTCTTCATTCCAAGATACACCCTTCCCCCGATACAGTCTGGGGATGCGATTGCCACCTTCACCACTCCTTTTAAAATTTCTTTGAAAGGCAGAATGACAGAAAGGGAGAGACAGAGAGAAGTCTTCCATCTGCTGGTTCACTCCCCGCTCTCCCAATGCCTGTGACAGCCAGGGCTATGCCAGGGCAAAGCCAGGAGCCAGGAACTCCATCTGGGTCTCCCACACGGGTGGCAGGAACCCAAGTACTTGGGCCATCATCTGCTGTCCCCCAGCTGCACCAGCAGGAACCACAGAGTAGCCAGGACTCGGATGCTGCATTCTGATACGGGGTGCAATCCAGGTGTCCCAAGCTGGGGTTGAACACGCTGTGCCACTGGCCTGCCCCTGCCTTTGTTCCTCCCTTCTCCCTTTCCCCCCGCATCTGGGCAGGTGCTGCTTGGAGTGGCGGGAAGCTGAGGCGGGAGAGCAAGCAGCTCGTGCTTGGCGAGGGCACCCGGCGCTCGGGCCCGCCAGGGGTGTGGGGCCGGCTGGGCACCGCTCCCTCCTGTGGGTGCTTTCGTGGACCCTGGGCGGCCTCCTCATGCCGGCCTCCTCCCCTCGCCCAGGTTCTTCTTTGGCCCCTGCACCCAGAGGATCCCATCTCAGAAGCCCGCTGCAGGTCAGCTCGTTCAGGACGCACCTCTGCGCCATGGAGACGCTCACACCTTCCTCAACCCTCTGCTGGCAGGAGGCACACTCTTTCACAGGTGCGACCCCTCCCCTCTGTGTCCTGCCACAGGCCTTTCTTACAGCAGATTGGGCTCGGGTCCTTATCATCTCACCCTCGGGCATCACTCGTTCTTTCCCAGTGGAAGCCACAGCCACAGACAACTGCTGGGAATGCTAGGCAGGTGAGAGCCAGGGGCACCCGCCTCCATCGAAGGGCATGAATTGGCATCCAGTCCCCAGGAGGGCACCACACGGATCCTAAAATGTTTGGCCTATAGCTCGCATAGGTGGCTAACATGAAACTCCAACAACCTTGATTATTATATATAACTAAGAGCTACAGTTCAGTAACCTACCAATAAATTCTTACAGTATTGGTTCTTAACTCTGGCATTAATGTAAATTATGTGCAAGAGTTGATTAAAACTCTTAATCAGCCTTCTACTAGCAAGCCAGCTGGCCCTGACCTGCCTGTTAGTGGAAGAGTGCTCTTACTAACTACCAGGTAGAGCCTAAGATTTCCCGAAACCTAGGCCGTGAACACTTTCCAGGGCATCACCACTGTTGTCCTGGAATAGTTCTTGAATACCCTTGTCTCTTAAGGAGAGCTTACTGTTCAACTCCATTGAGAGTGGCACAGCTTGGGCTGTGCTGTTTATCCAACCTATTGTGTGATCCTTGATACATCCATGGTGCTTCTGACCCCCACTCTTTCCATAAGTTGACCTAAGACACAGATAACAGCAAGGCAGGCACCACGAGCAGGTGCCAAATGCAACCCCACAGGACTCTGCTCAGGAGGTACTTGCCTTAATGCGCTGCTGTGCCCGTCCGGAAATCCCTTAATAACTTTGAAACAAGGGATCTTGCTTTTTCATTTTGCACAGAGACCCACAAGGTATTTGTTCCTGGAAATAGGGGATTACACTTTCTTGTGTTCAGAAGCCCAAAGACACAGAACAAATGGACGGGTGCCAGGAACTCATGTCCTAAAGCAAGAAGTTGAGCCACCTGCAGGGCTACAAAAGGGGTTGGAAGGCTGGTTCCAACAGCAGTGAACCTGCAGCCATCCAGGGCAAAGGAGGAAGGGTGAAGACTCATCAGGGGGCAGAGAGCTCACTCCCAGCTGTTTTGAAGAGCGACGTCAGTGTGTTGTGCTTGGAGGAATCACTCCCTCTGCACTTTAAGCCAAGGTAGAGAAGGCACTTCTAGGAAGTCCCTCAAACAGCCTGCCATACGTCCTAGGTTTCTTCTGCGAGGGGACAGAGGTGTGCTTCCTGTGCCCCAGTGAGGGGCCTCTACCAAGAGGGCCACCCGGAGAGGAGTGTGACCCTGAAAGGAGGAGCTGATGGCCAGAAGTCCCCGGCCTGGGGGTGTGGCCGGAGAAGGCCAGCACAAGGAGAGAGAGTTCTGACAAAGGGGCCGCTGATGCCAGACGCCACCAAAACGACATCTGGGAGGCAAAACCAAGGCGGCTCCGGAAGCTGCCACATGCAGAAGGCACTGGGACACATGGTGACTGCTCACCTCTCCTCCTTCCCCTCCATGCCCAGCCCCAGAGGGGCCCCGAGCAGCAGCTTTGAGTAGAGGAAGGGGCAGAGCCAAGGAGAGACTCGAGCGTGTCCCCTCCTCCATGGCCTCCGAGCCCCACCGAGGGTGAGGGGTGGAGAAGGAAAGGCACCAGTTGGATAAGACGGTAGACTTCTTCTTCTTCTTCTTCTTTTTTTTTCTGACAGGCAGAGTGGACAGTGAGAGAGAGAGACAGAGAGAAAGGTCTTCCTTTGTCATTGGTTCACCCTCCAATGGCCGCCGCGGCCGGCGCGCTGCGGCCGGCGCACTGTGCTGATCCAATGGCAGGAGCCAGGTGCTTCTCCTGGTCTCCCATGGGGTGCACGGCCCAAGCACTTGGGCCATTCTCCACTGCACTCCCTGGCCACAGCAGAGAGCTGGCCTGGAAGAGGGGCAACCAGGACAGAATCCGGTGCAAGGGTAGACTTCTAATCTTTCACTGGACTGGGCCAGACGTGTCATCTTGGATTGGACTTGACTTATTTTCTAAGAGCCCATGAAACCAACTCTGTGTACATAAGATTGTGCCTGAGATTGCTTCACGGAGCAGAGAAATCTACAGAGAAAGAATGAATAGGCAATAAGAAAATAACAAACTTAGTTTCTGTTTGCAGAAGTCACTAAGGACACTAAGTACACTGGCCACGCACTGGGGTTCAACCACGTTGTCTTAACGCCAAAGCTGGCATTTTTACAATTCTGCTCATTCGTGCTTTTATAGTGGCACTTGGCTTTCTTTTTTTAAAAAAATAATTATTTTTATTTATTTGAAAGGCAGAGTTACAAAGAGAGAGGTAGAGCCAGAGAGAGAGGTCTTCCACCTGCTGGTTCACTCCCCAGTTGGCCACAATGGCTGGAGCTGCACCAATCCAAAGCCAGGAGCCAGGAGCTTCTTCCGGGTCTTCCATGTGGGTGCAGGGGCCCAAGCACTTGGGCCATCTTGCACTGCTTTCCCAGGCCATAGCAGAGAGCCGGATTGGAAGTGGAGCAGCTGTGGCTCGAACCAGGACCCATATGGGATGCTGGCCCTGCAGGCTGGGGCTTTAACCCACTGCGCCACAGCATCAGCCCCAGGGTCTTCCAGTTTCTGTAGAACAGTGGGCAGTGTGAGAAATGTTCCCAGAGCTCATCCACCCTGTTCCCACTGAGCGCGGCAGGGTGCTTGGGCTTTAGGGCCCGGTCTCCTTTTCAGAGGAAAAAGCGAGCCATACGCTCGCACCGTGTGGCATCTCTCTCTGAGCTTCCCTGCAATCAGAGAGCTCCCGTCAGGGGATGTTCACCCCTCTCACACGTGCTTAGCTGGCATCTTTTTAAGCAGAAGGAACCCAGGCCCCTGCTGGGCTGTCTGAGGACAATGGGCACGGCAAGGGCTAGCCAAATAGCACGACTGTTACTGCATTCTCGTCTCCCATTTGCGGGGGGCTCTCTGATTCAGCCTCTTTCCTACCATGGGCTGACCCCCAGTGGCTGAGCTCTGCCACTTTTTTTTTTTTTTTGACAGGCAGAGTGGACAGTGAGAGAGAGAGACAGAGAGAAAGGTCTTCCTTTGCCATTGGTTCACCCTCCAATGGCCGCCGCGGCCGGCGCGCTGCGGCCGGCGCACTGCGCTGATCGGATGGCAGGAGCCAGGTACTCATCCTGGTCTCCCATGGGATGCAGGGCCCAAGGACTTGGGCCATCCTCCACTGCACTCCCGGGCCACAGCAGAGAGCTGGCCTGGAAGAGGGGCAATCGGGACAGAATCCGGCGCCCCGACCGGGACTAGAACCCGGTGTGCCGGCGCCGCAAGGCGGAGGATTAGCCAAGTGAGCCGCGGCGCCAGCCTCTCTGCCACTTTCTATACTGATTCTGCTCCGCTTTTACAGTGGCAATTGGGACCTGACCCCTAATTCTGGCCCAGTGTTGGCCCCAAGGCTCCAGCAGTGACTAGACTCACTGCTCCCTCTCTAGTGACTTTTTTCTCTGCCTGCAGCTGCACATTCACTAAAGGGCCCAAAGCTGGTATCTGGGAAGCCTGGGGGAGCTGTCACCATCCAGTGCCACTATCCCCCTGTGTCGGTCAACAAGCACCAGAGGAAGTACTGGTGCCGCCTGGGACCCCCGAGGTGGATCTGCTATACCATCGTGTCCAGCTACCACTACACGCACCGTCTCTACGGCGGCCGTGTGGCTCTAGCCGACTTCCCACAGAGGGGCGTGTTTGTGGTGACGCTGTCCCGGTTGTCCCTGGATGACGTGGGATCCTACCGCTGCGGCATCGGAGACCGGAACAACATGCTGTTCTCCAGTATGAACCTGACCCTCTCCGCAGGTAGGAGCTGGTGGCCAATGGCCACGCTGGGTGATGTGAGGGCTAGGAGGGGGAAGGCACAAGAGACAGCACAGAGGCCCCCAGGGGCTTCAAACACTGTGGGGGGGGGGAGTGAGGATGGAAAGCGGGCAGCAAGGCGAAGCCTCCAAGGAGCAGGCTATGGTTTCGAAGGGAAGCTCGTATTGGCCAGCTCTCTGCTCTGTGACGAGACGCCTGAGACAGGCTACTTACGAAGACAGGAGGTTGATTCAGCTCAGAGTTTTAGAGGTTCAAGGGCATGGTGCCTGTGCAGACCCAGTTCTGGGGAGGGTCCCCTGGTGGCGTCCCACTGTGGTGGGTGACAGTGGCAGGAATGACTGATCTCATCTCCGTGCAGGAAGCCGGAGAGAGCTGGGTCCAGGGGGTCAGACTCATGCTTCTACAGCAATGCCCTTGAGAAAGCTAACTTACTCTCCAAAGGGTGACACCTTCAGCGACCTAAGGACCTCGGGCAAGGCTCCACCTCCCAAAGGTGCACACCGTCTCCTGGCACTGTCACCTGGGAACTAAGCCTCCGACACAGAAACTGGGGGACACTCACACCAGAGCCACAAGCAGAGCTTGGGAGACACGTCCCAGCTGAATGCCTGTTGGCTGTCCCATCCGGCTCTCCCCCGGTGACTGCGTCCTGACGGCTCTGTGGTCAGACACACAGAGAAGGAGCAGCACAACCCAGCAGCTGTGGAAAGCAGGACAGACCCTCGCCGAGCCCCTCAGCAGACACCCGAGGGTCTCCAGGCCGTGCCCCAGGCAGCGGGCTCCAGACAGCTGAAGAGAGACAGGTGTGCAGGGCGCAAGGCTGGGCACCCCGGCCCTGAGAGGCCGCTCTGCAGAAGGGATGCACGCTAGCAAGCAGCCCGAGAACAGATCGGCTTCATCGGATGCTGCCATCCAGCCGTCTGCTGTGATTGGCTGTTCCATTGGAGAGAGTGCTTCTTGTTCTTTATTTTTATTTTTATTTATTTATTTTTTTTGACAGGCAGAGTGGACAGTGAGAGAGAGAGACAGAGAGAAAGGTCTTCCTTTTGCCATTGGTTCACCCTCCAATGGCCGCCGCGGCCGGCGCGCTGCGGCCGGCGCACCGCGCTGATGCGATGGCTGGAGCCAGGAGCCAGGTGCTTTTCCTGGTCTCCCATGGGGTGCAGGGCCCAAGCACCTGGGCCATCCTCCACTGCACTCCCTGGCCACAGCAGAGAGCTGGCCTGGAAGAGGGGCAACCGGGACAGAATCCGGCGCCCCAACCGGGACTAGAACCCGGTGTGCCAGCGCTGCTAGGCGGAGGATTAGCCTAGTGAGCCGCGGCGCCGGCAATATGCTTCTTGTTCTTGACTGAAGAGCAATACTTGGGCTGTGGACTTGGGGAGGGGCAGCGTGGGCATGTGCACTGGGCTTGGCAAAAGGAGACAGAATGTAAAATACTTTTTTTTTAAATTATTTATTTGAGAGCTAGAGCTACAGACAGAGAGAGGGAGAGACAGAGAGAAAGGTCTTCTATCCACTGGTTCACTCTCCAGATGGCCGCAATGACCAGAGCTGGGCCAGGAGCCAGGAGCTTCTTCTGGGTCTCCCATGTGGGTGCAGGGGCCCAAGGATTTGGGCCATCCTCTACGGCTTTCCCAGGCCACAGCAGAGAGCTGGATCAGAAGAGCAGCAGCCGGGACACAAACTGGTATCCATATGGGATGCTGGCACCACAGGCAGAAGCTTAGCCTACTACGCCACAGCGCCAGCCCTTGTAAAATGTCAATATTTGCAACTAACTGCAATCCATCTGGGTTACCTACACTTTTATTTTATGCAACATATTAGCCAAAGACTGCGTGTCTTAGTTAGGCTGCATTCCATCTAGCAAACATTTTAAATCCAGCAGGTAGCCTGGACGGCTTCCAGTGCGGTCTCCTTCTGCTGTTCCCACAGGTGGTCCCAGCACTGCCCCGACAGCCACTGCGGCAGCTGGTGAGCTCAGCACAGCATCCAGAGGAACAGCATCTATGGCAGCCCACAGATGGACCCCAGGAACCACCCCGGCTGTCGAAGTACAGGGGACAGAATGGGAAACAGTTGCCCCAACTCCAGGAAGCAGCAAAACCACACCTCCAGCTAAGGGAAGACAAACCCCAGGAACAGCCAGGACAGAAGCTCCAGGGACAGGCAGCCAGGGAGCAGGTCCCACGGAGGCAACAGCTGCCTCTCCAGAGAGCCCAGCTTCAACAATCAGAAGCATGCCCAATGCAACAGACGGTGCTTGGGGGTGGGGCCCCAGAAGCTCAGTAACAATGAGGGCTGAGATCAGCAAGGATGGGGGGGTGATGACAACTACTGAGGCCGCTAAGCCAACGGCAGAAACAGAGAGGGTCCGGGTAGATCTGAATACAACCGGGGAAGTCACAGGAGCCACGAGGCCATCGGCTGTGGTCTCAGGAAGCTTGGCCTGGGAAACCCTCCAAGAGGCAACATCACCGGTTTCTAAGCAACAAGCCCTGGATGCCACTGAAGGAACAAGCCCAGCCACGGGGATGTGGACCTTGGGAGCCACCAGCGTGGAGGCAGCAACTGTGGGAGGAGGCACTGATGGAGACCTGGACATTGCTTCTGGGGACAGTGGTCCCCAGGCAATGCCAAGCGAGGCCCCGGCAGCAGGCCCTGGGAGGCTCCCTGGCAAGGGGTCTTCCGTGAAGAGGTGAGCCCTTCGCCCCTCCTCTGGGTTGGGGCCCCGGCCGGCCGTCCTGTCCTCTGGCCCCGCCCCCTCTGCTCACTTCTCTCCCGTTGCACCTGCAAGGCAGGGAAGTCGTGGTGACATGGACACTAGACCTGTGCCCTCCCTCCTTCCCTCGAGGGTCCTGGCTCTGGGAGCATGAGCTGAGTGTTCTGTGGGTTTCCAGTACAATCTAGAATGGTAGAATATCTAGACTGGACCCTCGAGGGCTTTTTAATTGTTAAGAGGAGGAACAGGGGTTCCAGAGAAAGGAGGTGACTCATTGAAGCTGCAAGGTAAGACCGGGGCAGAGCCAACTCTGAGGTCAGAATCTGACATTCACTCCGTCCTCTCTCAATAGCACACAGTGGGGCCCACTCCCAGGCGGGTGGAGCAGGAAACAGCGTGGGCCTTGGGGACCTGGTTCTAGCCCTGGCCCCGCTACTGACCAGCACAGGACCCCGGGGCAGCTAGCCCACCTTGGCCTCAGCTTCCATACCTGGGGAAGGGGGGGATGTGGGCTGAGCGGTCTGGAATCTTCCGTCTAGCTCCAGCTTCCCTGTCCTGTGTTCTCCCATCCCCCCGGCTCCTCCCATTCCAGCGCTCTCCCAGAAGAGGCCAGCAGCTCTCGGATCCTGACCCTGGTCTCCACCACGCTGGCCGTGCTCCTCCTTGTGGCTCTGGCTCTGCTGCAGAGGAAGCTCCGGAGGAGGAGGAGGAGGAAGAGGTGGAGGAGGAGAACCTGTGAGTGGAGCCGAAGTAGCTCCGAGGCCGGGCTGAGGGGTGCTCTCTGCTGCCCGACACCCTCACGCCTGGGTGGGGGTGGAGCCGGTGCCAGGACTTTCCCATGTAGAAGAGCTAAATTCTACTCTGAGCCATTTAACTGCTTTTGGCCTGGTTTCTTTAAAAAATGTATGTATTTGAAAGGCAGAGAGAGAGAGAGAGAGAGAGAGAGAGAGAGAGAGAGATCTTCCATCCATTAGCTTACTTCCCAAATCCCTCCAATGGCCAGGACTGGGCCAAACTGAAGCCAGGAGGCTGAAACTCCATCTGGGTCTCCCACATGCGTGGCAGGACCCCAAGCACTTGGGCCATCTTCTGCTGCTTGCCCAGGTGCATTAGAAGGGAGTTGGAGTGGAAGTGGAAATGGAGCAGCTGGGACTTGAACACCCATATGGGATGCAGGCATCACAGGTGGTGGCTTAACCCACACCACCACAGTGTAGGCCTCTTGGCCTGGTTTCTCAGTCAGTAAAATGGGAAAACATCTGGCACTGTACTTAGGTCTCACCAGCATCCCAGAGCTCAAGGGGACACTCTTTGGAGGGTACAAAAAGCCACATTGATAGGCCCAGGGACCACATTCACAACCGCAGAGGAGAGAGCAGGGGGCAGCGCCCAGCCACGGGGCCACCCTCTGCATGGTCCCACTGCACCACCCTCACAGTACCGGGACCAGGTTCAAATACTCCAAAAGTGAGTGCACCATGGTGTGTAGACCTGGTAAAGAGAGAGTGGGGCTTCCCAGGAGCAAGTGGAGAAGAGGCTGGCTGCATCGCCATTGCTCTGAGGGTTCAGTTGCCGTCTTCTGTGCTGGGGGGGGGAGGTTCTTGGGAACTTGCAGTAAATGGGGCGGCTTCCCAGTGAATCAGCTTCAGCCCCGTCCACACCCACCACCCTCACAGCCTGTTCTGTGTCTCTGCAGCCCAGAAGGCAGAAAGGGCACCAGAGATCACCCTGGTTCAGATGACGCATGTCCTGGAGCTGCACCAGGACCCACCCTGCCTGGAAGGGAAGATGCTCCACGGTGACTCCCGTGCTGCCCAGCCCAGACCGATTGTCCCCGAACGGGACCCAGAACCCTGAGAGTGGAAGGTAAACGGCTCAGTCACCATGGACAGCACCTCCATGACCCCAGCCTCTTCTCATCACCCCCTTCCCCCCCGCCACTTGCCTCCTGCACCTGCACGACAGAAGCTAATGGAGCTGGGGCTCGACCTGGAGACAAAGCCTGACCATCTGGAGCCTGAGAAGGTCAAGGATGCTCCTCGGCCAGGCTTCCAGAGAGGATTTACTAAACACCCTCAAAAAAGGCCTCCAAGGAGAAGTGTGGCATTTCCATCCCTGGCTGCTTGCAAGAGGCTGCCCGTCCCTGGGAAACACCGCACACTCTCCCCCATGGCTCCCGCAGCTCCTGCTGGGTGCCCCCTTCTCTGACGGCTGTTGGCGCTCAGCCTGCTCTCACGTTCAGTTACAGTCACGGATCCCAGGCCCGCCCGCCCGCCCAAGAAGACTGAGCTCCTGTAGCGCAGTCACCGCATTTTGTCCGTCTCAGCGTGTCCCCAAAGTGCTTCCAACTCACAGGACCCCCAATAAATCCCTGTGACTGACTGATGTGCTGGCTGGGAGGTCCTGGGCTCTGTGGCCTCTGGGGACCCTGAACCCCCTCTGGGCTTCTACCCCTTCTCTTGGGAATCCCCTAGTTGACCCCACAGGCAAACGGTTCCTATGGAGCCCACAGGAAGAACACCCCCTCTCCCCCTAGCGGGGCTCACGCTCATTATGCTACAGACCTCTTGACCTGAACGAGATTTTCTGGGATTTTCCTAAATTCACGCAGGAGGCGGGCATTTTGCACTAGAGTCTCACCGTCTCCATAAAGCCCCTCTTGTTCAGCTGCTGGTAAATCCTTAGCACCAGGGACAGGGGTTGCAGCTGGACAATGACTGTTGGGGGTGGGGTGGAGGACAATGAGGGATTCTATGTGGCTTCCGCCTGATGGCCGCATTACCACACACTCGATGGGGAACTTTCACTCCACTCTTGACCCCACTGTCTTCTCGGGAATTGCTCTGTGCTGTTGCCAGATTGGGCAGCCAGCTCTCCGGCCTCTGCCTCTGGACAGAGCAGCCTGCAAGCAGTGGAGGCAGGAGGGGAAGAAAGGCCCCTATTGAGCTGCAAATGGCCCAGTGGATATTTCCAGAAGGCTCAGCCCTGCCTCCTACTCCACCAGCAGCATCAGAAATCCTTCGGTAATACCTCCCCATGTTTGGTCCTGAACCCAGGCACTCTGCCAAGAAAATCAAAGAGGTGCTGCTCTCTGGTGTAGTGAGAGGGACTCCCCATTCTGGGTAGAGAAGTAGAAAAGTTGTATGCACCTAAGCAAGTAGGACCACAGAATTTCTGAGCTCATGGATCCGATGAGATTAGCCCACCTAGTAGAGGCCCAGTTGTTTTGTTGTTTTTCCCTTTTTTGGGGGGTTCGGTGGGGAGATGTGCTTTCCAAAAGTCACTCAGTTGACCCAGAGTGAGGAGTATGAAAGAGAACTCATGACCCTGGCCCCAGGCCTCGTCCACCTTGCCACCCTCGCTGAGCAGTGAAGAAGTGCAAAGCGAACCATCAAAAATGAGCGACAACAGCCTTCCCTCCAGCTATTCTCACGTGGCTCATCTAGGTGATCTGCCCAGAAAAAGTTTCCCGGAGAGATAAGAAAGACAGCACTATCCCATGCAGCCAATGAGGAAGCAGGCCCCGAGAAGAAAGACAGCACTATCCCGTGCAGCCAATGAGGAAGCAGGCACCGAGAGGGACGTAATTCGGCCAAGGTCACAGGGCTCGTTAGCGGGAGGAGGGGCCGAGCACCCAGGCTGTTGGTTCTGCCCTGGCGGTGTTTACCAGGGGCGTCCCCAGAACACTAGGTTCTCCTGCTGTTAACAGACGTGTTGAGGAAAAGAAGGTTAGTAGATCAAAGGAGTCCGGGCAGCGCAGGGCTAGACAATGGATTCTCCAGGGCAGGATTTTGGAGTTGTCAATATAGGAAGGTCCACGTGGGTGACCCCCAGCGAGGGCCGTGGGCAAGGGTCTTTCCCCGAGAGTCTCAGATGGCATGATGTCACGGGGCTGAGGTTGCACAGTTCACTCCTGGCCAGAGGCAGCCCAATGCCTTAAACCAGGGCTTGGCCTGTTTATTTCTCTAAAGGGGTGGAGAGTAGATCTTTTAGACTTCGCAGGCCACGCCATCTGTGGCAGCTACTCCGTCCTGCTGTCTGAGCCTGGAAGCAGCCAGAGGCCGCACATGCCCCAGGGGCTGGGGCTGGAGTGGGCAGAACTTGACCTCCAGGCACAGGAGGCGGGCTGCAGCGCTGGCTCCTGAGCCACAGCTTGGCAGTCTCTGCAGTAAGCCCCAGAGCCACGGGAGGCTCCCCTGCCCCACTCAGATGTGCAGGACCAGACCCTCCTCCTGCTCAGAGCCCCCCCGCCCCAGGCCTGTCTTTCCTCTGAACTACTCCAGCACCCGGAACATCCTGTCTGACTGCCCCGGCTGGGGGAGGGAGGGGACAGAGGAGGAGAGCAGCCCGGGTTAGGGTGTGGGTCGAGTGGCGCAGGAGTGTTTCCAGAGAAAGGGTGTTGTAGAGAAAGGCGGACCCGCTGGCAGGAGGGGCCAGGGCAAGTTCAAAGAAAGGGCCAGCACTGGGCCAAGACCAGAGTCTCAGGGCCAAGAGCTGAGAGGGAGGCGGAGATAAGGCCTGGGTGAGAGCCATGCAGGGAAGGAAGTGGGGAAGCCCCGGACTTACAGCTCTCCTTTATGGGCTAACCGATGCGTGATGGAGCAGGAGCATGGCCTTAAAGGGCCAGCAGGCAGCTCCGGCCCTTGCATTGTCGGTGACTTTTTGGACATCTCGTTTCCCAGCTAGCAAGTGGCCCACAGCACTAAGATGAGGGACAGGGACACACTCATCACTGGGCTGGAATCAGGGCAGCCCACATGGGATTTCTAACCCAGGGTGGGGGGAATTCGGGTTCAGGGCACAGTTCTCTGCCCCTTCTTCTGCTAGTGCCACTGTTGCTTGTTAACATGTGACAGTAACCACCGTCCCAAGTGATTTCGCATTCTGTATGCCACTGGATGCAGCATCTGTGTAGGTAGATACGATCATTCCCATTTTACAGATGAGGAAAGTCAAGGTCAGGATAATGAAGGCGTTTACTGGGGAAAGGGCCAGCTGGGACTTGAACACAAAGTGGTCCCCCTCTCATGTGCTGCCTCCCTCCTGGTTGGATTTATGGCACAGCTATCTGGTTGGATGGCTTCCTGGTTACAGTTCTAAAGGCTCAGTTCTTTCTCCGGGGCTCATGTACGGAAGTTTTCATAAGCATTTCCACGAATTTGTCATCTTTAGTTACTGACTAGTTTATTCCTGTCCAGGCCTAATGAAGTGTAAAACCAGACAAAGAGCCAGAGCTGAAAGCTACAAAGCCGGCCACCAGCCCTGAGGTCCTTTGCTAGCATTTCTGCAAACAGAGCTCCTGCTTACAGACCTGCGGGCACACCCACCCGCGTCCGCCAGGTTGTGCAAAGCAAGTGCCGGATCTGGATCTTCTCACTGCCCGTCACTCACGTTCTAGGGGTTTCTTCTCCTCTTCTGGTAGCTGGCGTGGTCTGAGAAAGCTACAATGGGTCTATTAACAGACACAAGGGGGAAGGCACCTCCAGGGAGAGATCTACAACGCACTTTCGTGGCATAGATGGAGATGATTTGAAGGTCCTCCCCCAGGACAGGTAACCTAGAGCGCCAAGCTCAGAGGCTGTGTGGCGCCTGGAGATCTGACACAACAGGAAGTGGACTCTGGCTGGCCTTGCACGCAGGGTCCAATGTCGGCCAGTTGTCCATTTTTTCATTATGTAACACAGCATGGCTCACAGGTGCAGTCCCCCCAGGCAGGAAGATGAGCTGCCCCTCGAGGGCCTGCTCCCCAGGGGGTCAGCTGAGGCCCAGGTTGGCAGCAGAGAGGACCCCGTGCCACAGCTCTGGGGGTGTGGGAAGCTCACAGGCCGTTGTTTGCCTCCAGATCTCTTTTCCTTAAAGACGCCCTGTTCAGGGCTTAGCATCGGGACCCGTAAGTTCTGCCTCTTCCCATTTCTGGCCTTGTTCCTGCTCCTCACTTTCTGGGCGCCTCTCTAAATCTACCGGTTCTGCTCTGAGCATGGAGGGAGGCTAAACAAAGGCTGTTTCTTGCCCTGAGTTGCACAGTCCCGGCTTCCCCGTCCTGAGTGTATTAGAGAGGCAGGACAGCCGTGTGCAAAGACGATTTCCAAACTGCCCCGCAATTCGTCCAGAGAGTGCTCTTCAGGACACAGGGTCGAAGGCAGTGGGCTCTCTGGGGCCTGACTTGGGAAGGGCAGACTGGTTAGAAAGGCAGCCGGCTGGGACCTCCTGCTCTGCCAGCCCTCCCCAGCCCACCCCAGCCTGCCCTGACCTCTGCAGTCCAGACAGCGGAGAGCTAATCACAAGAACAGCCCCAAAAAGACACCGACTGAGGCCGAAATGGGTGCAGGTGCAGGGGCCTGGTTCTCCCAAGCCCGCCTGCCAGGCAAACTCTGGGCTGCGGGCCAGGTCCAGACCAGGAACAAGGAAAGGGCCAGTGGTCAGGAGGACCCCCCAATGGCTTATGAGAGAGGCTGGGCCCGTCACCTGACACCCACTTGTTTACTTTGGATGTTAGCTCCGAAAAGTCTTCCTCCTTCTGCTCCTCCTTGGCCGGGGCGTGGAGGTTAGAAAGGGAAGGAGAGTGGCTGGCTGGCCTCAGAAGAAGCTTGCCTGTTTGTCCGTGCCTCTCAAGCCAAGAATAAAAGGAATCGAGAGAGCCGTTGGGCCACGGCCAACATTCCACGTCCACGCTCCCTCAAGTTCAACTGCACCACTTCCTGTTCCCCACGACAGCCTCCTTGAAGGCAGACACAGCCAGTGTCCAGGCTCCTACCTTCACTCCTCTGTCAGCCAAACAATAAAGAAAACCAACAGCACCCCCTCCCCTCCCGGAAGTCCCGGGAGAAACGTGGTTGCTCTCGGATTGGCAGTCAGCTGGGCCAGGGAATACAGGGAGGTGTTGGACCCCATGGCAGTGACACAGGGAGGCAGGTGGTCTGGCAGAAGGAGGGGACTCAGGTGTGCAGGTGGGCAAGAGAACAGCTTTGAGACACACACGTATCCATGTGAGCAGGAAGGCACCCTCTCCCAGCCCACCCAGAGACTAGAGCCACTGGCCAGGCCGCAACCTTCTTGCCCCCTTCATACCCCTAATCCACCACCCAGCTTTGACGTCTTTCCCGTTGAGGTTCTTCTTGGCAGTGCCATGACGTTGAGAGACCCTGAGCTCCTTAGGCAGGATCCTGGGGGCGCCCCGGAGAGTCGCCCGATAGTCAGGCAAAGGTGAAGTCCACAATGAATTCTCCTCCCCCCTGCACCTGCTCCCTCCTCGGGAGACTCACTTGGGAGAAGGCTTAGGCCTCGGAATATAAACCTGGACTCATAAACTCCCCAAACACTCACCCAAGCCCAGCCAGCTGGCCTATTCCAGTTCCCATGCTCCTAGTGGGAGTCCAAGCGGCAGCCACCCTGGGGCCCATGCTGGCTACCAGCAGTGGTCTCATCAGCAGCCCGGCAACAGGGCTGTAGACCCCACCTGTGCTCTTCTCCTCCAGCCCAAAAGACAGGACTGGGACAGCACTGCCAGGGACAGCCAGCTAGGGTCAGGAAATGCCTGGTGTCACCAACCAGGCGGCTACTTGTGGCGTGGATAATCCCAAACAGCACTGCCCTGGTATCTGCGTCACCCACAGGAGTGCCACAAGTATAGCTGGGAAGATCGGAGAGGCAGGGCGTCAGTGCGCCCTCTAAAAAGAAACAGAACGACCAGACTCCATCGCAGAATCCTGTGGCTCAGACTGGAACCCTAACCCTCTCCCCATAGGGTCAGCTGGGGGATGATTTTTTTTCCATTGCCTCCAGGCAGGGTGTTAAGCAGCTAACATGGCTGAACTGCTCCCTTCTGCCAAGGGCTGGACCTTGTGCCCAAGATGGCTCCCTCCACTCTCACCAAAGCCAAAGTTTCCTGTCCTGGTCACCCCTCCCGTGTTCCACTCTTCCTCCATAGACAGCTTTAAGGAGAGACTGAAATTTGAGAAACAAAAGCAAAATGGCATGGACCGATTAGAAAGGGACCACCCAAAAGAGACCTCGGAGGGGCTCTAAGAAGCAGAGGAGGTCCGAGGGAAGGGAAAGGTGACCTACTAGCTGGTGTCAAGGCCAGCGCCAGGCTCTCAGTGTCCAGGGCCCAGGCCAGTACTTTTGTGTCGCCGCACCAGTAAGTATAGAAAGCAGGTGCAATGCGGTATCACTGTACCCTCCCTCTATTTATTCTGGAGAAGACGGGAATACGAGGCACTCAGAGTCATTCCCTGCAAGAGAGACCAGTTTAGCAGCAGTTCCCTTAAAGATGGGCTGCACTTCCTTTTCCCCCAGATGCTGTGTGAACTGGCCAAGGCCTCTGTGACCTCGATTAGAAGCAATCCTATTGCCCGCCTATATCTGCTGTGCTGTTGGACTCTCCCAAGGGCACCTTGGAGTTCAAGGGGCGTGGCACGTCCTTGAGGTTAGTGCTTTTCTGTTTCAAGGTTAGACAATCCGAGGCAGATGCACTCGCTGGGCAGTAACAGGAGTGCTGGAAGTGTGATCGTTAGGCAGAATGACCATACCAGGCCCCTATCCAGGAGGGAAAAATAATTGTTGAGAGGAACAGGGAACTGGGGAAGCCTTGGGAAATGTTGGGGCGCATGGACTGATGAAATGAGGTGACAAAGGAGGGGGGGCTTCAATCGCAACAGCGACAGGAGAAGGGGAAATCGAGGAAACCACAGCCGTGTGCTGGGCTCTTCGTGTGTCAGCTCACGTAATCCTCACAACCTTCTGAGCTGCTTCCTATTACCCAGAAAGGCAGAAAGCGAGGCTCCAGGTGTTAAGCAGCCAGTCCAGGGTGGCAGAGCTGAAGAAGCGGGCCATCTTCCATGCTGAGGTTTTCCAGCTCCAAGTCCAGGAAGCTTTGCCACATTAAAAAGCACCCCAGAAGTCACTGGCTGAAAGACCCAGGGAGGCGTGGGGAGATGCAGAGTCGCAGTCACGGTTCCCTTTTGCAGTGGTTGATACTGCAATGGCTCTATATTCTAGGCTTAACAGAGAAGGCTGGATTACAGGCATGGCTGACCTGGGGTTAAACATTGACTCTGTGGAGAGCTGCACATGGGAGCAGACAGCTGGCTCTCGATAATATTCATCAGTCCACTCTTAGCTCACCCCTCTGGCGGGGCAACACTAGTAAGAACCCATCCACAGAGGGCTGAGGGATGCCAGGTGGGCAGTGGAGAGTGGAGAAGGCCTGATGGCCTGGGCTTCCCTTCTCTGTTGGTGATCGGGTCACCCGCGCCCAGGAGCATCAGCCCGAAGAATGGCTCTGTGAGACCCATGCTGTCTCTGGAAACATGGTCCAAAGGTCTCATCCTGAGAGCCAGGCCTTGGGGAAGTGGGGAAAACACTCAAGAACCTCCGTTCAAGACCCTTCTGCGCCATTACCTCCCTGTGAAAATCTGCACGAGTCATTTCAGCTCTCTGCCCACACTTCGTGGTTGTCCCGTGGGGAACGACTCTGGGTTCTGAAGGCCTGAGATCTCACACTTATCTGCAGCTGAATCATGAGCACGAATGAGATGCCGGCCTCTGTATCTATTGTCCCTAATCTTTATAACATGCTTAAGGAGTGCGTACAATTAGCCCCAGAAACACTCAATAACATGTCCAAGGTCCCCTTGGCTTGGATGCGAATCCAGGGCGGCCCAAGTTCACAGCCTACACTCTTCTCACGAGGCTGCGCCCGCCCTCCATGTGTGCTGCCCCCAGACCTATGCTGCTCCTCGGCCCTATGGGAGCTTAGACTAATGCCACCCTGGGAGACGCCAAGGATTCCACCCACAAACATGGACACTCCCGCGTGTCTCCAATTTCCCCGGACCTCAGAGTGGCCACAGTAGATGCATGTGGTCGCAGAAAAATAATCCCCCCAAAACGCCTACATCCCAATCCCTGGGCCTTGTAAATAGGACCTCATTTGGGAAAGGAGTCTTTGTAGACGGGGTTTAGCTCAGAAATTGGAGATGAGGATGTCACCCTGGTGGGCCCCATGTGTGGCTGCAGATGTCCCTCTGAGGGAAGGACAGCGAGAGACTGGAGACACACATGTAAGGCAGTGTGAGCACGGAGGCAGAGCTCAGAGCCATGCCGCTGTAAGCCAAAGAGCTCCAAGGGGACACCTGCAGCAGCCAGAGATACCAGTCTGATTCTCCCCCAGGGCCTGCATAGCGGGCTGGCCCCTCAGTTGCCAAACCTCCGCCCTCCAGAACCAGCGGAGCCCCCAGGGTTGTGTTAACTTGTGACAGCACACCCAGGACACAAATACAGGGCTCAGCTCAAGCAAAGGACCCTAGAACTCAAGCAACTTTGGGAACTATTAGGCCCTGCCTTCTCACTTCCCGGAGTGAAATTCCGCACACCTACACAGGAGCAAGGGACTCAGCACGATCGCCCCGCAAGTTAGAAGCAGAAGCAGGCCCAGACCGCCTCCCTAAACCTCCCCACACTGACCTGGCCTGCATCCCAGCGTCTCAAGAGGCAAACGGGAAGCCGTTCCTTTTCTTATAGATTTTCTTGTGTTATTACTTCAAAGTCTGGGATGCAGGGGCTGTGTTAGGGACACAGGGTTTCAGATTGGGGAACCACGTCTGAGAGGGGAAGCTGGTGGCTCCAATCTTACCACCAGCATGTGGCTCAGCCCAAAACAGGACGTGGGGCTTTGACTTCTTTTTCTCTTCCCTCGGTCCCACTTCTCAGTCCGTGCGCCCCCCTCCCCAGCCCATCCCAGCTTCCCAAAGCTGGATCTATGGGACATGCAGCCTTTGGGTATGTGCCATGTGTGTGTGTGTGTGTGTGTGTGTGTACACATGCCTGTTCTCAGATCGCTGCCACGGTCTGCGAGGACAGCCCGGGATTCTCCTAGAATACGCATCAGAGTGCGACCCAGTGAAGGACCCGCCATGGCAGGAGAGCAGCTTGGGGAGGGAGACCGTGAGGAGCCGCAGCTGAACAGGCGCATTCCCCACTCCCCGCCAGGCCTCTCTTACGGTTTCTACGCCAGTCTTCTTAAGCCCTACTCCAGCCCTGACAACCAGATGCAAGCTGTTCCCTGCTTTGGAAGGGAGCAGGAAAACAAGAAAACAGACCCTCCAACTACGCTGCCTACTGAGCTCGAATACAGACAGGGTTGGACGGAAACCTGAGACAGCAGCTGGCCTCTGGCACAGCAGGGGTGTCCCCGCTGTCTCCACTGCCCCTCACACCGGCCCATAGACAGCAACTCCGGGAGGAGCAAGATCGCTGAAGAGGACTTGGTGGCCGGTGTGTCTGCTGCCTCCCACGGCTGAGTCCTCGGTTCAGTGGAGCAGAGAGGATAAACGATGATTTCATCTCTGGACATTCCAGACTCAAGAGGGCTGCAGCTTGCCTGTCCCGTATTAGAAAGACGGGGGCCCATACTCTTACCAGTATCCATCGTGACCCCCAATTATCTGGGGACGCTGGGGCACAGAAAGCCACAAGGGCTGTTCTTGGGAACTGGGCTCTGCTGCACACCCACAGGCCTCAGAAGCTGCACATCAGCTTCTGGTCTTGAACTTGAACCTGTGAGGAGGGCAAGGGACAGGTGAGGGGGCTCGGCAACAGGGAGAGAGAGGACACAGAGCAGGCCACAGACCCCTCGGGATGAACAGAGATAAAGGCCCCAGACCAGGCAGGACAAGCACAACTCGGCCGACAAAACTGTTTCCTCCTGGGGCACCAGGCCAACAAAGCCGGGCCAGAAATCAAGACTCGAGTAATGGGCTGCTCCGTCCCACTGCCCCAGCAGGAATGCTGGCCACCCCACTCCATGGCCACTGTCCCCAGACCTAGCACAGGCCCCAGAGGAGAGAAAATCCAGAAAGAGACTGACTTTTCCATTTGGAGTCGAGTGACGGCCGTTGAACTGGACCGAGTTTGCCCGGAAATGACTGGGCAAAATAAGGGAGAAAAAAGTTACTTACGCTGCGGCTAGCTTCAGGGGCTGAAATCAAACTTCATAATAGAGAAATAGGGTTTCTGGTCTTGCCAGTCCAATCTGTGCCCCAGGTGAGAGTGGCTCACTAAACTCAGACCCAGGCCCCCGCTGCCTTGTGCTTCTGCAGGGCCCTGTTTCCCCTTTTCTCCTTCCTCCCTGGCGTTGGGGCTGCAGCACTCGGCAGCGAGAGCCGGGATCAGCCCTGCGCAGGTAGGACGGGGCAGGATTTCCCGGTGCGTGAAGGGTGGGGGGCTTCTGTGTGTGTGGTGGGCTGTGAACGTCCCTGGAGTGACACAGAACTGCTGCGATCGTTTGGGGAACGCCTGGGAGTCCCAGCCAAGGCTTGTTGAAGGAAACCACCAAGAAGTAACGGGGGGAGGACAGCAGTTGTGACCCCCGCTCTGCAGTGTGGCCTAGGCCGAGGTCCTTTTGGCTATGGAGCCGAGTTCCAGGCTCAGCTGACTTTAGGGGAGCCCAGGAAGCAGCCAAACTCTCTAATTCCTTCAAGCCATGAAAAATGAACAGCTTTGGTCCTCCAGGTTCCTAGACGCTCAGCCTTTCAATTTCTGGAAGCTTCTGGAAGTGCGGGGGTAAAAGGTGGACTTAGTGTCCACCTTAGCGAGCCAGGGAGTGGGGGGTAGGGGTCCCAGAGGGACCGGGATGTGAGACCAAGGACGGAGAGAGTTGTTCCTGACGCCCGTGCCGAGCGAATGAATGTCAGCCTCATGCCGCGCGTCAGGCCACTGTATCTGGCTGTCGCTGCTGCCTGCAGACCTGCTGTCACTGTCCCTGTTAGAGATGGAGAGGAACATGTAGGGACTTGCCTAAGGTCTTGCAGCTACAGGATCTTCGTGTTGGGCACCGTGGCCTGCACCCTGCAGGTGCAAGGTCGAGGGATTCCCAAGTAACAGAGTCTTGCCAAGGTCAAGGGAAAGCAAATGGAGGCAGCCAGGGACGCTGGGGTGACAAAGAGCCAGGGATCAGTGAGTCACGTGCCCCTGGCTGGCCGCCGTGCCTATGGGCGAGTGGCCCTTTAAGAGCCCAGGTGTGGGTCATGCCCCAAGCAGAGTTTCAGTTTTGGCAGCACCATCCAGTGCCCTGCCGGCAGCTCCCAGAGAGGCCAGGGTTACGGGCTGGCCAGCAGGCTGTGCCCCCGAGTCCGGTCAGCAGGAGGGGAAGAAGTGGCTAAAAGTAAGTGTGGGGTCCCCGGGAGGAGGAGGCTATCCCGGGAGGGACCAGGCTGGAGGCATTCACAGCTCCCAGCCCCTGGGAGCGTGGGGTGAGCAGGGCAAGGCGGGCAGCCTAGGAGGCTGCACGAGCTGCGGCGCACAGGTGCAAGTCCCACGCCGTGAGTAAGGACACCGGTGCGTGCAGCAGCCTGTCCTGCAAGGTGTGAGCCTCTGGCAAGGAACGCCCGTGGCCAGCACCTGCAGCTCTCTCAGCTCGGTCCTCGCATCCTTTGGCTCCTCCAGAATCTGCTAACTGTGTGGCCTTAGGCGAGTGGCCTGGTCTCTCTGAGCCTCAGTTTCTTAGCCTGTGAAATGGGGAAAGAAATCACATCGTGCACTCAGGGCTGATGTAGGGTCAAGGAGAAAATAAGTGTGAAATGACTTTCTAACTTCTAGCAGGAAGTTAGTTGCTGGGGTTTGGCTTTTTCCAATTCCGCTCAGTTCCTCAAGGAGTCATTGAGCCACGGGACAGGTGCACATCGGGTGGGTGCTGGCACGTAGCAAGTCCTCTCCAGGTGTTTGAAGCTTTCTACATCCCGATCCCTGGGGAGGCCACAGGCAGCCCCCTTTCCTGGGCTTCTAAGGTAGAGCCTGATTTCGACACAGCTTTGCTCCAGCAGGTTCCTGGCATCTGAGACACGTGAGTATTCTCGTCATCATCCTGCCTTTGCCCTTGCTCCGAGGTCCCCACAGGCTAACGGGCCCAGCCACCAAGCCGTCCCAGGCAGCATCCTCAAGTCCCAAAACCCCTCCAGGAAGCCCCAGACACGGCCCCCTCCTCCCACCCATCCTGAGAGCAGCCCCAAGCCAGCACTGGCAAGGGCGGCAGCCGGTCAAGCTGCCATCCCAGCCCCAGTTACCTCTGTTCAGCTGCTACCCGTGCCTGGGGCCCCGCACGCTGCTCACCTTCCGTGCCCAGCCCTCGCCTCACCGTCTCGCCTCGCCAAGGGTCTTACGGCTTCCTTAGCATCTGGAGCGGCTGTGCCGATCGCAGGGATCAGGTAGAAGGGAGTTGTTATCCGGGGGGTCTGGAAGCGGCAGGGGGTCTGCCCGTCACCCTTCTCCCTGCCCCTGGACATGACAATGTTGCAGGAAGGACTGAACCAGCAGTCAGGAGAGCAATGCGCTCTGTGCCCCTTGTCTGTCTCTTGGCACCGCTGGATCTCGGGGGGCTTTAGTTTGTAAGACGTGAGGCCACCTCGCCAGCCACTTAGTAAACCCACTTGGCCTTCACGGCTTCATCCCATTCCCACCCAAAACAAACCTGGGAGGAAAGCAGAGTGGGGCTCATGCGCGTCCAGTTCACGGTGGAGGGAATGAAGACCGCACTAGTTGGTGCGAGCGGCATAACTGCACCCAGCAAGGGTGACCGATATTTTGGGACGGCCATTTTGATATGGTCTTGAGGACATTTGGCCAGCACCTAAAAAAGAAATTTCCTAATTAAAAAAAAAAGTTATTACACGTTGAGCATCCCTAATCTAAAAATCTGAATAATGCTGCAAAATCCAAAACTTGATGCTCACTTGACTTCATGTGTGAGGGGTGCAGGTGGAGTAAAAGCATCAAAGAAAACTACCTTCAGGCTGTGTGTGTAAGGTGTGTGTGAAACACAAGTGAATTTTGTGTCTAGTCATAGGTCCCATCCCAAAGATGGGACATAAATATGCATAAATATGCAAATATTCAGAATTAACAAAACTCCAAAATACTCCTGTCCCAAGCATTTCGAATAAAGGATGGTCAACCTACGTTACCTAGCATGGGGCTCAGAAGAGCCCTACGCAAGCCCTGCCCTGTCTCTGGTGGGCTGGGCTGGGGTCCGAGAGGCCTCAGCACTGACAAATTATGGAGTATAAAGAATTTTTGGTACCAATGTATTTGGCTATTTTTAAAAATTATTTATTTATTTTATGTGTTTATTTGAAAGGCAGAGAAACATAGAGACACAGATAGACAAGAGCTAGTTCACTCCCCAGATGTCTGCGGCAGTGAGAGCTGGGCCAGGCCCAGGCCAGGAGCCAGGAGCTCCATTTGGATCTCCCATGTGGGTGACAAGGACCCAACGACTTGAGCCATCAGCTGCCGCCCCTAGGTGTGCATTAGCAGGAAGCGGAATGGGGAGCTGAGCCAGGTCTCGAGCCCAGGCACTCAGCTCTGGGATGCAGGGGTCCCAGGCGGCACCTGGGTAGAGGAACAAATGCAACGTATCTTACACATAATGGGTGCTAAATAAACAGCAGCTAGTATTTTCTAGAAGGAAATTCTCTGTTGGCACCTACATCCGAGTCCAGGCGTCTTCCTGGGAACTTCCTTTCCTGTGAAAGGTAGCGAAGAAGGAACTAAACTGACCTCCTTCTCTAAGACCGAATATCCTGCCCCTTCCTCTTCCGACTGCTCCCTCTCAAAGACACGGCAGAGTGAGGAAGAGCCTGTGCCCTGGATCCAGACTCTCATCCCTGTCACCTATCAGCTATGAGATCCTGGGCAAATTTCTTACTGCCTGGTGCCTCAGTTGTCTCATCTATAAAATGGGCTTGCATATTTTATCCCACCTCCTAGAGGGGCCGCGAAGAGTGAACGAGTTAACACATGCAAAGCACTTGGAAAGACCTCAATCCGTGTTCTTCTAACCTGGTCCGTGGCGCAGCTCTCCTCGCTCAGCCATGTGGGTCCAGTGTGGGCAGCCCACTCCCAGGCTTGCATCCCCCAGGATGCCGAGCGAGCAGACAGGCGTGCGTTCTCCTCATGCTCGCTGGCAGGACTCAAGAGCAGATCTTAGAGGGGAGAGGGGGAAAAGAACTAGCGACCTCCAGGCCTGTCGCCGAGTGAAGGACTTTACCTACTGCTTCCTTCTCACCCTTATGGTGACTCTGTGTCAGGAACAGTGGCCTCAAAATCACACAGCCATTAAGTGAGAGAGCAGGGAGCCACGCCGAGGAGTCACGGCTTTGTGGCGGTCTCGGTCAAGTGCACCCCAACCGTAACAGTCAGGGCCACAGAGCCTCAGCCCAGTCCTGTGTAGCTCTCCCTGTAGAAGAGCGTCTTACGCTGCCTGCCGTGCCTCCCTATGCATTATCCTATTACTCTCCCTCCAGATTCCCCCAGCCTGCACTAGCCATTCGAGCTAGAGGAGGCAGGGAGTATTACACCCATTACACAGACGGAAGAGTTGAGTCGGCACCTTTCCCCAAGTGATTGAGCTCTCCTTGTGGCCTGAGGCAGAGCAGGACACTGGACCATGGGTTCTCTTCTATCCCCAAGACAACCATTTCCAAGCTCTCTCTCATCTGTTCTTGGCCCCTCCACCCGTGACAGATGAGAATGAGAGTCCCAGATGGGCCCAGGCAGTGCCTCTCCTAGAAGCAGGGGAAGGAGGCGTTCAATCCAGGCTGATGAGAGCCGCCTCCCCAGCCAGGCCACTCACCTCCACTCCCCAGAACGCCAGGGCTCCCTGCCTCTCCAAGTTCACGTTTGCAAGTTGTCAGAAACAGACAACTTGGCTTCAAGTCTCCTAGTGCATGTTGGCTGTCCCCTCTGAAGCCCTGGGGGCTGTGAGAGTCCCAGCTGATCCTGGGACCAAACAGACAAAGATTCCAGAATTGCTGCAGGGCAGCCAAGCCATGTGGCCCAGCAGAAAGCAGGCCATCGGGGACCTAGGACTGGGAGATCCTCTCTGGAGCAGGGACACAGGAGCTGCTGGCAGAGAACGCGTGCTCCAAGGCGTCGCTTTGGGCAAAGAAGAGTTCCTTACCGCCGAGAGCGGGAGTGCCCTCTCCCAAGCATTCTCTGCCCTGGGACTGGGCTCGGGGCCTCCCTGCCAAGGTGAGCCTCTGTCAGATTTGTCCTTCTAGCTGGGCCTGTCTGATGCTCTCACCCCTAGCTCAAGACTGTGCAAAGGTAATGGGTCCAGGCACATGTCCTCCCCCAACGTGGGCATGGACAGCCACCCAAATGTGTCACAGAATGAGAGGAACCCTGGCCTGGAAATTGGGACCCCCACATTGGTAAGCCTGGCCTCTGACACTGTAACTTGACCGTCCCAGGAGGGGCCTGCATCCCCACTCCTGTCCCACAGAAACATCAGGAAGCCATCAGACAAGGACAGGGGTGAGAAGCAGGGACAGCGGCTGCAGGGCTGGGCTCCTAACAGCACATGGCATGTTTGCCTCCTCCCTCTGACCAGCACAAAGGTGAGCTGCAGATCCCCAGGACTCTGCCGCCAGCCCAGCCTAATTGTAGCAGGGAAGACAGACTCCAGCCCTGGTGAACCCCATCAGTGTCCCCAAGCTCATCACGGTGGGGCTGGCTCTGCACTTGGCTGAGTTCCCACTCCAGGATTATCTCCTAGGCCTGGTGGGGAAGGTCGGGGGCTACTAAGCAGAAAAGAAAGTCTCAGGGAGCCACCTGCCAGCCTCATCGCCCCACCCCCCGCCCCTTTCTCTTCCAGGAACCCAGAACAGAATGCCTTTATCTCCACAAGGAAATAAAAGGGATCCTAGCTGGGAAATTCCCCCACGGAAAAGAAATAACCAAGATAAACAACTCTATTGCCTTTGGCTCAGAGCAGTAGGGGAGTCTCTGGGAGCAGGAGGGGGAGGGAGTGGGGCCGAGGCATGTGGGAGGCCTGGGAGATAGAGCCCGGGTCCCCTCCTACCTGCAGAGGCCTTATCTTTATGGGTGCTCATTGCTGCCCAGGGCCTGTGATCTTTGCCTTCTCCTTTAGCACTCTTTTGTCAAGTCCACTCCAAAGTGTAAAGTCTGTCACATGGGGACTCCTGTGTCCTCCTCTAGGTTGTGGTTTGGGCCCAAGGACAGCTAGAGCCAGGGCAGGGCCCTGGGACCTTCAACCCTCCCCAGCCCCGGGGCTGTGTCCCTGGTGGTAACAAAGTCCAGGAGGGCAGCTTATCTCAGCTTCTCCATCTGGGCCTGCCAGGGCTCCCCAGACAAGACTGCCCAGACCAAGGCAGCTGCATTTTCAGTCCTGACCCCGTAACTGAGTCACCGGGAGACCCGAGGCCTATCATTCAGCATCTCGAGATGTCAGTCTTCGTCCCCGTAAAATGCTGGGATTCCACCTGTCTGCCTTACTTCAAGGGAAGCTATAGTGCAAGTGACATTGTGTCACGGTGTGCTCTGATAAGCCACAGAGGCTCTTCCACAGCCACAGTAAGCATCAGGGACAAGCACTCTGCTGTATTTGAGGAGTGACACTGAGCAGTGGTGACGCTAAGAGCGTGGACCCTGGGATCAGACAAAGCTGGCTTCAACTCCCCCCACCAACACACACACACACTTAACCTCTGTGTGGCCTTGGGCAAGCTATTTAATCTTCAAGCTTTCGTTCTCTCCATACAGAATGTATGTGCAGGGGTGATGAATTTAAAGGCATGTAAAACATTTAATATGGTGCTTAGAACATGTCTCCTCCATGGTCTTGGTGATTTCATGTGAACACAACACAACATACATCAGCCCCTCCACCGCCCAGGGAGGCAAGGAGGCAGCTGTGACAGAACCGTGGGGCCACTTATTGGTGGTAATCAATCTAATCAATCACCCAGGGAGCCGTTGCTGAGATCTGACAGTGTGCCTGGGACTGTGCACACAGGGCTGCAGGAGAAAGAGCCCTTGATGTCCCTTTCCACACTAAAGGACCATGAAGCTTAGTTAAGAAAGAAAAACTACTTATAACTATTAAGGAACAATAGACACTGCAGGACGATGGAACTTGGAATTGTGTGGGGAAAGGTGGAGCCATTTGTTCATTCAACAGGATTTATGTCCACTCCTGGAGATATAAAGCCAAGTGGGCATTACAGAAACTCCAAGGTCAACCAGACTTGGAAGGCAGAGGAGCTTCATCTGCTTGTGTTATTGTCTTGCAGTCTCTCCCGCGTCGGCAGCCCAGGCCTAGTGCCCTCACCAGCCACCAGCCATGGCTCTCTTCTTGCTCACCTGCCTGCTGGCTGTCTTTTCAGGTAGGTATGTGGCCAGGCCAACTTCTTCCAAGCCCCCCACAGAATCCAGTTCCCTGGGGCACTGAGATCAGAATTATCCCCGGGGAAGCCCCAACAACTTGCACTCGGTTGAGGAGCCCCACGGAGACAAGGCAGGGAGGCCATGTCTTAACATGAGCCCTGGGAGTCAGGGCAGGAATGACAATTCCAAGCTCCATGGCTGGGGTCTGGGAGGGGTCTTCTCTGTGAATGAAAATACCTTGACCTCAAACCAAGCAGACTTGTGATGGGATTTGGGGCGATCCCTTATCCTTCCCGGTTCTCAATAATTTTATCTGGAAACAAAGAAAACTATCCACAAAGTGTTGCAGAAATACAAGAAATAACAGCAAGTTGTGTCTAGCACCCTACAAAAGCGGCAATGTTTGGGGGGGCAGGGCACAGTAAGTTTATCACACAGTCCCCACAGGGGCTAGGACCGATGAGTTATCACAAGACTGTAATAACAGGCGTCATCCTTACCCCCAAACCTGGCAACTGCCCGGCTGGAGTTGATGGTAAGTAGTTCACCGGGGCCCATGTGTTAGGCAGGCTTCACCGCCCCAGGGCCTCAAAGTGTTCCATCTCCTGTCCCCACAGCGGCCACAGCACAAAGCTCCTTATTGGGTCCCAGCTCCATATTTGGTCCCGGGGAGGTGAATGTTTTGGAAGGCGACTCGGTGTCCATCACGTGCTACTACCCAACAACCTCCGTCAACCGGCACAGCCGGAAGTTCTGGTGCCGGGAAGAGGAGAGCGGCCGCTGCGTGACGCTTGCCTCGACCGGCTACACGTCCCAGGAATACTCCGGGAGAGGCAATCTCACCGACTTCCCTGAAAAGGGGGAGTTTGTGGTGTATTTAAACCGACTCAGCCAGAGCGACTCAGGGAGCTACAAGTGCGGCGTGGGAGTCAACGGCCGTGGCCTGGACTTCGGCGTCAACGTGCTGGTCAGCCAGAGTAAGGACCCAGCCCCCAGGGCTCCCGGGGGAAGGCTGGGGGATGCGGGAGGAAGAGCTTCCTGACAGGCAAGGGTGTCCTGGCTCAGGAAGCTTCCTCCTCCCAAGGGAGAGAATTTCATGCCGGGACGCGGGAGGCAGATGAGGCTGCCTGGGGCGGGGGCAAGGCGGGCTGGGTCTTCCAGGCTTCTCAAATGTTGGGCCAGTACAGAGGCCCTGGCTCAGGGCGGGCGCCAAGAGGCCAGCGTTTCTTACTGTGTCTGTTGCAGGTGGGACGGGACGGGAGAGGTTGGTAGGGAAACTTACAGTCCTGCTGCTGCTTCTTTTTTAATATTTATAATTATTTATTTTTTTATTTGAAAGGCAGAATTACAGAGAGGGAGAGAGATGGGGGAGGGAGTCTTCCAGCTGCTGGTTCACTCCCCAAATGGCTGCAATGGCTGGAGCTGGGCAGATCCAGAGCCAGGAGCTTCTTCCGGGTCTCCCATGTAGGTGCAGGGGACCAAGGATATGGGCCATCTTCTACTGCTTTCCCAGGCCATAGCAGAGAGCTGGATCATAAGTAGAGCAGCCGGGACTCGAACCAGCGCCCATATGGGATACCAGCACTGCAGACAGTGGTTTTACACACTATGCCATAGTGCCAGCCCCCAGAAGGCTGCTTTTAAAATGTATATGTGTGTGTGTGTGTGTGTGTTACCAACTCTGCATCAGTTAGAGCCTTGTTTCTAAACAAAATGCCATGGTCCTAATGCTTGGGTCACCGAATAAGCCTATTCTGAGAAAGAGACAAGAAGAAAAGCTCTTTGCTACTAGAAGTCAGTAAGGAGGGCATGTTAGCTGTCCAGGGCACAGGGAAAGGGGTCTGAGGGAGGAAGTCTGTCAACCCCCTGCCCTGTGTCCCTTCTGTCCATTTCAACACACATGCTCCCGGACACCTGCCGCACATAGGCGTTGTGCTGGACTGGGCAAAGCAAACATGAGAAAGCCATGTCTCTGTGCCCCAGTCCGCGGGTAACATAAACGACCCCCTACTAGGTTAGATGCACTCCGAGATGCAGAGCCGAGTAGGGGCGACCACAGAGGAGAGGGTACTGCAAGCTGGGGAGGCTTCGTGGAGGAGACAGCAGTGAGGCTGGGCCTCGGGAGGCACTGGGAGTAGAGGGCGAGACCATTCTTACCCACCTCAAGGGTCATGGTCTCCACCTCTGTAGCAAAAGTTCCTGAGAGAAAAGTTTTACATGCAGAGGATCTTCAAATAAACCTCCAAAGACAGGGGAAAGTGAGCTGATTAAGTGCTTGGGTTCGGTGAAGTTGGATGGCTGGGTAGGAATGCGAGCTGACACAGCCGGCCTGAGCCCATGGAAACGGATGGCGTGGGGAACCCGGTGTGGGGAACCCGGCGTGGGGAACCCAGCGGGCTGTCTGCCCAGGCTCCTCTCGGCCCATTGGCCACAGCACTTCTCAGTCCCGGGTATTAGGCAGGACCCTCTGGAATGCAGGTCTTAATTATTTTTTTAAAAAAAGAGATATATTTTATTTATTTGAACAACCAAGTTAGAGAGAGAGAGAGAGATCTTTCATCTGTTGATTCACTCCCCAAATGGCCGCAACAGCCCGGATGGGCCAGGCTGACACCAGGAGCCAGGAGCTTCTTCCAGGTCTCCCACGTGGGTGCAGGGGCCCAAGCGTTTGGGCCATCTTCTGCTGCTTTCCCAGGCGCATTACAGGGAACTGGATCAGCAGTGGAGCAGCTGGGATGAAACCGGTGCCCATATGGGATCCTGGTGTTGTAGGCGGCGGCTTTACCTGGTCAGCTACAATGCCAACCCCACCTTAATTTCTTGATGGCCACCTGTTACATAGAAGGGTTGGGGAGCAGTTTTTTTAGGTCTTGTGCCTGGATTGGGAGAAAGGGTGCTCTGGTTCCTAGGAGTTACCTTGGAGAAGAGGAATATCAGTGCCTATAGCCTGCCTTGGGTCAGGATTGGGGGAGAGACCCTGCTTCTGGGACCTCCACCCTGGGCGCTGTTTTCTGAACTCCATCAGACACCCTGGAGAGGGCCTCTCTGGAAAGCAGCCATTGCAGGTCCCAGGCCCACCCAGACCCTCACAGGGAGGATTAGGTATCTACGGTGCAAGGAAAGTGGAATCACACCTTGCCCCGCCCTCCCCGCCTCTCATCCTGCAGAGCCAGAGCCTGATGATGATGTTTACAAACAATATGAGAGTTATACAGTAACCATCACGTGCCCTTTCACATATGCGACTAGGCAACTAAAGAAGTCCTTTTACAAGGTGGAAGACGGGGAACTTGTACTCATCATTGATTCCAGCAGTAAGGAGGCAAAGGACCCCAGGTATAAGGGCAGAATAACGTTGCAGATCCAAAGCACCACAGCAGAAGAATTCACAGTCACCATCAAGCATCTGCAGCTCAGCGATGCTGGGCAGTATGTCTGCCAGAGTGGAAGAAACCCCACTGCTGAAGAACAGAACGTTGACCTCCGACTGCTAACCCCTGATGTGCTCTATGGAAACCTGGGGGGCTCGGTGACCTTTGAATGTGCCCTGGACTCTGAAGAGGCAAACACGGTAGCATCCTTGCGCCAGGTTAGGGGTGGCAATGTGGTCATTGACAGCCAGGGGACAATAGATCCAGCCTTCGAGGGCAGGATCCTGTTCACCAAGGCTGAGAACGGCCACTTCAGTGTAGTGATCGCAGGCCTGAGGAAGGAAGACACAGGGAACTATCTGTGCGGAGTCCAGTCCAATGGTCAGTCTGGGGATGGGCCCACCCAGCTTTGGCAACTCTTCGTCAATGAAGGTGAGACCCCAGAGTGGGGGCGGGAAGGGGCGGGGCAGCCTGGCAGGTGAGCGCCTGGCTCAGCTCCCTGAGTCTGCTCATCAGCCATCCACCCTCTGATGAGCCTGATGCTCTGTGCGCAGCCTATGTCACGGCAGTCCCTGCTGAAAGGGAATGAGGAGGTGCAGGCACGAAGCACAGAGGGTTAGGTTGTAGCTTGGGACACCCACACCCCATATCAGAGTGGGTGTGGTCAATACAGCCTCCTGCTAACGGGCTTGGGAGGGAGCAGATGGCGGCCCAAGCACTTGGGTTCCTGCCACCCACGTGGGAGATTCGGATGCAGTGCTGGACTCAGAACCGGCCCAACTCCAGCTGTTGCTGGCATTTGGAGAGTGGACCCGCAGGCGGAGATCTCTCTCTTCCTCGCTCTAGGTCTCCTGCTGTCTGTGAGTGTGTATATCTCCTCTCTCTCTCACTCTGATTTTCAAGTAAACAAACAGAAATCGTAAAAAACAATAGTAAAAAGGAATGAGCAGAGTGAAGGTGGTGACCGAGGCAAGACTTGCAGGGTTCTGTGTCTCGGTGCCGTGGCGGGCTCTGCAGTGGCTGGCTGTCCCCTCCCCCAGCCCTGAGCAAGGTGGGTGCCCATCCCCCACATTCAGATGGGAGAAAGATGGGCTCCCCTTGTCCTCCAGGCTTTCCCAGAGGGGCAGCACCCCCCCACCCCAGCTCTCCATCTCCATCGTCTGCTGCCTCTCACCAGGACCTGGCCTGTTCAGCTCCGCGCGGGCAAGTCTTTAAGGTGGTGAAATCCCCAGACCCCGCTCTTGCATAGAGTGGCGCTCAGGAGACCAGGCGAAGCAGCCCTGCAGTGCACAGCCTCTGACCTGGCGCCTGCTCGAAGGGGCACCTGCTCTTGCACCTCCTTTCCATGGCAGCCCTGCGTCCTCGCCAGCTTCCTCTGCTTCTGCAGTTGCCCAGGGCTCTCTCGGGGCCTCAGTGTCAGCTGCTTGGCAAGCGGCTGTCCTGCTCAACAGTTAGCTTGCTGTGCCACACGGCCTGAGTCTTGAACCCTCCATTCTAAATACACTTTCTTCATCAGGAACCCGTCAGACAGGCAGAAACTTACACAGAGGGAGGCTTTGTAAGAAACCAGAGGAAAGGGGCTGATACTCTTCTTTGAACCCCTTCTATTCCCTGCTCAGAATAAAGTGGGGGAGAGAGGGGTGGGAATTGTGGCACAGAGGGTTAGGTTGCCACCTGCAACACTGCCATCCCATATGGGAGTGCCGATTCATGTCCCAGCTGCTCACTTCCGAGCCAGCTCCCTGCTAATGCACCTAGGAAGGCAGCAGAAGATGGCTCAAGTGCTTGGGCCCCTGCCAACCCATGGATGGAGGACCAGGCTCTTGGCTTTGGCCTGTCCCATCCCCAGCCTTTGCAGCCGCTGGAGAGTGAACCTGTGGATGGAAGATCTCTCTCCCTCCCTCTCTCCCCCTCTCTCTGTCACTCTGCCTTTAAATAACTAAAAGAAAGGAGATGTCAGACTGGTGGGGAAGGTCTCCGGGGTCTGGTCCCCGGGACTCGGGGGCTGAGCTCCTGGGAGAAGGTTGTGAAGCCACGTGAGGCTACTGTGTGTGGCCACACTTCCAGCTGTTTCTGTCTATGCTTGCAGAGATCGACGTGTCCCGCAGCCGCCCTGTGTTGAAGGGCTTTCCAGGAGGCTCCGTGACCATACGCTGCCCCTACAACCCGAAGAAAAGCGACAGCCACCTGCAGCTGTATCTCTGGGAAGGGAGTCAAACCCGCCATCTGCTGGTGGACAGCGGCGAGGGGCTGGTTCAGAAAGACTACACAGGCAGGCTGGCCCTGTTCGAAGAGCCTGGCAATGGCACCTTCTCAGTCGTCCTCAACCAGCTCACTGCCGAGGATGAAGGCTTCTACTGGTGTGTCAGCGATGACGATGAGTCCCTGACGACTTCGGTGAAGCTCCAGATCGTTGACGGTAAGAGCTGAACTGGGACAGAAGGGAGGAAGCCTGCAGAGCTCTGAGCCTGCAGAGCCCACCCCCAGCCATCTTCCTCCTGCCTTGCCTACCTCCATGCCAGTGGGACATCCTCAGGAGGCAGCCTACCCACCCCGAGCCACAGGTCCAAACCTACACCAAGCACCAAGCACCCTCCCAGTAACCACAAGGAGCACCTCCTACGCTCAGGCACTCTGGCCTCTTTTGCAGTATGTGCTCATCAATTGAAGCATATTGAAGATAGCTCTTCGCATTCCAAAAGGAAGGGGAGGGGAGGGCATTTGGTGCAGTGGTTAAGACACCACTTTGGGATGCCTGCATCCCACATCCGAGTGCCTGGGTTTGATTCCAGCTCTGCTCCCTCTTCGGGCTTCCTGCTGATGCACATACTGGGAGGCAGCAGGTGATGGATCAAGTAGTTGGGTCCCTGCCACCTGTATGGGAGACCTGGATGGAGTTCTGGACTCTTGCCTTGGGCTTGGCCCAGTTCTGTCTGATGCAGGCATTTGCCAAGTGAACCTACAGATAGAAGATATTTCTTTCTCTCTCTCTCCTCTCTCTCTCTCTCTCTCTCTCTTCCTTTAAAATAAAATGAAAATAAATAAATAGAGAGAAAGAAGAGTCAGGAGAACATGCTGAAGTCCAGGTACAAAGTTCTGTGTTCGATGACACATTCTGGATTGACCATGATGGACAACTACAGTAACTACTGTATGTGTTCAGCTTCATGTACAGGGCAATTCAGAAAGTTTGTGGAAGGACAGAATTAGAGGGTAAGTTTATTTTGGTGCAAAAAATTTTTTGAAAACCATACATAGATGGGTCTTCAAAAGTTCATGGAAAAACGTGCATTATGAAAAAAACCATGTATGAATTTCAATTCTTTTTGCACCAAAATAAGCTTATCTCTTAATCCCACTTTTCCACAGTTTTGAACTTGACAATGCTATCAGAAAGTAAGTGTGGACAAAGGTCCCACTGCAGCCACATCCCCGTGGCAGCTCAAGTACCAACTTCTGTGCCTCTGGCTCCCCTCCCCCTCCAGGAGAACCAAGCCCCACGATCGACGAGTTCACTGCTGTGCAGGGAGAGCCTGTTGAGATCGCCTGCCACTTCCCATGCAAATACTTCTCCTCCGAGAAGTACTGGTGCAAGTGGAATGACCATGGCTGCGAGGACCTGCCCACTAAGCTCAGCTCCAGCGGCGACCTTGTGAAATGCAACAACAACCTGGTCCTCACCCTGACCTTGGACTCGGTCAGCAAAGAAGACGAGGGCTGGTACTGGTGTGGCGCGAAAGACGGGCACGAGTTTGAAGAGGTTGCGGCCGTCAGGGTGGAGCTGACAGGTGAGTCTCCGAGGGCAGAGCCTGCACCCCCAGAACCCCAAAGCCCCTAACAGCTTCTCCACCAAGGGTGGCCCCGAGGTTTGGCTACAGGAGGCTGGACGTGGGGAGGAGCCCTTCAGAAAGGATGCCCCTAATAACCAGACAAACTCAATAAAACCAGTTGCTCTGCCATCTGCCCCCAGCGTTAAGACAAGTTAATGCTTAAGACAACCAGACTGCTGTCCCTGCTCCACCTAGAAATCCTCCCTGAGCACACAACTCCGGGCGCAAGCTGCGATGCCTGCTCTCTGAAGAGGGCCAGGCCCTTATAAGGTCCGAGCAAGAAAGGGAAGGCAGCTTCGTCCACAGGGTTTGCATTGAAGCCTCTTATTAAAATGCCATAGGACATGCTTTATTCGTAACGTGGCTATTTCTAGTGCCCTAGAGACGCTGCGGTGTAAGGGGCCCATCCCCAAGATACCACCGGGGGGCAGCATGGTCACACTGAGCCCTGCACTCAGTGCCGAAGCTGGGAGTCAGCCCCCCCCCCCCGTGCACACCTGCATCTCTGACTCGGAGCCCTGAGGGTGGAAGTGAACTTGGTAGTAACCGGGTAGAGACCGTCTGTGACGAGCCAGAGCAGGTCACTCCTCCCTGTCTCCAAGCTCATCCCAGATCCCATCCCCCACAGCCTTGAGGTCCAGCCTCCCACTGCCCCCCACCTGATTCTGGGATGCCTGATCATGTCTCAGTCCTCAGACCTCCAGACCTGGAGGAGGAAGGACAAGGACAAAAAGTATAACCCTGCCCCCCTCTCCCGCCCCACACCGTTCAACCCCAGAGCCAGCCAAGGTAGCTGTCGAGCCAGCCAAGGTACCTGTCGACCCAGCCAAGGCAGCCCCCGCTCCTGCTGAGGAGAAGGCCAAGGCCGTGGTGCCCAGTGCCCAGGAGAAGGCAGTGGTACCCATTGTCAAGGAAGCTGAGAACAAAGTCGTCCAGAAACCCCGGCTCCTTGCGGAGGAGGTAGCAGTGCAGAGTGCGGAAGACCCAGCCAGTGGGAGCAGAGCGTCTGTGGATGCCAGCAGGTGAGCGAAGTTGGGGTCCCTGCTCAGAGAATGCCCCGGGGCCTCCAGGGCCCAGGAGGAGAGCCTATCTGCCCCTGGGCCCACAGCTGCCTCTGGTGCCACCCCGGGGGAGGGCCCTGCGGTGGCTGCTGTCTCCTCCTACAGCCCCGTGCTGCTTACCACCCCGCTCAATCTCCCAGGCCTGGGGGTGCAGAACAGGCCCAGTCCTTGCCTTCGCCCTGCCTGGGAAGGCTTCCTGGAGAAGCAGGGCTAGGGAGCTGCACGGGCACACTGGGTGGACCCGGGGGCCCCAGCCCAGCCACCAGTACCTCCACGCCCTGGGGCTCCCTTGCGGGGATTAACCAACGTTCTCCTTTCTCCAGTGCTTCTGGACAAAGCGGGAGTGCCAAAGTGCTGATCTCCACCCTGGTGCCCTTGGGGCTGGTGCTGGCAGCGGGGGCCATGGCCGTGGCCATAGCCAGAGCCCGGCACAGGAGGAACGTGGGTGAGTCCCCAGGTGCCCCCGCCCACAATGTCCTGGCACAGCTGCCCACAGAGGAGGCTGTGTCCTGCCTGCCTAGGCACAGACAAGGGATTCTGGGAAAGATGACTCCACCCACCCCCGCATGGCAAATTCAGCACTTCTGCTCAAATTCTGCCCCGGGGTCCAGGTTCGGAGGCCAGGCCACAGAAGAGGAGAGCAGGAAGCAAAGTCCTGGGTCTTGGCCTGGTGTGATCACCATCAAGACCTGGGCATGTCCCCGGCCCGTGCCTCAGTTTCCCCCCGGCTCAAGACAGGGGCAATAATAGCTGCCCCACAGAGCTGACCTGAGGACCACAAGAGGCGCACGCACTGAACAGTCACTCGGTGGCAGACAAAGGCCGAGGGACAAGGAGTTGATCACCTTGGAGAGGGACTGGGAGGAGGCTCTGCCCTCTTCCTTCTGCTTTGGGTCCTGGTCAGAGGGGAGCCCCTAGGGACCCCCACCCCTTCAGCTGACCTGTGGGGCCACCATGCTCAGCCCAGGGGGAGCGGCACATGCCAGTCTGCTCTGCCCCGACCCAATTCCTCTTTGTCTCGGACAGACCGAGTTTCCATCGGAAGCTACAGGACAGACATTAGCATGTCAGACTTGGAGAACTCCAGGGAGTTCGGAGCCATTGACAACCCAAGCGCCTGCCCCGACGCCCGGGAGACGGCCCTCGGAGGAAAGGATGGTAGGTCCCTCACTGGAGGGAGTTCTCCACTCCTGGGGAGGGCGAGAACCCTGGGCAGGGGTACAGGGTGGGAACAGGGCACGAGCAAGGCTCACCCACCCCTCTCTGATGTGTGCAGAGTTAGCGATGGCCACCGAGAGCACCGTGGAGATTGAGGAGCCCAAGAAGGCAAAACGGGTAAGGGTGAGGAGGGGGAAGCAGGCCCCTGCTGCGTGGCTCCAGGGCACCGCAGGCCGGTGTCAGGAAGCTCGCGACCCACGTGGTGGCTGAGCCCCGACTGGGGGAGATGGTGCTGTGCCCAGGAGGACTTTCTGAAGGAGAGGTAGCCCCTCCTGCTTGGGCGGTGTGGGTGAGGATGAGGCTAAGAGAGGGGTGAGCTGCGTTTCCAGGCTGTAACCCTGTGGCAGGGAGGGAAACTGAGAGGTGAGGAGGGCAGGTGTCTGAAAGATGCGGGCACAGGTCCAATGCTGGTGTCAGGTGCATGCTGGTCCCGGGCTGTGGAACCCGTGTCCCTAGGGTCACCCGGCCCCCCTTGATGGGGTGCTTGGACCAGCTTTGGCCTGGCTGTGGACAACGCTCGCTCGTGGTGGGCACCAGAGGTCCCTGCCCACCTGGACAAAGCGCCCCATCACGCAAAACCCCACCAGAAGCAACTCCTGCCTCTGAGCTATATATTCACTGCCCCTCGGGCAGCGCTCGGGGGCCCTAGAGGGAGGCTTGGTGGCTTCTTGCTGTTGTCTGCTTTCCCTCCAACGTCAGAGGCCCCGGCACTGGGTGCCAATGTGAGAAGGAGTTGAGTCAGCCCTCCCCTCCCGCCCAACGGTGCTGAAAAGCAGCCCCCCTGGGCCAGTGGAGAAGGAAAGCCGTGACCTTGCCCGCCTGGCCTCACCCGTGGCCTACGTGGGCCCCGCTTCCGGGGACAGGCCCGGGCAGCAGAGATGGTTCCACTCCACGTGTCGGAAGGAGGTAGTGAGACAGAGGCAGATATTTTTAGAGGCTGCAACTTTCCATTTCTCAAAATTAGTCCTCCTTTGCTGAGCGGGGGGGGTGGGGGCTGGAATGAGGACCGTGGGTCACGCAAGCTGGGGTTGCCGGAGCTGGGATCCCAGATTCAGGACCCCAGGTGCCTCCCCTGGCTCCTGCCCCCGCCTGCTGACTCCTCTCTCGCTGCCTCCCCAGTCATCCAAGGAAGAAGCCGACCTGGCCTACTCAGCTTTCCTGCTCCAATCCAACACCATAGCTGCTGAGCACCAAGATGGCCCCAAGGAGGCCTAGGCACAGCCGGCCGCCGCCACCGCCGCCGCCGCCGCCACCGCTGCCGCCGCCGCCACCTGTGACAATCACCTTCCAGAATCACGTTGATCCTCGGGGTCCCCAGAGCCGGGGGCTCAACCGCCTGCACCCCCTACGCCCCCCCCCCCCACCTAAACTTCCCTACCTGTGCCCAGAGGTGTGCTGGTCCCCTCCTCCATGGCATCCAGGCCTGGCTCAATGCTCCTGTTGGGGTGGGGGTGTGAGGGGTTCCTACTTGCAGCCCGGTTCTCCCGAGAGAAGTTAAGGATCCAGGTCCTGAGGGAGGGGCCTCTCGAAGGCAGACAGACCAGAGAGGGGGGAGGAGCCCTTGGATGGGAGGCCAGAGGCGCTTTCCGGCCACCCCCTCCCTCCCTGCCCCCACCCTCCTTCCTTCATTCAAAAGTCCCAGTGGCTGCTGCCTAGGGTCCAGGCGCTGGCCGCACGCCTCCTCGAAGCCATTCTGCAAACATCACTGGAGGAAGCCAGGGCTCCTCCCGGGCTGTGTATCCTCACTCAGGCCTCCTGTCCTCCCCAGTATCAGGAGACGTCAAGCGTCTGAAGGCTGTGTGCCCTGGGCGTGTCTGCAAGTCACCCCAGACACATGTTCTTGCCATTTTACAGATGAGAACACTGAGGTTGTACTCAAGGGCACCCTGCGAGATGGAGCAACAGCAAACTAGATGGGCTTCTGCTGTCCTCTTGGCCAGAGGTCTCTCCACAGGAGCCCCTGCCCCTGTAGGAAGCAGAGTTTTAGAACATGGAAGAAGAAGAGGGGGATGGAAATGGACGCTGACCTCTCCCAGGCCCCCACAGGGGAAAAGGCCCCCTCCCTTTCTGTCACTCTCGGGGACCTGCGGAGTTGAGCATTCATGCCCCGTGTGTCTGAAGAGTTCCCAGTGGAAAGAAGAAAAGAGGGTGTTTGTCAGTGCCGGGGAGGGCCTGATCCCCAGACAGCTGAAGTTTAAGGTCCTTGTCCCTGTGAGCTTTAACCAGCACCTCCGGGCTGACCCTTGCTAACAAATCAGAAATGTGATTTAATCATTAAACATTGTGATTGCCACTGGGGAGGCTCGGCTGCGTTTGTCTCTTGTACCCTCGGTCTCCCAGACAACACTCCCAGAACCTGCTGCTTCCATCCCAGACTTCAACGCCCCAGGACGTGTGTCCACACTGAACTTCCCCCACCACCTCCACGGCTGGCCTGAGCGGTGCTTGGGAGAGCGCCTAAAAATAAGACCCAGATGCCCTTCAATTAAAGAAACATCCCATGTCCCCACCAGTAGTCAAGACCCTCAGCGCCATGTTCCAAAACACGAGACTGTACAGTGGGAGAAAACTCAGGGCAGCTAAGACCGGCGCTCCTGCTGGACGTCTTAGTAACGCACCAAGGAAGTGCTTACTCTTTGTTGTTGGTTTTTTTTTTTTTTTTAGCTTCATTTGTTTATTTGAAAACCAGAGTCGCAGAAAGAAAAAGAGAGGCATATAGACAGTGAGAGAGAGATTTTCCACCCAGTGGTTCACTCCCAAAATAGTTGCAACGGCCAGGGCTGGGCCAGGCCAAAGCCAGAAGCCAAAGGCTTCAACTGTGCCTCCTATGTGGGTGCAGGGGCCCAAGGACTTGGGCCATTTTCTGCTGCTTTTCCCAGGCACATTAACAGGGAGCTGGATTGGAAGTGGAGCAGCTGGGACTTGAACCAGTGTCCACATGGGATGCTGGCATTGCAGGCACCACAACGCTGGCCCCCAGGGGGTGCTTATTCTTAAATCTCGTACTTCCCAGGGTCCCTCACACAAGACCAAGAGGCTGCTAATCACATCTGGTGACCACATAAATATGTCCTTTCCATGGGATTTTCAACTGGAAGCTGATTAAGTAACAGCGTAGGGTTTATAAAGTCTCTTTTGGAGGCACAGTGCTTAGCTCAAGGATCCTCTTGCCTATTCAGATGAGTTAGCCTAGGTTCTGGCACCAAACCATGTCTCATTTCATAGCTGAAACTCCCCCCGGGCAGCTTGCACCCTGCCTCATCCTTCTCTCTGGGGACCCCGTGTGCAATTCTCCCAGTCTGCCCAGGGTGAACCTGTGCCTTCACCCAGGCCCTGAACCGAACGCCCCGACACTGTTTGCTTTCTGCGCCTGCCCTTGCCAGAGCTCCCTCATCCTCCATTGGTCTCCGCCTGCCAGCCCCACCAACCACAGTGCCCAGTGCAATCACCAAGGTCCCTGCTGGGCTCAGAGCCTTGAGCGCCTGCCCAGCAGCAGAGGCTGCCATCAGGAATGTTCGTTTCTCTCTCCTCTAGGGTGGGATGCATAATCAGCATCTCCCAGAAAAACTGCAAGTTATGGCAGACATCACCCCCGCCCACGCCCCACCATAGATGCATACGCGCACACACACACACACTCCAGGAAGCACTCTGTGACCCACCACAGGGTTAGATTCAGCTTCTGTGTTGAAGCCAATCCTGAGCTCATGTACCCTGGCCCAGTTCCTGAGGTCAAAGGCCAAGGAATGTCACCAACAGGTGACAGCGAGGATCGCAAGGTGCTGCCCAAAGTCCACCTGCTCTGCTGCAACCCGCTGCACTGAGAGGTCTTCATGAAGAAACAAGACGGTGGGACTGGTGCTGTGGCATAGTGGGCCAAGCCACCGCCTGCCACACCAGCATCCCCCATGGGCACTGGTTCGTGTTCCGGCTGCTCCATTCCCGACCCAGCTCCCTGCGAATGGCTTGGGGAAAGCAGCAGAAGATGGCCTAAGCACTTGGGCCCCTTGCTATCCACATGGGAGACCTGGAAGAAGCTTCTGGTTCCTAGCTTCCGCCTGGCCCAGCCTTGGACATTGCAACCACCTGGCGAGTGAACCAGCAGATGGAAAATCTCTCTCCCTGTGTCTCTCCCTCTCTCTCCCTCTCTGTAACTCTGACTTTCAAATAAATAGATGAATCTCTAGGGTCCAGCTTTGTGGCACAGTGAGTGCAATTGCCACTGTGGTGCCAGCTTCCCATACAGGCGCCAGTTCAAGTTCTGGCTATTCCACTTCCTATCCAGCTCCCCGCTAATGTGCCTGGGAAAGCAGTGGAAGATGGTCCGAGTGCTTGGGCCCTTCACCCACTTAGGCAACCCGGAAGAAGCTCCTGCCTCCTGGTTTCTACTTGGCCCAGCCTTGGCCGTTACAGCCATCTGGGGACTGCACAAGCAGATGGAAGATTCCCCCCCCCCCCAACCCCGCCCCAGCTTTCTGTAACTCTACCGTTCAAATAAATAAAATAAACCTTTAAATAAATAAGTATTTCAAAAAAAGAGGAAGGAAGCTGGTGCAGGGTTCCAGGCAGACAGGGATCGAGGGTGGGGGGACCACTATTCAGCCCAGTACAGGGAACGGACATCAACAATGGGACTGACGCTGGTAACCAATGAACAATGATAGTGCACAGCCAACACTCAGGGCACGCCTGAAATATTTGGCCACAAGGAAGACTTTCCCCATTTCTTGAATTATTTTGGTGGTTCTTCACTGAAAGTCCATTATATAATGAAATGACTGTGCATTACTGAGCCCCAGCAGGGGTTAGAAATTTGCTTACAGCAATTGGTTTTGTTCTGTAAAGCTAAAAAAAAAAAAATTTTAAAGATCTCTAATTTGTTTAAGACACAAGATAGAACATCTCTCCCAAGAACAGTAGGCAGTGGAGAGGACTGACTGTGCTGCGGTCCCCCGGCCAGAGAAGCGAGGAGACCGTGCCTCCCCACCCCCTGCTTCCCCGGCGTGATTAGCTGTACAGGAGACGGCGGTAGAAATAAGAAGTCATCTCATATGAGCGAGAAGGGGTCACACAGCCCAGCGGCCCCCACCGGCCACGGGGCTGTAGCAGGCAGGGAGCGGAGACCGCACAGTGAGCCAAGCACTTCTCCAGCTTCTCCCCTAGGCTGATAAGGAAAAGGGCCAGCAGGGCTGGCAGGGCTGGCACTGTGGCGTAGCGGGTAAAGCCGGCACCTGCCACGCCAGCATCCCATAGGGGCCCCGGTTCGTGTCCTGGCTGTTCCACATTCTGATCCAGCTCCCTGCTAATGGCCTGGGAAAAGCAGCAAAGGTTAGCCCAAGTGCTTGGACCCCTGCCTCCCTTGTAGGAGACCCGATGGAGCTCCTGGCTCCTGGCTTCCGCCTGGCCCAGCACTGATCATTGCAGTCATCTGGGGAGTGAATCAGTGGATGGAAGATCGCTCTGTCTCTCTCTGTCTCTCTGTCTCTCTCTCTCTCTCTTTAACTCTGGCTTTCAAAATAAATAAGTAAATTTTAAAATAAAGAAGGGAGCAGTCAACGCTTTCTCTTGAGAGCCAAAACTCTTTGTCCTAGACATGAGAACATGAATATTCTAAAATCCAGAGTTTTGCTGATTAAGCACATTAAAATGTGTCCAAGATGCCTACCTATGTGGGGTTTCAATCTTTGAAGACCAACAGGAATACGCCACATTCAGGAGACAGATCCTAGTCACTGACATTCTGCCACATTTTTCTAGAAGAAAGTCATAAGCAGGCCCGTGGTGAGGGGTCCTGCTCCTATGGAGTGGCTCACTCTGGGGCAGGCAAGGCTGCGCTGAGTCCCTGGAAGGATGCCAGAGCCAGGTGCCTCTGCTAGGGCAGGAGGGGGGGCTCCTGGGCACGTCCATCAGGCGAGGGAATCCTCATGGTCTCTGCTGTATGGAGCAGGAGGGCTGCTTATGGGTGGTGGAGTCCCTCCACTTGGAAAGGCCCAGGAGGTGGCACTTTGGAGCCTGCCCACGTGGGAGCCCAAGGGAGAGAGATATAAGCATACCACACTGCCCACCAGCACACACTCACATGCTAACATCATACACATCGCCTGCTTACACATCACACATGTTGACACATCACACAACATGCCTCATGTGCTCACAACCACACCACACTGCCCACCAGCACACACTCAGGTGCTAATGTCATACACATCACATATATACTTGTGGCTGCACATCACTCACACAAAGAACAACACACATCACAAAGCACACACACACATACGTACACATTCCCACCCATAGTCACACACATACATCTCATTCATTCGTTCCTTCATATTTGCTCTTTCCCTCCCTCCCCCTGGGTCTCCAAGCAGAGCCCAGCTGCGGCGTGTTGAAAGCAGTCTACTCAAGAGGGAAAGGAGGGAGCCGACCCCACTGAGACCTTGGGCACTCGGTCCCCTGACACCTTTGGCCATTTGGCGGCTGGAAGATATTACAACTACAGCTGCTTGGCCAGTGGAGGCCCAGAGAGGGGTGGGGCAGGGCAGGCCCGCCACCCCCACGCACGCTTCCTCTGCACCTGCTCTGAGCACCACGTTCAACTTCCACCCTGACCTTGTTGTTTTGTGCTTTGGACAGCATGTGACAAATCTGGCACATGGGAGCAAGTGCGGGGGTGTGTGTCGCACGCTGTGCCCGTGACTGCTCAGGAGCCAGTGGCCCTGGCAGCCTCCCCCTGCTTTGCCCCACCAACCACGTGGGAACAGCCTGAATCCCCCGTGGGCACAAGAGGTGCCAGATCTGCAGGCACTCAGAACCACCATCCCGGAATGAAGCATCTGGGAACAAGGCTCTGGGGCCCCCATAGGTAACAGCCCTGCACCCCTCCACACCACACGGATCTTACAGCACTTCCACGGTTGTGGTGTCTGCTAGGTGTTCCCAAAACTGTGGGGGGTGGGCAAGGCAGGGGCCAGCCCTGTTTGGTCAACGACAAAAACTAAGGCCTAGGGAAGCTTACCCACAGCCAGAAAGTGCCAGGCCAGGACAAGAACTCAGGTCTCTACCCAACATCCAAAGCTGTTTGCCTGGGGCCAGCACTGTGGCGCAGTGGGTAAAGCCATCGTCTGCAGGGCCCTTATCCTATAGGGGCACCAGTTTGAGTCCCAGCTTCTGTACTTCTGACCCAGCTCCCTGCTAATGGCCTGGGAAAGCAGTGGAAGATGGCCTAAGTGTTTGGGCCCCTGCACCCGCATAGGAGACCTGGAAGAAGCTCCTGGCTCCTGACTTCGGATTAGCCCAGCTCCAGCCATTGTGGCCATCTGGGAAGTGAATCAGCAGATGGAAGACCTCTCTCCCTCCCAATCTCTCTCTCTCCCCCACCCCCACCCCCCGCCTTTCAAATAAATAAGTAAATCTTAAAAAAAAAAAAAAAAAAGCTGTTTGCCTGATCCTGCATGGCCTTGGCAGCTCCCTCTGTCCTCCGACCCTCAAAGGGCTCCGCTCGTGGGCCCTGTGGTCCCAAAGGATGGTGGCCCTGCCAGGCCACTGAACCTCAGGCAATGCCCAGCGGTCACGGGGCAGCAGTGTGGGCCCTGCCGGCTGGCAGCACTCAGGGGACGGTTGGGTGAGGGGAGGGCTGAGGGGTGGCGAGGTGCTGAGTCAGCTTAGTGAGGCCCAGGGACGCTGTTGGTGGGGTGGGAGTGGGGGGCTCACACAGCCCCACCCCCATTTATTCCCCACATGAGAAAAGCGAGACTCACAGAAGAGCCGAGAATCGCTCAGAGTCCCTGCTCAGCATCCCCACCCGTAGATGCCCAGAGGACTTTGTCCACTGGTTTACTGGCAATGGGGTAGGGTGACAAAGAAATCATCTGACTTGAGTCCCAGGCCATGCCAGGGTGTCTCAGGCCAGCAGTTCCTGAGGTCGGGAACAAGGCAAGGCCTGCAGCCCAAGAGTCCAGTAATATCTCCTATGGGGCAGGCGCTGTGGCGGGGCAGGGCAGCCCACAGCCCACACCAGCGTGCCCCTGTTCGAATCTTGCCTCCACCTCTGATCCAGATTCCTACCAATGCACACTGGGAGGCAGCGGTTGATGGCTCCAGTACTTGGGTCCAATGCCACCCAGGTGGGAGGTCCAGATGGAATTCCTAGCTGCTGGTGTTGGCCTGGCCTAGCCCTGGAGATTGCAGGCATTTGGAGTGTGAACCAGCAAATGGAAGATGTGTGTGTGTGTGTGTGTGTGTGTGTGTGTGTGTGTGAGAGAGAGAGAGAGAGAGAGAGAGTCTGCCTTTCAAATAAATGAAAACAAACACTTGAAAAATACACGCTCCTGAAAAGCATGAGATGCCTGTCCAAGAAAAAGTGCCAAGGCAAAGGAAGGCCAGGCCTGCGCTTGCCACCAGCCTTGAGGGTGTCTAGAGACACCTTGAACCCCGGTGACCTGTGCTCACACAACACAACATGTTTTCTCAACTCCTGACTTCCGCTGTGGTTTGATGGCATTTTCTTTTTTAGCCTAAGACAAGCTAGCAAACAAGACAGGTTGTCATTTCCTCATTTGCAAGCCTTGTTCCTCAACGAGGCCAGAGATCTCCTGGAGGCCCCGCTCTGTGGAGGACTCCGGGCGAGCAGCGGGTCTCTCTCTGCTCTCCAGCGCCTCTTGGATGGGATCCTGCCCGGGAAGGAGCCATGGACTTCCGCCTCTGGCTGCTTTGCTTCCTGCCAGGTAAGTACTTGGGGAAGCACCTGAGACTCCCCGGGAGGCTGCAACTGACCACAGGCAACCACCAGCTCAGATGTTTCTGGACAGATTCAGATGCAACCTGGAACCGGGGCAGGACAAGGTTGGGAGCCTCCCTCTCCCCCTCTCTACTCCAGACGGTTCTCCTAGGCGCGCCAGGTGTTAACTCCTGGGCTGCAGGCGTCACCTGTCCTGCACAGTGCAGCCCACTCTTAGGGATGGAAAGGCAGGTACCTCCAAGGTTCTTTCCTTGCACCTCCACATCCTCAAACCTGAGTTTCTAAGGCGCCACTCTCAGGCAAGACTCTCTCCCCCTTTCAGTGGCTAGCACCCAGTTGCCGAATCCCGCATCTCGGCTTCCAGCTGTCATGGGGCACCCCGACTTCAACAGCATCCCCTCCCAGCACCTGAACTGCAGCACCACAACACTTTCTCTCAAATTCCTCCTTTCTCACCATCTGAACCGACTGTGTGTCTGCCCTGTCTCTGACATTAGCCACGGATGCCAGGAGGCCTCTTGACCACCTGCCCCGGCTTTGATTCACCTCACAACTGACTCACAATCTGCCCGTTTCTTAACTATCCCTCCCACGCCTCCAACTCAGCCTGCGTGCAACTCCTGATGAGTCTTCCTAAGGCTCCATGCTGATCATAGGATTCCCCTTACCCAGAACCTTCCACGGCTCCCAGCACCCACAGAGCTAATCGCACACACTTTGGACTGCCCTTTGACCCACCCAGCCTATCACACCCCCGCACTCTCCCAACCTGCAGCCAGCCTGGACTCACCCTAGGACAGGCGCCGTGCACCCCTGCCACCCGGCCCGTGCTTGCTGTGTGGCCTCCAAGAGCAGCAGCACCCCTGCTCTCACCTGCACCTTTTATGGGTCCTTCAATGTTCCTCTCAAATTCCATCTTCCTCTCGTAGACTTTCTGAGCCTCCTCTTCCGAACTCCAGTCACCGATCGCGTTCTGTCTCGGGCCGTGGCTCGGCATGTGTCCATCTCACTTGGTTTATGAAATGATGTCGCTCGCGCCTTAAAATGGTTGCTCTTCATTAGCTTTCCGTGTGGTATCTTGAGTGTGGAAGAAACGCAAATATTTGTGGCATTCGGGATGGAAAAGTGCTAACAGTCCAAAGGAACAATGCTTTACTGGTGGGGAGAGACCAGCCCCTGGGGGCGGCACAAGGTGGAGGGCTAAGCAGCCCAAGGCCTGATAAGGAACAGGGCAGGGGTGGTGGGAGAGGAAGACCCTCAGGGGAGAGGTGTCCCTACATAGTGCCACCTCAGTCTCTCCTGAGCAGGGTCACCATCCCAGCTGGGCCCCTTCCTTCTCCAGTGATGCCCGACCCCCCGGGGGGGTGAGTTCTCAGGCCCACGGGAATGCGTCCACCCCATGCCTACATCCACAGTCCCTCAGCTCGAACTGCAGTTTGCTGTCCGGAAGACTCTGGATGCAGTTTCAAAGCTTCTATCCCGGTCTCCTTATTGAGGTTGACGCCGACGCTTGTAAAAGGGGCACAGGTGACCCTTCGGGGAGGGGTGGATGTGTGTGTACACGCATGCTGCAGACCCAGTGTGTGTGTCCCCCTGTCCCCGTGTGGGGCAGGCAAGCATCAGGGCTGAAAGGAGAAGAAAGATGGCAGGAGATGGGGGCAGGAAGCCTGCAGAGCCGTGTTTTGGACTGGACATCCATGGAGTGTGTGGATTTGTCAAGATAGGAGAACTTTTTTTTTTTTTACAGGCAGAGTGGACAGTGAGAGAGAAAGAGAGACAGAGAGAAAGGTCCCCCCTCTGCCGTTGGTTCACCCTCCAATGGCCGCCACGGCCATCGAGCTGCGGCCGGCGCACTGCGCTGATCCATCTGAAGCCAGGAGCCAGGTGCTTCCTCCTGGTCTCCCATGCGGGTGCAGGACCCAAGGACTTGGGCCATCCTCCACTGCCCTCCCGGGCCACAGCAGAGAGCTGGACTGGAAGAGGGGCGACCCGGACAGAATCCGGCACCCCGACCGGGACTAGAATACAGTGTGCCGGCGCTGCAGGCGGAGGATTAGCCTATTGAGCCACAGTGCCAGCCAAAATAGGAGAACTTTTTAAAGGATAGGGAAATACAATTGCATTCAATAATTTATTTGCTTGATTTATTATGCATTTTTTAATTTTTTAAATTTATTTGACAGATAGAGCTAGACAGTGTGAGAGAGAGAGAGAGAGAGAGAGAAAGAAAGGTCTTCCTTCCATTGGTTCACCCCCAAAATGGCTGTTATGGCCGGCGCTATGCAGATCCGAAGCCAGGAGCCAGGTGCTTCCTCCTGGTCTCCTGTGCGGGTGCAGGGCCATCCTCCACTGCCTTCCCGGGCCACAGCAGAGAACTGGCCTGGAAGAGGAGCAAATGGGACTAGAATCCAGCGCCCATATGGGATGCCGGTGCTGCAGGCGGAGGATTAACCAAGTGAGCCATGGCGCCAGCCTTGTATTTTCATTTTGTTCAAAAGGTAGACAGACACAGAGTAATCTCCCATCTGCTGGTGTACCCCCCAAAATGTCCATAACAGCCCAGCCCAAGTCGGGATCCCAGACGTAATCCAGGTCTCCCACACTGAAGGCAGGGGTCCAAGTACTCAAGCCATCATTGGCTGCCTTTCCAAGCGCACAGTAGCAGCAAGCAGAATTAGAGGCAGGGGAGCCAGCACTCAACCCCGCACTCCAGCGTGGGATGTAGGCGTCCCGAGCGGCATCCTAACCACGGGCCAAGACTCCTCCTGGGTTACAACTTTAAAAGGCTCTGATACATGATATTTGGGCCTTCATTTTCACTCCTCTCCCAGGTCTCAAAATGTTGGGATGAGCCTGCTCCCCAGGCATGATCCCCCACTGACTGCTCCCCAGACCCTATATGGAGTTCCATTGCAAAGCAAGGAGGTAACACAGCGTGTGGGCTTTCAAGTCTTTTTTGTCTTGACCTACAACGATAACACATGCACACACACACACACACACACACACGCAGCCCTAAGATGTAGTCTTGATTCTGTAATACAAGGATAGGTGTTGGCCACCACAGTTGGATGGAGACTAGTCCTATTTTCTGAACTGGGAAGAGTGTTCAAGGAACTGTTGTGTGTTGTGAGTTCGCCATACATTTTAGGTACGCGAGTGACAACGTCCAAGAGGAAAAGCTGGTCTCTGGGATAGATACAAATTCATGTTTAGGTGATGTCTACCAAAATTTGGCACTAAAAGCCACCAGAGTCAAAAAGCTAGCAAGGGGAGAAGGGGGAGAGAACCACGACTGGGCCTACGCCTCTCCCAGCTGGGGAGAAGGACAGGGAAGGAGCACCAACGGCTGATATGGTGTCTCAGAAGCAGGAGGGGACAGTGTGAACTTGATTTCGCACCCGGGAAACGACACAGAACCGGGGTCTCAGGTGGAAGGGAGGCCAAAGGTCCACTGAAGGGTCTTCAAAGATGGGTGATGGGAGTACACAGGGCAGGGGCTCACGGCAGTGCCGGGGGAGGAGGGGGACCAACGGTGCAGGCAGAGAAAGGGATCAATGTGGGAGAGAAGTTCTAAGCCAGGTGAGAAGGGCAGGCTCAGGATACTGGTGAAAGAACGACCTTTGATGGGAGGTGGGACTGTCAGTCATTGGACGCACCAATCACTGGGACAGGACAGGAGGTCAGCAGGGCCTGGGCACCTGAGGTTACAGTACACAGAGGAGGAGGCTGTTTCATAACCCTGGGTCCCTTCTGATAAGCAAAACCTTGGCCGGCTGTCCTCTTGCGGAGATGTTGGCCTTATCTGTGTTTGTCAGGTCCCCCTCCTTCTCCCGCTAGGAACCCTGGAGCAGAGCCCATCACCAGTGCGTCCTCAGCCACCCACGGACCTCACCTTACTACAGGGCGGTTTTGTGCCCCCCACCCACTTGCATTTCCAGCCCATCTGTAACGATACCCAGAGCCGCTCTTCAACGCACATATGTCCCCCTAGCTTTACCCCGGAAAATCAAGTCATCATTTTAGAGATTAATGCCGCCTGCTTAGTAGCTTTCTAGAAGAGTAACACGAAATGGATTAGTGCTAGTAAACACCTTCTCCTGGGCCTCCCTTTCTTCCCTGGAATTTCTTGTGCGTGCGGTTATAACTGAGGGTACTTTCCAAAGTTCTTGGGGCCGGCACCGCGGCTCATTAGGCTAATCCTCTACCTGCGGCGCCGGCACACCGGGTTCTAGTCCTGATCGGGGCACCAGATTCTGTCCCAGTTGCCCCTCGTCCAGTCCAGTTCTCTGCTGTGGCCCGGGAATGCAGTGGAGGATGGCCCAAGTGCTTGGGCCCTGCACCCGCATGGGAGACCAGGAGAAGCACCTGGCTCCTGGCTTCGGATCAGCGCGGTGCACTGGCTGCAGTGCGCCGGCCGCGGCTGCCATTAGAGGGTGAACCAACGGCAAAAGGAAGACCTTTCTCTCTGTCTCTCTCTCTCACTGTCCGCTCTGCCTGTCAAAAAAAAAAAAAAAAAAGTTCTTGGGAAAATAGCTTATTTCAGCACAAAAAGGATTTGAAAAAAATGCGTGCAGAGATTTTTCATAATGTGCATTTTCTATGAACTTTTTGAAGACCTCGCACATCCCAGGACTGCAGAAATGCAGGGCACTTGGGACGCCTTCATATGTCCCAGCCCAGACAGATGTAATCCTTTGCCACAGGGTAGCACTAGGTGGACTGCATCTTTGAACATTCCCCTAGATGAATTGTTTTCTCTCTCTTTCTCTGGGGGAGACAGAGAGAGACACAGAGAGATCCTCTTTGCTGATTCGCTCCCCAAATGCCCCCAACAGCCGGGGCTGGATCAAGGCTGGAGCCAGGAGAGCAATGCAGGTCTCCCCCATGGATGGCAGGAACTCAATTATTGGAGCCATCACCACTGCTCCCAGGGTCAGCATTAGACAGGAGCTGGAACTGGGAGTAGAACCCAGGAGGTCCGAGGTGGGACGTGGCTGTCTTAACCTCTAAACACCTGCTCTCTCTGGTTGAAATCTTGGGCAACACTGCCGTCTTAGCATTGCAACCCAGGAGGTTACACTTATGTCCATCTTTTTCTCTTCAAAGTCTTGGCCATAGGTTAAAAAGCTACCAAAAACTCCAAGGAGAGGTTTTTCGATTTTTTTTGTTTTCATTTCTCCTGGACTCTGGTCATTTTCACATCACAAACAATGTCCTTGTTGACAGGAGCTCACTGTACCCGGCAGCTTGCCCTGTGCGTCACACAGCACCCAATTGGTGTTTGCTCAGTGAGGACCCAGCAAGGCAGGGCTGCCCCAGGCGGTCAACCCTGAGCAGACTGAGCTGCCAGAGGTGTCCACACAGGCAATGACCCCCTCTCTGCCCAGGGCACCCGTTTCATAACACCTTGCTCCTGGGGAAGCGCCGCTCACGCCTCCTCTCCGGCCAGATCGGCCTCACCCAGAAACACCCATGCGCTTGCACACGGAGTGTTCAGCTTCCCACATGGGTGCAGGCCCTCCAGACGCTCAGGGCGAGCCCCTCACCCCCTCACCCGGAACATTGTGAACGGGTCACCCTTTCCTTGCCACGTTCCCGTCGTGAGACTAGCTGGGTTTTTCGTGTGAAAGTTTCCATGTCTGGTCTCGAGTTTCGGGCAGGCCCCTCTGCCTCTCCCTCCCCCGTCAGCACCCCTGCCCTCTTAGACCTCGGCGCTTGCCGTGACAGCCACCGATGCCCCTCCCATGATCCTTTCTGGCTCTTGACCCTGCTCCGCGTTCTCCCTTCCACTGGACGTCCACAGGCAGAGGCCGGAAGTCCCTCCTCTCTTCTAAAGATTCCCTTGGCGCTCTTTTGGACTGAAGTCTTCGGAGTTGCTTTTTTTTTTTTTTTGACAGGCAGAGTTAGACAGTGAGAGAGAGAGAGAGACAGAGAGAAAAGTCTTCCTTTTTCCGTTGGTTCACCCCCCCAAGTGGCTGCTATGGCCGGCCCGCTGCGCTGATCCGAAGCCAGGAGCCAGGTGCTTCTCCTGGTCTCCCATGGGGTGCAGGGCCCAAGCGCTTGGGCCATCTTCCACTGCACTCCCGGGCCACAGCAGAGAGCTGGACTGAAAGAGGGGCAACTGGGACAGAATCCGGTGCCCTGACCGGGACTAGAACCCAGTGTGCCGGCGCCGCAAGGCAGAGGATTAGCCTAGTGAGCCGTGGCGCCAGCCCAGAGTTGCTCTTAGCACATGCTCTGTAGCTTAATCTCAGGAAGTCTGAGGACTCTCTTCTGCCCAGGTCACAACTTCCATACCACACTTCTCCCAGAAAGTCCCTCTGAGACTGACTGCACCATCCCTCTGCAAAGCCTGGGTCAGGCACCATCCCTGATCCATTCCCACAAGGATGCCTGTGCTTTTTCCATTCTGATCTTGATCATGAACTTTGTGACACTGTGCTATCGTGGTTGTCTACTGTGCCACTCACTGGACCATTCATTCTGGGAGGGAGGGACACCAGCTATCTTACTAAGATATGAAAAGCAGTCAATGAACACTTGGTGAGTGATTTAATAAACAGAGCTGTGCAGTGATGCCTGGACCGCTGGATCCGAGCCAAACAAGCCAGGTGAGAAAACCCGTCTGGGTGTGGCCCTGCTGTGCCTCCCAACACTGCAAGTTGCTGAAAGCATAAACAATGTTTGGAGTCACCGGGCCGTATTCTTTCCCCTTGGAGAGTGTGGTGGCTTTAGCTATATCCTCAGGGTTTGATGTTCGGGTCCCTACACAATTGGGTTTGGCAATGAGGCTGCTGCTGAGGGTTAAGTTAAGGGTTGGGCACGGGGTTAGGGATGCATGGACAACTGGCGTCAGATTGTGAAGAGAAGCTAAGAGGCTGAGAAGCAGACGTCGGGAGAGGGCGGAGGTTAAGGGCTGGCTGACGCCGGGCTCAGTGGAGCAGGGGCTGGATCTGGGAGTGAGTATCCAGCTGGGCAGGGCAAGGCTGGGGATATGGCAAGGCTGCAGTTGAGGATATGGGTTGGGACAGAGCAGGGCTGGGGCTCCCTGTACATTAACTTCCTCTCCCTGCAGTAGCTGGGGCTCTGAAGCCCCTCCCAGAAGTCCAGCTGGAGGCCGAGCTGGGTGGATCCGTGACCATCAAGTGTCCACTTCCTGAAGTCGAAGGGAGGATGTACCTGTGCCGGCAGATGGCTGAGTCTCGAGCATGTGCTACCGTGGTATCCAACCACTACACCAAGGATGAATACAAGAGCCGCGTCACTCTGACGCAGCGCTCAGAAAAGCATCAGTTCCTGGTGAAGATGACCGAGCTGACCGAAAGGGACAGCGGAATCTATGCCTGCGGAGTGGGTATTAACACAGACCGCGGCAAGACCAAGAAAGTCGCCCTCAACGTCCACAGCGGTAGGTGCCCCGGCTGCGCGGAGCCTTGGCCCGCCCAGAAAGCATTTCTAAGCGGGAAGATCGGGGCAACCGTCTAAGTGCCACAGTCCCCGGGCTCTCAGTCCAGTAAGAACTGGGGTCCACACGGGTGAAACTGCAGGCTCCATTAGCTTCACACTCCAGGATTTTCTAGAAGGTCGTAAGTGTCCCATGTAACTGTGCCGAGAGAAACATCAGGGATGCGTGCACAGCAAAGACACAGTCATTCATAGGCCAAACACACTGCTTTAAGGGCTCGTCCTGGGTTTCCCCCGCACCCTGCCTTCCTCCTCTTTCCCACTGATGCCCACACACACGCAGCCGGGATGCCACAGCCACCTCTGATGACCAGGGCTGGGAGAAACAGGGGCATGATGAACAGGGCTGGAGAAAGAATATTTCCTTCCGGGAAAACCCCGCCTACATCCTTTTCTGCTTCTCTCGGTGGACACTGCCCTCCTTCCCCTCACTGCCATCCACCCTGGCTGGGTCAGCAGCCGCTTCCCCAGGCCCCTGTCTCCCCCTAGGGATCACCCCCGTCTTCCTCTCGCCTCCAGCAGAGTATGAGCCATTCTGGGAAGAGGAGCCGACAACCAAGCCTCCAAAGTGGCTTTATAGACTTCCCCACCTGCAGATGCCTCACGGGTTCCGGATGCCTGTACCTGGCAGTTCTTTCAGATTAACACCCAAAGGTCAGTCTGCCACCGTGGGAGTGGGAGATGCGTGTCACTGCGAAAATGGAGGGTGGGGTATGTGTTCCGTTCACAGCATGGCTGGCAGAGCAGAGATGATTCGCAGCCGTGGACTGCCCTGCCTTAGGAGCCGGTACAGGGCTGCGATCTGCCTTCCATATCCTTCAAGCCTACCCTAGGGCCGAACAGCGAGCCCTGGTTGTAGAACTTACACATCACCACCAGGGGGCACCACAACGAAGGAAGTGCGAGCTCCATTCACAAAACCTACCTCTTTTTTATGAATGACTGCAAGAAACCAAGACCAGGCAGACGGTTCCCAGCTGGAGGATGCTTTGTCTTTGCTTCCCAAAGCGCTGACTTCTACCTGCTGTTCCCTGGCGATTTTAACAACTCTATTTTTTTTCTTCAGTAAAACGAGTAATGATCATACTGACAATACCTTTTCATTTTGGTGCCATTTTCCAATTTTAAACGCATTTGACACGTTCTATTTCCATCACACCCTCACATACATTTGGGGAGGTAGCCAGATTACACTAGGAGACCCTACTGGGAACTAAGGGGATGCTGTAACCTAGAAGATCATATAGCCAGGGTTGTGACAGATCAGGGAGGATAAAGCCCCCAAATACAGCACAAGGCAGACTGGGATCAGAACTATAAGCAAGGTTTTTCTCCCTGCTCAGAGGAGTGCAAATTCTGCCTAGGAAGTCAGAGAAGGCTTCCTGGAGGAAGTGGTATTTGCAGCAAATATAGAAAGAATTGGCTGGGTACAGATAGGAAGCATTTCAGACCACAGGTGGTCTGGGTAAAGGGAAGAGTGCACTGGGGAAGAAGGTGGTGACCCAATCCTGCTGGGCCCAGAGCCGCAGCAGGTACACAACAGCAGTTCCCCTCGCATCTCCGCAGTAACCACACCGGCTCAGAGCACCGAGGCCCCTGCAGCCCACCGGCCCTCCCCGACCACCGCACCCGCTCGCCAACCTCGAGTTTCCAGAGCGTTCTCCGGAGCAGCCGCCAGGCCCCCCACCCTCCCGCCGTCCGCCTCAAAGTTCTCGGCTCAGGGGGGGCCGCTCAGGCCCTGGACGGCCAGCTACAGCCGCCACACCCGGCTGCACAGGCAGAGGTAAGAGGCCTCCTCCAGCCTGGCCCGGCGGGAACCAGGCGAAGCAGCTGCCGCTCAGAGACCCACGCATCTCCCTAAGCGCCCGCTGTAGAGCCCCTCCCTGGCTTCTCTCGACGACGCCCCCGCGGAATACCCTGCCTGGGCGGGCGCACTGCTCATGCATGCACTTCCCCAGGCTCCCGCCCCACCCTGAAGAGAGAGGGGGGACCCAGGGCGTTCAGTCACTCAGAGGATCCGATTCTGTTTTGATGGGGAAGAACCAAACAAGGAAAAAATTAAAATGGACTGCTAGCATCACTTTCGCCCACTTAGTATCGTTTTTTCAATGTGGCTACTAGGAAGTTTACTGCTACCTGTGAGGCTCCCCGTACTTACGGAAGTTCTGTAATACACCACGAGGGGGCAGCAGGATCGCAGACGCCAAAGAAAACCTAGCCTACTCGGAGAGACTTTGCCTAAGCGAAGACCACACACGGTAGTAAGGAAGGGGCCTCCGACGTCAATGAAGTTCTGTAGGTGGGGAAACTGAGGCCACGAGCACTAAGGGGCTTCAAAGAGAACCAGTGAGTGTTAGCTCAGTCAATCACCGACCTGCCCGCAGAGGCAGCGCCGAGTGCACCTGGCCAGCACCTTCCTGGCCCTGCTGCGTGCGCGGGGCACCCGCCGTCCCCAGGGCGTGAAAAGACCGAGCCACGCATCACCGCGGTCTCTAGAGATGCCAAGTCTGGCGAGGACAGGGGCTGCCCCTGGCACACACGCAAGGACCGGGACCTCAGGGCGCATGGCGCCGGCTTCCCACGGGGGAGCGGGGTGGGGGAGACAGGATTCCAGCGCCCTCCCCGCAGAGGGCCCGCTGCGGGAAACTCCCGCGCTCCCGCCCACGGAGGTGCCTGGAGCATCCAGGCCTCGCTATCCGCGGCTCCAGTCCGTCCCGCGGAGCTGCGCGGGCAGCGGCTCCGTGCGCCCGCGTAAGGGAGATAAGATCCGCGGCCAGGAAGGCGCAGAACCCAAATCCGCACCCGTTTCCCGCCTCCACAGCCAAGTCTCTGCGGGAAGAGGACAGGGTTTTAAGCCCCCCACCCCCCAGGGGCCACGCCTCCGAGTGTCCTCCCGAAACACGGGTCCCGCCGCCGACCTCCTCTTCCTCCCTTCCCCCCGCAGGGCCCTCAGCCACGAGCCGCCGTCCGGCACGGGGGACCAGGGCCTCCACATCCTCATCCCCAGCGGCCTGGCCTTTCTCCTGCTAGCCCTGTTGGGGCTGGTGGTGAGGAGGGCCCTGGAGAGGCGGAAGGGTGAGCTGGGGGCCCGGGCGCGGGCTGGGCTGGGCGGGGGTCCCCGGGCCTTCGGCGCCGCGCGAGCCCAGCCGGGGAGCGCGGGAGACGACCCCAGCTCCTCACGCCTGCTCCTCTCTCCTCTCCTCTCCTCTGCTCCCGCTGCGGCCCGGCCGCGAAGCCTTCTCCAGGCGGGTCCGCAGGCTGGCCGTGAGGATGCGCGCCCGCGACGCGGCCCGACGGCCCCGCGCGCAGCGGTCCCGCACCTCGCCGCGGCCGCGCTCGCAGAACGTCTACAGCGCCTGCCCGCGCCGCGCTCAGGGGCCGGACGCTGCGGGTAAGCAGCCGGGCGGGCGGGGCGCCGCGACCCGGGGCGCGGGGTCAGCGGCTCCTCCCCGGGCGCGCTGCCCGCTCTCACCGCGACCCTTCCGTTCCTCTTAGGGGCACCGGACGCCCTGCTCGAGGAGCCGGCAGCCTCGGGACCGCCCACCCCGCCGCAGGTAAGTTCCGCCCCTCCCTGATGGGCCACCGCGGCCCCGCAGGTGCAGGGGAGCGGGTCCCCGCTTTTCCAGCAGCTCCTGGCGCCTGGGCCGAGGCGCGTTCTGTGGGCCTCCCGACAGGGTGCGGGCGTCTGCCGCTGACTCCCCGGGACCTGTCGCGGGGTTGTGGGCGCGGCCTGGCTCGGCGATGCATGGGTGCTGGCTGCCCGTGGCTCAGCAGAGTGACAGCCGTAACTGCCATTCCTGGAAGGGCTTGCACGGGGGTGGAAGCCACGCGGTCTCACCTTGACTGCGAGAGAACGTTCCAGCAACCTCTCCAAGGCCAGGATAACCTGGCCCAGGGAGGAGTCCCTGGGCCGAGCTCCGGGAAGCCGCCTCACCATTCATCTCCCTGTCCCCAAGCTGAGAAGAGAAGGCATTTTCTCTGAAGTGGCCCGCAGTGGCTAAGAGGCTGCCTACCCCAGGGAGCCGGGAAAAACAGTGTTGTCAGGAAAGTGCCCACTGCACTAATGCAACAGACTCAAGAGCCCGGACCCAAGACATGGCAGGACAGTGGCCTCTCAAGGGAATGCTAGGGGCAGAGGGACCGGCGCAGGGGGCCTATGCCACCCGGCCTTGCAGGCACCCGCTCCCTGTCCGCCGTCCCCTGGTTGGTGCCAGGCCCAGGGTGGGTACGGAGTCACCAGCACACGCGCACACGCCCGTGCAGGGAGGGGACCGTGACCTGAGGCTCCGCACGTCGCCGCCATCCTTGGCCCTACCTTAGTCCTGTAGCCGCCCCTACCTTCCAGGGCGGCTGGACCGTTCTGCCCGTTGCTAAGGAGACGGTGGCACCCAGCAGTGAGGAGCAGCACCGCCCAGGTGCCTTGAGCTTGCCCTGAGCCACTGCCCCTGGGCGAGGTCACTGCAGCCTAGGGAAGCCTGGCAGTGCCTGTCCACCCTGCCCCTCCCAGCAGCCTCCTCTCTGGAACTGCCCTGGGACCACACAGACCCCGCACTGAGCTTGCCCCTTGCTCACTGCACTCACCCTGCTTCCCTACTTGACACTCCCACTCCCGTGGGACTCCTGGGCAGCAAGGTGCACGTGCTTACTGAGGGAACCGTGCAGTATGTCCATTCTCTAGGTCACGGGCGTTAACCCTGAATGAGGGTCCGTAACAGGCAGTGGAAGGTGCATTTGCGGGGCGAGCCGCTGCTGCTTCCCTCTGTCAAAGCACCGTGCGTTGCCATTCCTCTCGGGGAGTGCTTCCTGAGTACCTGCGGCACTGCCGTGGACTTCCAGTGCTGAGACTTCTCGGGGCACGGTCATTGTGCTATGTGGGGGTCATCGGCACAGCCTTGTACCCCAGGATCGGACCATCGTGGCGTTAGGTGATCCCGACACTTCCAGCACTGCTGTGCCCACGTGGCCGCCTCCCCTTCCACACCCAGCCCATTTCTGGAACGCACGGCCAGGCCCAGCCACGGCCGGCCCAGCCCTGGCAGAGGGGCAGGAGGTGACTCACGCATCTTCAGAATCCCTTCCTAGGAAGAGGCATGTTTACCCCAGCCGTCATGTCACCTTGTCCCCACGGCTATCCCCCTCTGGCAGCTGGGTCATCTCCAGGCCCCGTGCTTGGGTGATGATTGTAGTCTGAGGCATTTCCTGCCCACGTTAGGTCCAAGGGTTTCCCAGCCATCCGGGGTGAGGCACCACCCTAAATATCCCCAGGACTGGCTCACCTGCGGGAGCTCAGCCACCTCTGTGCCTCTGCAACCAAGACCAGGTTCCTCGTGTCCCAGTGTGAGAGACACCCAAGTCACCCCATGCTGATCCAGTGACGCCTCTTTGGTTGTGCCCAGGTGCCTGAAACTCCCTGGCTCCAAGCTGCCACTCTGCAGACCAGCTGTGAATATGTGACCATCTGTCACCAGCCTGCTGCCAAGATGGAGGACCCTGATTCAGACGACTACGTCAATATTCCCTACCTGACTCACCTCCCCAGCTGTGCCCCGGGGCCCGGGGCCTGGTGCTAATGAGCCTTATCTGTCTGCTGATCTTCTGCACCTGCTCCCTGTGTTCTTGGAACCCGGGTCACCTCCCATGCCCCCTCTCTGGGTGCCCTGAGCGTGGCCCTGCTCCCAGCTCCTCTTGCATACCTTTGCACCCAGCCGAGGAGAAGGGCAGGCAGGGGCGTGGGGGCGTGGGCCGGAAGTGGAAGGCCGAGTGGGAATCTGCTTTGCACCTGGCTCTTTAACCTACATTTGATCTTCTGTCATTTACATTTCAAACTGGTGCCCTTCATCCACCCCCAGTGCCCTGGCCCTGCACTTATAAAATGATGTGTTCTCCAGCCCTGCGGTTCTGTCGTGTGTCCCTGCCTTCTTTGTTCCTCTCAATCCGAAGACAGGCCCAAAGTCCAGTTTATTAAGCAGTCACCGAGTGCCAGCCCCTGCCCCACTGTGTGGAAGGGCGGTGGGGAAGATTAAAGGCAAGCCCAGAACGCTGGCCCTGGCTGCCTCTGTGGAACTGGGAGCTCATGAATCATTGCAACTCTGGTTGCAACCCAGGCAGCAGTTAAAGCTGTGATCAATCCAGGATCCACTGGGCAGACGGTGTGCAGCATCCCAAGGAACCTTCCAGGCCTGTCCCTGGAATCATGGATTGTGACAGCCCTGTGGCCATCATGTGCAGTGCCCATGGCGAGGACAGCAGAGGAAGGGACATTCACGTGACATGACACAGAGGAGGGAGGAGGGCTCCTTGTCTGGGCATTCGGAGCAGGGGGATTACTCCAGCCAGCTCTGGAGAACCTCCACCTCCCCGAGGCTTTGATCAGATGGGAAAGGAGACTGAAGCTCAGCCATGTTTGCTCTGAGTTGTGTTCTTTCCGTGCCCAGAACAGGCCCGACTCCAGGTCATGGGCCGGATCCCCTCCGGGGCGGCCTCTCACCCTCAGCTGCCCATCCCTTGTCCCGCTCTGTGTGCATCAGAGGTGAGGACAAGCAGACCAGGGAGTAGCAGTGGTCAAGGGCAAGGGAACAGCATACAGCCCCCTAACGAGCCCACCATGGAGTGTAGCACAGGGTGAACGTGGCCCCCAGGAGTCCACCGTGCAGAGGAGAACATGAGCTCCTTCCCCGCTGGGACACGGGCCAGTGTGTGTGTCCCTAAGGCTATCGCAGTCATGTGTGGAGGGAGAGAGCTGGGGATGGAGTTTGGATTCTCTTGTCATACCTTATAGAATGGTGCTATAGCTGGCGCCGTGGCTCAATAGGCTAATCCTCCGCCTTGCGGCGCAGCACACTGGGTTCTAGTCCCGGTTGCCCCTCTTCCAGGCCAGCTCTCTGCTGTGGCCCGGGAGTGCAGTGGAGGATGGCCCAAGTGCTTGGGCCCTGCACCTGCATGGGAGACCAGGAGAAGCACCTGGCTCCTGGCTTCAGATCAGCACGATGCGTCAGCCGCAGCAGCCATTGAAGGGTGAACCAACGGCAAAAAGGAAGACCTTTCTCTCTGTCTCTCTCTCACTGTCCACTCTGTCAAAAAAAAAAAAAAAAAAAGAATGGCGCTATAATTTCCATCCTTCTTTTCCCAAACTGGACAACTTGAGCATCCCGGAAAACACTGAGCGGTGTATGGAGGGGAGGTGATGTCTCCTCACTCCTCCACTCCTGCCTTCAAATTGCCCAGCTCAGGTGCCCAGGAAACCCTCCCGCAGGGAAAGTCCCTGAGAGAGAAGTCACCTTGTAGGAAAATCAAATCGCATTGGAACTGGAAAATTAGCAGAGTCTATGGGGCTTATGCAAAGCGTGTGCCCAGTGAGGAGCGTGCACCTGCGCTCCTGCTAAGTCAGGCTCGGGAGTGGCGGCCTCACCTGCAGTCACTTCTGCTTTAGGTCCCTGCAGCAGCTCCGCGTGACGCTTCAGCAAGGCTTCGAGCTCTCAGCGCCTGGTCTCACCTGTCTGAATGCTCCCCGGGACAGCAGAAAACACCTGTTCCCACTCTCACTCGTTTTCCCACTGGATAACAGAAAAGATAGAAAGTTGTGCCCTGTGTAAGTTGGGAGCAGAGGCCAAGACTGAGCCTTGTGTCCTCGAGGTGATCAGTGGCAAATTCCTAGCATATGCCTGGGGCTCCCTCCTTCAGTCCAGGGAGGAGTGACTGTCCCCACTTCACAGGGAATGAGACGGAAGCCCAGGGAACTTAAATGCATCACCAGGCGCACCTAGCTATGGGGAGGATCCACAGGGCCCACCCTTGATTCAAAATAGAGCTAAACTTGAACTCAGAACTCCAGTGTCCAGGAGTCAGGAGTAAAAGCCAGGCCCCGGGAAGAGGCGTGCACCATTCTCAAAGCCCAGAATGTCCCGTGTTCTACTCTCGATGGCTTGATGGTGACATAAGGTTGTTGGCCAGAGCAGAGAAGGACTTCAGGATCCTGAACTCACTGTTTTATTGGGGTTACTTTATGAAAACTGTATTCAAATAGAACTGCAGCAGAGTGTGGATGAGACAACAGCTCTCCGTGTCCTGGGGAGGGAGGTCTGGGCCCTCCTGGAGGAACCCACCTGGCACTTCCGGGCAGATGAGCACAGAGAGGCGGGGGCTTCTAGGAGAAGATGGTGCTTGGTAGGTTCAAAGTGGCCTTCAGGGACCAGGCGGAGCAGCCCCTGCTTCATAGGAGGAACCCAGGCCCGGAGAGGGAGGTGACCCACCTGGGTCACATGGCTGCTCAGTGGCAGGCCCAGGCCTGCTCCCAGCACTCCTGACTCCCCATCCAGCTAATAGTCTCTTTCTTCCACACCACAGCCTCTCTAGTAGCTGTGAGGAAGTGATGGGCCCTGAAAAGCACTTGAACTTGCACCTGGTGGTTGACAGTTGGCAGGAAAATGACTGGGAGATGAAAGAAAAAGAGCAGAAACTAACGGCCTCACACACAGAAATTATACTCCAGCCTCCTGGCACTTCTGAAGCTCAGTGCAGGGATCAGGGCTCAGTGCAGGGATCCGGGCTCAGTGCAGGGATCAAGGCTCAGTACCTTTGTGCTCACTGCCTGGATAAAGGATGAGAAGATGATAATCGATGAGATAAAAGGATGGGAATGGAAGAGGGTGGGTGCACTTGGTAGATGCCCTTTGGGCCCATACAGCTAAAGAGAGAAAAATTGGCAGCAACTCTGGGTAAATGTGAGAAAATGTCTTGCCAGGCTGAGTCCCATGCCCACCATGGTACCCCGCCACTGCCCTGCCACTGCCAGTCTTGTCTAGGCCCAGCCCAGGGCAGAAGTAAAGGGATCCCATCACCCTCCCTAAGACCACCCCCACCCCACCAGGTAGACCAGCGTCAGGGGGTGAGGGTGGGGGTGGGGAGCCATCCTTCCCCAGGGTCTGACTTCCAAGACATTCTACAGTCTCCCTCTGCAGCGTGATGCTGTCCTGAGCTTGCTCTGGGAACACAAGGAAAAGCCTCCAGGTCAGGGATCAGCGTGGGCACACTCGCAGGTGTGTGCCGCTCCCCCAGCTCCTGAATCCACCCAGTCTGTGAGATGTCAAGGGTCAGAGAGACCAAAGGAGGAGCCAAAGGGACTGTGCTGGCCTGGGACCTAAGCCCGGGCCCCCAGAAGCCATAGACTCCCAAGAGGGCTCAGAGCCTTGACACATCCTGGATGAGGGCCCTGGGCCCACTAAGGGCAGGGTTTTGCCTCCATAGTTCCCGTGGTAAGAAGAGGTGTGGGAGGACCCAGCTGCCTCTTACCCTGGAGTGTCTCATTCCAGTCCTTGAACTTGGAGCCAGAGTCTGCCCAGGACGAAGCCTGATGATGCCAGCTGTGTTCTTCATTTCCCTTGGGCTCTGTTTATCTTGCTGGAGACTGACCATATCTTTTTTTTTTTAAGATTTATTCATTTATTTGAAAGGCAAAGTTACACAGATAGAGAAGAAGAGGCAGAGAGAGAGGTCTTCTTCCATCCGCTGGTTCACTCCCCAGATGACCACAACGGCCGGAGCTGTGCCAATCCAAAGCCAGGAGCCAGGAGCTTCTTCCAGGTCTCCCACATGGGTGCAGGGGACCAAGCACTTGGGCCATCTTCTACTGCTTTCCCAGGCCATAGCAGAGAGCTGGATCGGAAGTGGAACAACTGGGACTTGAACCGATGTCCATATGGGATGCCGGGACTGCAGGCAGCGGCTTTATCTGCTATTCCACGGCACCAGCCCAACCACATTCCTTTGATCCTCATGTGTCAAAACGGGGCTGGGGGAGCCTTCTGACCTCCCCCGGTATGAGAGGGAAGGAAGTGGGGCTGGTGTTGCGGCGCAGTGGGGGATGCCCGTGCATCCCATGTCAGAGCGCTGTCCTGGCTGCTCTGCCTCACACCCAGCTCCCAGCGAGTGTGCCTGGGAAGGCAGCAGACGACGGCCCAAGTATTGGGGCCCCCACTACCTACGTCGGGGACCAGGATGGAGTTACTGGCTCCTAGCTTTGGCCCAGCCCCACCCTGGTCATTGCAGCCTTTTGGGGGGAGTGCCCCAGCAGATGGAAGATCTTTGTCTCTGTCTCTCCCTCTCTCTCTGTCACTCTGCTTTTCAAATAAATCAATCTCTAAAATAGGGCTTAAGTTACTAGAAAGCAGGAAAAGCTGGGAAGAGCTGCAGGACCACAAAATTGTGTCCTCCCACCTCACAGCCTGGGCCCAGGGTCACACTCCGCTGGGGCAGGGGCGGGGGGGGGGGGTCCGCGGCAGGGCCCAGTCGGAATTCTGGGCCCCCCTCCCTGGCTCCTGGCTCCAGAAAAGCAGCATCAGACAGGGAGCTGGAGGAGGGGCCTCCATGTGCATTTCAGAGCCCAGCTGTGGCCACGGGAGGGCCCAGAACCGTGCTCCTGGGTCTGCCCAGGCCAGCTGCAGGAGCACACAGAGGGCTCCGGGCCAGCACGTGGCGGGAACTGTGGCCCGGGGTGGCGCCGAGGCCCTTCTACCCCGCAGCTTCTCTCCATCTCTCCATCTGCCCGCCCCACGCACACACCCAACACCTCCTGCCGTCTCCCTTACGGTGCTCACTCAGCTCTGAGAGGCTAGTCAGAATTTGTCCAGGGACAGTGGGGAGATCGTGGGCGTGGGGCTGGGGGAGGTTCCTAACGTGTGAAGCAATGTGTGTGGGGCGCCCAGGCTCCGGAGGGCGCAGAGCCCCACCAGCCGCCAGCACACCACGCAGGTCTCCTGCTCGTGCCCAGGGGGCGCTGTCCCGGAGCCCAGCGGTTCATCCCGGCCCACAGGGCGGGGCACACACTCACTGGCCCCTCAGTTGAGGGATCCAGGGATCGGCTCACTCGGTCTCCAAGAACTCCCTTTTCAAAGCACTGTGCCGGAAGGAGGGATTCGGAGCCCCAGTGAATCACCTCGCAAACCTGCCCGTGAAGTGCCTGGTGGGGCGTGGCTGGGGGCCGGCTGTGGCTGGCGGGGCGGAGGTCCTGTCTCCAAGCCAAGGCTTCCGGACAATCACAGGAAAAACAGCCACAAGAGACAGGCAGCTCTGGAAACTACACTGCCTCCCCAGAGCCAGGCCCCTCCTGCCCCAGCCTGCAGAATGTCCCCTGTGGGTCCCGTGGCATTGTGCAGGGTGGGGAAAGGAGAGTCGCAAAGTCACCCAGGAAGGTGCAGCTGACGACCTGGGGCCCATTCTGGAAGGAGCCAGATCCCATTCTCAGGCGGTGATCGGGGTCCATCTCCTAAAATAGCGCCCCCCCCAACCTGATCCATCTTTACAGCTACAAGGAGCCTTCCAGGTCCCCGGCCTCTGCTCCAGTGGAGGGGTGCTGGTCTCTCTCAGGCACTGACATCTCCCCCTGTGCCCTGGTTGTCCTTGTCACCAGGCTGTGAACTCCCCAGGGACCAACTCAGTTTTACCCATCTCAGAATTCCCCTCCGAACCTGGGACAAGCAGAAGCTTAGTCAGCATTCACTGGACAAGTGAATTTCCTGTGACTGCAAAGACTCCCTCCCTTTCCTAGCAAGCAACTGTTAAAACCCTAGGAATCTCCAAAATGACAAATGTCTTTTTTATGCTAATGAGCTGACCCAAGGGATGGGTTCCTGCTTGCCAATGGAACCGACCAGGTGATTGGGTGGAATGTTCAGCTCCCAGCCCTTCACCCTGGAGAGCTCCCCTGGGAGCGCCTGGAGGTGCCTGGAGGGTGGGGCACCCAGAAGAGAGAATGGAAGCTCTGCGCCCCTGACCCATCACCTTGCCCTGTGTCCCTCTTCCATCTGGCTCTCCCTAGATCATATCCTTTCATAAGAAGCAGGTAATGTAGACAGTGCACTGTCGTCCTGAGTTCTGTGAGCCATTCTGGAATGTGATGGGTGAGAGAGGGGTGCTGTGGGAACCCCCAGTTTGCAGCAGGAGGGTCAGAAGCACAGATGGCGACTTGGACTTGAAAATAGTGTCTGAATTGGGGGGCATCGCATGGCCCTGAGGCCTGCAGGGCCGGCGTTGTCTCCAGGCAGACACCGGGTGGGTTCCACTAAGAACCGGAGAATTGCTTGGGGCAGAAAAGAAAAGCCTCACACATTTGGTGGCCAGAAGAACCGGTGTGAGTGGAGTCATTTCAATACTGCTGCCTAATTAGACTGGCCCCAAATCCACCTATGAACCAGGTCAACTAGCATCCCGGGCCGCTTGCTCAGAGGTCTCTGGCAAGCACACCCCCTCCCGCACCTGGAGTGGCTTCGAAGGTGCACCACATGTAGCAATAAACATCCATGAAGTCATGGTGATAACATGACAGAACCCCAGGGAAATGCTGTCTGTGACTGGGCCAGCCCAGGAGAGGGTTCCAGGCTGAAGAACGTCTCAGTCTTGTCCCTGCTGCTGCACCTGCTAGAATGCACCTGGCCTCCTTCTGTCCAAGGGAAGACGACCCCTATTTCATCTCCCTTGCAGACTCGGTTTGGAGATTCTAATAAATGCATCTTCATCCTCAGCCCCCTAATGAGGAAACTTCTCCCCTCCCTTCACTCACCCACGTTGCTCTTCTTTTCCAGTTTTGCCACTTGTATTTATTTATTGTCAGTTACTTGAAAGGCAGAGACAAACAGGGAGCGAGCCTCCATCCACTGGCTTAAAAGCCCACATCAGGAGCCAGGCCAGGCTGAAGCCAGGAGCTCCTGGCTGGGTCTCCCTCCGGGTCTCCCTCCGGGTCTCCATCATCTGCTCCCTACCAGGGCGCACATCTGGAACCAGATGCGAAGCCAGAACTCTGACCCAGGCATGCCGACACGGGATGCAGGCGCCCAAGGCTGCGTTCCAACTGCTGCCCCAGATGCACAACATCATTGTGCTTTTGTAAAGCATCTGCTTCCACGGCCGCCCATCCCCGCTGCCCGACACAAAGCCTTCTGCCTGTTAGTGTTCATTAAACATGGTTGTTCATAAATCAGTTCTTCAAAATGAGGGAAATGGAGTGCCCTTAAAGGAGCGAGGGAGGGGATGATTAAATTCCTTCTACTTCTGTGTGAGCCTCTGCTGGTTATTTCTATCCATGAAAGCCCTTGGAATGGAATGCTATTCCACCACTAAAAATAATTTACATTCACACTCTTTTAAAAGCTTTTATAATATTTTTGGCTTTAAAAAATCAAGTTACGGGTGGCACATGCTGTAAGATTTCATTTTGTTAAAAAATAACATGGGCGGGGCCGGTGCTGTGGCTTGGCGGGTTAGCGCCCTGGCCTGAAGCGCTGGCATCCCATATAGGCACCGATTCTAGTCCCAGCTGCTCCTCTTCTGATCCAGCTCTCTGCTATGGCCTGGGAAAGCAGTAGAAGATGGCCCAAGTCTTTGGGCCTCTGCACCCGCATAGGAGACCTGGAAGAAGCTCCTGGCTCCTGGCTTCGTATTGGTGCAGCTCTGGCTGTTGCGGCCAATTGGAGAGTGAACCATTGGATGGAAGACCTCTCTGTCTCTCTTTCTCTCTCTCTCTCTCTCCCTCTCTTCTCTCTGTGTAACTCTGACTTTCAAATAAATACATAAATCTTTTAAAAAAAAATAACATGGCCACATTTTGAAAATGATCAACAGATACAGAAATATTAACAGGATTATCTTCCAGTGGCGAGATAATTTGCCTTCTCTAGCACTTAGGTCTGTGTTTCCCAAGTTTGAGACAGCGTGCGAGGCTTTCTGAAAGTTCTCTAAATGTAAATACATCATCCGTTTCACCACGGCCTGCTGCGAACTGGTGAAATTCCCTGGCGCACCCTGCACGCTCCCTGAGATCTGGTTCATTGGCCTCGGCGGCTTCCTCCTCCTCCCACGCCCCCACAGAGCAGGCTGCTGGCTAGAAGCCCTCAGTCCCACCTGCTCCTCTGGTTGTCAGGATCTGGATACCCTCGCCCCCTGCTGACCGCTCACCACTCTCTGCTGCCTTGACCCGGAAACACAGGCTGTGCTGTTGACTGTCCAGGACAGATTGCACACATGCATGAGGGTGTATAAGTATGTGTGGATCTCGTCAAGAGGGCTTATGTTGAAAGATTCCAGGGCTTATTTTAGAATGATTCCAGGCTGGGCAGACTTTTCATCATTGAGTTATTTTGTATAGCTCACATAAAGACTCAGCAAACACCTACTACTTTGCAGAGAGAGATTGAGGTTGCATTAAAATTTTTACCCATTCATCAAGGTCTCTCTCTTGAAGTCATTCCGCAAAGCTATAAGGAATTCCAGTCAACACCTGAACATTTGGAGCTCTTTTTTTTAAAAGATTTATTTTATTTATTTGAAAGACAGAGTTACAGAGAGAGGTAGAGACAGAGAGGTCTTCCATCCGCTGGTTCACTCCCCAGATGGCAGTAATGGCCAGAGCTGTGCTGATCCAAAGCCAGGAGTCAGAAGGTTCTTCCGGGTCTCCCACACGGGTGCAGGGGACCAAGCGCTTGGGCCATCTACTGCTTTCCCAGGCCATAGCAGAGACCTGGATCGGAAGAGGAGCAGCTGGGACTAGAACCAGCGCCCATATGGGATGCCGGCGATTCAGGCCAGGGCTTTAAACGGCTGTGCCACAGAGCCAGCCCCAGAGCTCTTTTCTCTGTAGCATTTCATCTTCTCTCAGTCTCTTTGCTCTCAGGATCCCAACAATCTAGGGGACGAAGCCTTAGCTCTGGACTGAGATCTTAGACAAAAGACAAAGGGCAGCACTTGATGGATCTTCTCACACTGCCCACCCCAGCATGGCAGGTTGTTGAACAAATAAATACTGAATAAAGCACCCAACATGGAAAGTGCCCAAATAGTTTGAAATCTGTGTTTTCCCGGGTTAATCTCATCACTGGAATCACTATGTCAAATCTGAAAGTCCTCTAGGTTGGGCATCCATCTGAAGCTATGGTAGAAACCACAAGAGCTCCCTCAATTTATAGCTTTCCTCCACTTGGAATGCAGGGGAATTGTATCTCACTGTTCCAGCGACGCTAGGCATGGCCATGGGACCAGTGACCAAGGCAAAGTCACACGTGTCAGTTCCGCTGGACACATTCAAGACCCAGTGCACAGTGCCCGTGTCATCTCATCCCTGGGTGATGAGACAGCATCATAGGTGGCAGCATTCCCTTCAGCCGGGGTCCCTGCGTGTCCATGCTAAGCACAGCGCCCTGGATAGCACCTGCTGGACACGTTAACTAAGTGAGAAATAATTGTTGCTGCAACAAACCACTGAGACAGTAAGGGACTGTTTGCCACCACAGAAAAGCTTAGCCTAAACCTGACTACTACAGGGGTATGTCAGGGGAGAAGGATTTCAGCATTGTGATTTTTTTTTTTTGACAGGCAGAGTGAACAGTGAGAGAGAGAGACAGAGAGAAAGGTCTTCCTTTTCCATTGGTTCACCCTCCAATGGCCGCTGCGGCTGGTGCACCACACTGATCCGAAGCCAGGAGCCAGGTGCTTCTCCTGGTCTCCCATGCTGGTGCAGGGCCTAAGGACTTGGGCCATCCTCCACTGCACTCCCAGCCCACAGCAGAGAGCTGGACAGGAAGAGGAGCAACCGGGACAGAATCCGGCACCCCAACCGGAACTAGAACCCGGTGTGCCAAAGCCGCAGGCGGAGGATTAGCCTATTGAGCCGTGGTGCTGGCCATGATGTTCTTTAAAATGAATTCATGCTCTGCTATAGACAAGGGAATTTTGACTACTGTAAACAATGCTACGGATTGCTGAGACAATGTATTTGGATTCTGCCATAGACAAAGCTGTGATTCTATATGTTTTTATTAATTTTTACAATGTAAACATTTACGTTGTCTACTTATTTGAGAGGCAGAGATAGGTCACTCCCCAAATGCCCACCACATCTGGGACTGAGAGCTGGGAACACAAACCCAGGTCTCCCACGTGGGTGGCAGGAGCCCAATTCCTTGAGCCGTCACCACTGCCTCCCGGGGTCTGCACCAGCGAGGAGCTGCAGGCAGGAGCCAGAGACAGGAGCTGGGATGCAGGTGTCTCCGCTGCGAAGCCGAGCTGGCCCACTCCGTCTGCGCGCTGTCTGGACAGCCCATCTGAGTCACGCGGAGTCCTCAGCTCCATCTTTGGTGGGAAGGACCGCCTGCTGCTTGTGTGCATCGTTTACTCCGCACTCTGCACTCCTCATGGCGAGGGCAGCGCAGAGCAGGGTGGGACCAGCAGCGGCCGGCAGTTCTCTCAGGGACCTGTGTGGGCAGCAGCTCCAGTATGGAGGACGGACGAAGCCTTGAAGCCCGTCGGTAGAGGAGGGCCCACTGCTCTGGGGGGTGAAGCAGAGGCCCTTGGACTTCCAAGAGCCCAAGACGCCAGTATATGTGTAGAATACACAACCGCCATACACACCACAAAACACCCTAGCACATACACACCTACACCACACACACACACCACTCACACCACACACACACACCATGCACACTCACACTACATATGCACCTATACCACACACACAGCACGTACAACATACAGGTCTATGCTACACACATACACACACATACACACACCACTCACACCACACACACCACACACACACACCACACACACACACACCACGCACACTCACACTACATATTCACCTATACCACACACAGCACGTACAACATACAGGTCTATGCTACATACACACATACCACTCACACACACACACACCACTCACACCACTCACACCACTCACACCACACACACCACACACACACACCATGCACACTCACACTACATTTGCACCTATACCACACACACAGCACGTACAATATACAGGTCTATGCTACATACACACACACACACACACACACACCATGCATACTCACACTACATACACACCTATACCACACACACACCCCACACACAATATACAGGTCTACACTACATACACACACACCTACACCATGCACACTCACACCACATACATACCTATACTACGCACACACTGCATATACACCTATACCACACACACACACCACTTACAACATATACGTCTACACCACACACACACACCACATACACTCACACCACACACACCCAACCATGCACACTCACACTACATGCACACCTACACCACACACTCACTCACCACATAGAGCAGACACGTCCATACCACCTACACACACACTACTCACACCACACGCCCACACCACACACATTCACATCATCACACTCACACCTCCTACGTGGATTCTACAACTGGCTGGGAAAGGCAAGTGAAGGCGTGGCAGATCTGAGCCTGCCCGAGAAACAGGCCTGTGTTCCTGCAAAGACTTACAGAGATGCCTGAAATGGAGATAGATGACCTGGGTGCTTCCACCAGATCCGCTTTTTCGTTTGGCTCCTCATCAGCAGCCTTTGCCCCGGGGCTCGGTGATGAGACCCAGGGAACCACCAAAAGTCAAAGGAATGCGGAAGCCCAGAAGCCGCTTCCAGCAAGGGTGGGTGAGGCTCTCCCCATTCAGGCTCTGCCTTCAATTTCTGAAAAATATCCTCCTGGGAAAAGCCGTGACTCATGACTTCACCGAGTGCATCCTTTTCATCGCAGGAGTATTTCCTGCCTTGCAAAGTCACCTTCCGTCTTCCCACGGCAGAGAGCTGGCCCCTCCAGAAAGTGGCTCTTGCTTCATTCTGGTTGAGCGAATTCTGTTTGCCCAGCACAAAATATTCTTTAAAAACAGTTTTGAGGGCCGGCGCCGCGGCTCACTAGGCTAATCCTCCGCCTAGCGGCGCCGGCACACTGGGTTCTAGTCCCGGTCGGGGCGCCGGATTCTGTCCCGGTTGCCCCTCTTCCAGGCCAGCCCTCTGCTGTGGCCAGAGAGTGCAGTGGAGGATGGCCCAAGTGCTTGGGCCCTGCACCCCATGGGAAGACCAGGAAAAGCACCTGGCTCCTGGCTCCTGCCATCGGATCAGCGCGGTGCGCTGGCCGCAGCGCGCCGGCCGCGGCGGCCATTGGAGGGTGAACCAACGGCAAAGGAAGACCTTTCTCTCTGTCTCTCTCTCTCACTGTCCACTCTGCCTGTCAAAAAAAAAAAAAAAAAAAACAGTTTTGAGGCATCACCACAATGCCCATGTTTCTGTAGCCTATGACTAAAAACTTAGAGCTGGAAGGTTTTGGGGTTCTGTGGTCCCAGCTGCCCTGGAGACAAAGCAGGTTCTTGCAGAATTCCCCTCCCTGCAGGATTGTGAACATTCCCGGTGGCGTCTTTCTCTTAAGTTCCTGAGCACACTGGCCTCCAGGACTGGACAGGGCAGCCAGTACAACCTCTGCCTGCTGCCCATGCGACCGCTGAGTATGGGACCATCCTCTCCTGCATCTCAGTGCCAACTGGCTCCTGCCAAGAACTGCCAAGAATTGCCACATTCCCCGCAATAGGCTGTGTGGGCCCAGAGCTTTCTAGGGTTCGGGTCAGCAGCATTCTCAATGTACACATGCCCTAGGATGCCCACATACCTCCAGAGTGGGTGGTTTGGGAGCGCTTCTGGTGGCATGAGACCTGATTTCACCACTCTCAACGGTGGTACCAAGCCCAGTCTGCCATGCCAGACTCCATCCTTTCTCAAGGTAAACCTTGGAGGGGCATGGGCTGCCATCAACCCCCTTGCAATCCAGCTTCTCAATGCGCCGGTCCATCACCGGCATTTATGATTGTCTGAGCCCCAGGTGTGAACAGAGCTCAAGGCTTTTCTCCAGAACGTTCTTCAAACCAGTGTAATTCAATGGAGGCAAGTAAGCATTTATGGAGAGAGACGCTGGCTCCTTCCCCTGGCTTGGTTTGGGCGAGTGGAGGCAAGGAATGAATAGAGAGGTTAAGTCTCCACTCTCATCCAAGAAGCCAGCCCATGGTGTTATGCATGACAAAGCACTTCAGCGATGTGGTACACGCAAAAACCCTGAGCTAGGTAGACCAGATACTGATATCGGTATCTTGATTTCATGGATGAAAAAAAAAGAGAGAAGCACAGTGATTTGCCTAAGCTCAGACAGCTAGAAAATAGAACTACCAAGAACTGAGCCCGGGTCTCCAACCCCAAGTTCAGGAAGCCTGGAGACAGAGCCGTGACCGTGATATTAGCAGCATTTTAATAGCAACCCCCTTCTAGTACTTACTATTGTGTCAAGCACTCTTTTGTGTGTTTGCCCTATATTTTCTCTGTCTCTCTCTCTCTCTCATTTTAAATATTTTTTTATTTATTTGAAAGTCCAAGTTACACACAGAGAGAAGGAGAGACAGAGAGAAACAGAGGTCTTCCATCCACTGGTTCACTCCCCAGTGGCTGCAATGGCCGGAGCTATGCCTACCCGAAGCCAGGAGCCAGGTGCTTCCTCCGGGTCTCCCATGTGGGTGTAGGGGCCCAAGGACTTGGGCCATCTTCTACTGCTTTCCCAGGCCATAGCAGAGAGCTGGATCAGAAGAGGAGCAGCTGAGACTCGAACCAGCACCCATATAGGATGCCAGCACTGCAGGCAGAGGATTAACCTACTGCGCCACTGCGCTGGCCCCAACTGTTTGATTTTGAAAAGGACAATTATCTGATAAAGTGTCCCTAACAGTACCCCCTGTTAGAAACAAAATGCACTGTGGTGAATCCCAGTTTTTATCAGCCTCTTTCCTACAAAGCTGCTTTAAAATGGGAAGACTTTGGCCCCAAAACAAGTCATACGAGGATATGATGTGAAATTTCAGGACCAGAACTCACTGAGCCGGCTTTCTTTTTGATTAACAATGTTAATAAAGTTAAATGAAAACGGCCTCACTTCCTAACGAGCCAAGTCGTTTTGTTCTAAAATCATGATGCATTAAATGACTATTTCTGCTTCCCCCTGATGTTTGACATCTGCAAGTGTTTTTATTCTATCTTCATTTTTAATACTAGCTTAATGAGAGAGAATCCACATTCCATAAAATGAACCCTTTCAAAGTACACAGCTCGGTGTTTTTCAACATATTCTCAGAGTTGTGCAACCAGCACCACTAACTGATTTCAGGATATTTCCGTCATCCTGAAAAGACACTTGGTACCTGTTCACGGTCACTCCCCGCTGTCCGTGGTCCCTGGACACCTTCCTCTGGTTTCCTTTCTATCCCGATGGCTTTGTCTGGTCTGAAAGTTTCCTATCAGTGGAATCACACCACAGACGTTTTCTAGAAGTTCACCCAGACAGCATGTGAGTCTCTGTGGTGTCTCCTTTCACTTAGCATCCTGTTTTCTAAGTGCCTGCATGTAGCACACGTCAGCACTTCATTCTTTCAGGTGCCGAGTTCTGGTTCTTTGGATGCACAGACCACATTTTGTTCATCCACTTTATCAACTGATGGATATTTGCGTTGTTTTCACTCTTTGACGATTATGAATAACACTGCAATGATGTTCACATGCAAATTTTTGTCTGGGCATGGTCTTCAGTTCTTTTTCAATTCCTAGGAGTGAAATTGCCACGTCATGTGGTAACTAAGGTAAACATTTTAAGGATTACCACACTGTCCTCCAAAGTTCCTGCGCCATTTTCCAATTCCACAGCTATACGTAAGGGCTCCAGCTTCCTCACATCCTCATTAACACTTATCATCTTCTATCCTTCTTTATTTTTTCCATTCCAGTGAATGTTTATGGCTATTGCACGGTGATTTTGATTTGGACTTCCTTAATGACTAAGCATATTTGTCATGTTTCCAGGTGTTTGTTGGCTATTCCTACATCTTTTCTGGTGAAATGTCTATTCCGTCTGGGTTATGTTTTTAGCATTGAATTTTAGGAGTTCTTTAGACACGCTGGATACCAAGTTCCTTATCTGATATGCTATTTCTATTCTATGTTTTTTTTTTCATTTTCTTTAGAACAAAACAGTTTTTAATTTTGATGAGGTCCAACTTGTTCATTTTTTGTGTGTGTTTGTTCTTTCAGTATCATGTCTAAGAAACTCTTGCCTAATCCAAGGCCAGGAAGATTTACTATCTTCTTTTATAAATTTTATAGTTCTAGCTCTTACTTTTACGACATTCACCCATTTTGAATTAATTTTTGTTATGTTAATAGGTGTCCAACCTAATTCTTTTGCATGTGGATACGCAGCTGTCCCAGCACCAGCACCGCTTGCTGGAATGGCCATCATCATCGCACCTTTGTGGAAAATCAAATGACCATTCCCTTCTTTCGGAATTCTCCATGCCGGATTACTCACCTGTACCAGACGCTCTTAGTTCCTGCAGCTTTGGAGGAGGTTTGAAATCGAGAAGTAAGAGTCCTCGACTTCGTTTATCCTTTTCAAATTTATTTAGGCTTTTCTGCAATCCCCTGAATTTCCATATAAATCTAGGATCATATGGTGCTTAATTTTATGAGTCAACTTTTCTGAGCCACAGGCTACACAGAAATTTGGTTAGACATGACTCTGGGTGTGTCTGAGAGAGTGTTTCTGGATGACGTTAACATTTGGATCAGTAGACTGACAAGACAGGCTGCCCTCCCGACTGTGGGTGAGCCTCAGCCAGTGCAGAGTAAAAAGGCTGAGTAGGGAGAATTCCTGTCGGAACCTCCTTAACCTGGGACACTGCTTTTCTCTTGCCTTCACACTTGGAATTGGACTGGAAGTCAGAGAACTGGCTCCCCAGGTCCTCAGGCCTTCATAGTTGGAACAGAACCATGTCACTGGCTCCGAGGTTTCCCAGCTGGCCAGCTGCAGATCTAGAGGATTCTTGGCCTTGTAATCCATATATACTTGTGGTTCTGCTTCTTGGAAAATCCTGACCATTAATAGATCAGCTTAGCCATCTCTGCACAGAAACCAGTTGAGATTTAGACAGGGAGCACAATCTGTATTGGCCGTAATTTATTTATGAAGAATATTTTCTCTGATTATAGAATTCCCATTCGGTAGTATTTTGTTTTCATTGTTTGTTGTCCCACTTCCCTCACCCCCCAAAAAAGACAACTGTCAACCTCAGAGTCATTTGGAAGTAGTTTTTTTTTTTTTTTTTTTTTTTTTTTTTTTTCTGATTGTCTCTTGGTATGGCCAGTTTTCAACTCTAACTGTTCTAAGAGATCTGAGGTAAGATTTCCTGTGGCTTTGATTCACATCTATGCAATGACAAACGATACTGAGATTTTTTATCTTTGGCATATATTAATCTTCTTTGGTGTCTGTTCAAGTCTTTTGCCCATTTTTATGGATTGCATTGTTTTATTTTAATTGTAATTAACTCACCTGTTAGGTGAGTTTTGAGCCTTCTTCCCGTTTTCTGGACACGTGAACTCTATCATAAGGAGGATTTACAAGTATCTCTCTCATGCCAAGTTCATTCTTTTGGGTATCTTTTTGTTTGTTTGTTTGTTTGTTTGTTTGTTTGTTTTTTGACAGGCAGAGTAGACAGTGAGAGAGAGAGAGACAGAGAGAAAGGTCTTCCTTTGCCGTTGGTTCACCCTCCAATGGCCGCTGTGGCCGGCGCACCGCGCTGATCTGATGGCAGGAGCCAGGAGCCAGGTGCTTTTCCTGGTCTCCCATGGGGTGCAGGACCCAAGCACCTGGGCCATCCTCCACTGCACTCCCTGGCCACAGCAGAGGGCTGGCCTGGAAGAGGGGCAACCGGGACAGAATCCGGCGCCCCAACCGGGACTAGAACCCGGTGTGCCGGCGCCGCTAGGCGGAGGATTAGCCTAGTGAGCCGCGGCGCCGGCCCTGGGTATCTTTTTATTATTATTATTTGATAGAGCTAGACAGTGAGAGAGAGAGAGAAAGGTCTTCCATCCGGTGGTTCACCCCCCAAATGACCGCTACAGCCAGAACTACACCAATCCGAAGCCAGGAGCCAGGTGCTTCTTCCTGGTCTCCCATGCAGGTGCAGGGCCCAAGCACTTGGGCCATCCTCCATTGCCTTCCGGGCCACAGCAGAGAGCTGGACTGGAAGAGGAGCAACAGGGACTAGAACCCTACACCCATATGGGATGCCAGCACCGCATGCGGAGGATTAACCAAGTGAACCACGGCACTGGCCCTCTTTTGGTTATCTTTTGAGGAGCAGTTCTTTACGTCATTGAGTTTTATGGTTGTAGGGTGTACATTGGGATTTAAGCTCAACTTTTAGTTAGGTTTTAATTATGGAGTAAGGTATAAGCCCAAGCTCTTTTTTTTGGTATGAATATCCAATTTTTTTTATTTTTTAAATATTTATTTATTTATTTGAAAGTCAGAGTTACACACAGAGAGAAAAAGAAGCAGAGAGAGAGAGATTTTTTTTTTTTTTTTTTACAGGCAGAGTGGACAGTGAGAGAGAGAGAGACAGAGAGAAAGGTCTTCGTTTGCCGTTGGTTCACCCTCCAATGGCCGCCGCGGTCGGTGTGCTGCGGCCGGCGCACCGCACTGATCCGATGGCAGGAGCCAGGTGCTTCTCCTGGTCTCCCATGGGGTGCAGGGCCCAGGTACCTGGGCCATCCTGCACTGCACTCCCTGGCCACAGCAGAGCACTGGCCTGGAAGAGGGGCAACCGGGACAGAATCCGGTGCCCCAACCGGGACTAGAACCCGGTGTGCTGGCGCCACAAGGCGGAGGATTAGCCTAGTGAGCCGCGGCGCCGGCCTGAATATCCAATTATTAAAGCACCATTTCTTGAAAAGATTATTTCTATCTCCAATGAGTTGCCTTTGTATCTTTGTCAAACTTCATTTACACATTTTACAGGTGAGCTCCTTTGTGAAGTTTCTGTTCTGTTCCATCAATTCGTTTGTTTATTTTTCCACCAATATTACACGGTCCTAATTGCCATAGATTTATATAAATTGGAAATCGAATAGTATTAATCCATTGTATTTTTCCTTTTCTCAAAATTGCTTTGGCTATTTAAGATGCATTTTATTTTCATACAAACTTTTAAAATTAGTTTATCAACTTCTACCTAAGGAATTTTGCTTGTGATTGCATTGAATTGGGGAGAATTGACATCTTAATAATACTGGGTGTTTTAACCCATAATACAGTAGAAATCTCCACTTAGATCATCTTTAATTTCCCCCAGCAATAGTTTGCAATTTTCAGTAAAGAGATATGTGAAGTCTTTTTTCTCTAGTTTACCTCCATGTATTTCAACCTTTTTAATGCTGTTACAATTAACAATTTAAAAAGTCAAGTCCCAGTAGTGCATTGCTGGCTTATGGAAATAGACTTGACTTTGTATATTGATCTTGTATTCTGCAGCCCCACTAAACTCTCTTAGTCCTGGAAGCTTCCTATAGATTCCATTGACTGCTTCTGTGTAAACAAGTGTGTCATCTAGAAATCAACACATTTTCCACTTCTGATCTCTCTCCTTGAACCAGACTGAAGATCAGTGTTCCTGGATGTGCAGGGACCTGAATGTCAATGCCAACTCAGCCGTAATTTACTGTGCCAACTTTTCCAACCCCTTTCCCTCTCTGTCTGCAGTCACCATCTAAAATAAGCTACGGGTTCTCTGTGATCTAATATTTGGTAAAACTAAGAATGTGTCCTGAAGGGCGTGAGCACTCTTGCAGTCTGCAGCTTCCTGCCTCCAGGCCTCTGTGTCCTACCCTCTTCCTGTTAGGTGATTGACTCACTGAGCTAACAAAGTTGGGCCGAACTGGCACATGTCACCTTTTGTCCTCCCAACCTTCCAGTGAAATTTAGGAGTGGTTGTGTTCATTTTTTTATAATTTCAAAATCTGTTTTTATTATATTGGTTTTTTTGAGAGATAGACAGACCTCCCATCTGCCGGTTCTCTCCTTCCCCCAAAACAACCAGGGCTGGACCAGGAACTCAACCTGGGCCTCCCATGTGGGTGGCAGAGGGCCAACCACTTAACCCTCCCCATCTGTGCCTCCCAGGTGCACACCAGTAGGAAGCTGGAATTGGGAACAGAGCTGGGATTTGAACCCAGGCGCCCCAATATGGGATGCAAGTTTCTTAAGCACTAGGCCAAACACCCAGCCCCTTTTACCATTTATTGTACTACCTCCTATAAGCAAGGCCCAGTCTGCAAAACAGGGTGAGTGACCTAGATCAAATGTTGCTGACTCATGGGAAACTTAGCTAGGGACCACTTACGAACACAAAGCAATTTAACTTTTAAATTTTTTAAAAGATTTTTTTATTTATTTGAAAGTCAGAGTTACACAGAGAGGAGAGAGGCAGAGAGAGAAAGAGAGAGAGAGAGAGGTCTTCCATCCGATGGTTCACTCCCCAGATGCCACAACGGCCAGAGCTGAGCCAATCTGAAGCTAGGAGCCAGGAGCTTTCTCCGGGTCTCCCACACAGGTGCTGGGCCCAAGCACTTGGGCCATCTTCTACTGCTTTCCCAGGCCATAGCTGAGAGCTGGATTGAAAGTGGAGCAACCGGATCTCCAACCGGAGCCCATATGGGATGCCAGCGCTTCAGGCCAAGGTGTTAACCTGCTGCACCACAGCACCGGCCCCTAAATATTTTTTTCTTTAAACACTTTACATTCTCTTACTCTTTTTTTTTTTTTTTTTTTTGACAGGCCGAGTAGACAGTGAGAGAGAGAGACAAAGAGAAAGGTCTTCCTTTTGCCGTTGGTTCACCCTTCAATGACCGCCGCGGCCAGCACGGTGCGCTGATCCAATGGCAGGAGCCAGGTACTTATCCTGGTCTCCCATGGGGTGCAGGGCCCAAGCACTTGGGCCATCCTCCACTGCACTCCCTGGCCACAGCAGAGAGCTGGCCTGGAAGAGGGGCAACCGGGACAGAATCCAGCGCCCTGACCAGGACTAGAACCCGGTGTGCCAGCGCCGCAAGGCGGAGGATTAGCCTAGTGAGCCGCGGCGCCGGCCCATTCTCTTACTCTTGAATTCAGTTCTTTGTTATTGACAAAGTGTTTTACTGAGCTGAGACGAAGTGGGGTGGAGAAAGCTAAAAGCTGAACGAAACACAGTCATGTGGCTCAGGAACATAAGCATCTGGTGGGAGAATTGTCCCTTTGCCCTCCCTATACACGGAGACGGACGGCAACCACAGTTACAAAGGACAATGTTGGGAAAGGCCTGGATCCACCAAAGTAGGGAATTTGGGAAAATCCCCATCAGATGCACTCACCTCAAAGTCTGAATCCAATGTTGGTTGCACATCCGGTTTCTAGAATCCAGAATCACCTGTTCTAATCCTCGTGTTTCACAACTGCAATGTAGGAAAGTGAGAAATAGAATGAATTTTTTTCTGTTCTTTCATGTCACCCACACTTGGATCTCATTCCGAGAAAGATCTCATCTCCCATCAGACGGAAGGCTTGTCCAGCCTCCCTGGCAGCCAGAGCTTGGCTCAGCTAGGCCTGCCCAATCAGATGCACTCACCTAAGCTCTGATTCAAGGTCGGTGATACAGGAACGAGGCCGACTCCTTTCTGAAGGCAGTGATGGCAACAGCTACATCTGGAGCCCTGAGTCAGTGGAGCACATCTGGCCTCTAGAATCCAGAATCACCCATCCTTTCATTACAAATGCAGTGTGGAAAGAAGCGGAGACCAACCCAATGCAAGCAGAGAAAGGCTATTGTGTGCAGAGCTTGCTGTAACAAGGAAGTCAGCCTCCATCACCTGCATTTTGGAAGGCAGGGGAGTGGGAAAGCTTTTTAGTGGGAAAAGCGAAAGTTCCAGGTACACCCTGAAGGGAGGTGTTGGCCTGGGGAGGTGTGCTGGGCTAACTAGAGGAGGGACATCCTAGGTGATTGGTTAGAGGCACATACACAGCTTTCTCTGGTTGGTCCTAAGCTGAAGCAAGGACAAATACTGGAGAGCCTGCCAATTATTGATCCTGTCTTGGGTCTTGGCCATCTGGGGCCAATTGCTACAGGGTTCGTAGCAGATAGTGGTGGCCTTCAAGTCAGTAGGCTGTAGAGAGTGGGCTGGGCACCTGGGCTGGTTGTTGCAGACTGGGGGTCAGAGTTCTATCCTTATTTGCAGTCTGGCCATTGTCTGCTTGTTGAGATCTCTCAACTGAGGCCGAGAAAGGAGGAGTGACCTACCCCCGGTGTCACCACCATAGTCACCCGAGCAGCTAGGTCAGTCCGAGGTTTAGCATGCTTATCTAGTGATCTCCAAAGGAAGTGGCATACTGCCTGCTGAGGGGACAAGGTTTAGACCCTTGGGAAGACAAAACTCCAAGCAGTTGTCATAGAGACGCATCACACCAGGAAGCTGATGGTTCACACTTCCTGCGCTCTAACCAGGACTGCTACTGGTCAAGTGTTCTCTCTGCGGTGGGCTTTCCAGCCAGCCAGTGTCACCAGGGACTAACAGCACGGTTCTCCAGTTTGCCCACCTGCACTCATGTTAGAACAAGGCTCTACCCTCCGGTCTGCAGTTTCTCGTCTGTAAAATGAGAATGCCAAGGTCGCCATCTCGTCACGCTCCTGGGTAAATTCGGTGAGACGACACGTGCAGCATGTCTCAGGTCTTTCCATAAATCAGCTGTGACAGTCTTGTTTAGGCCTCCTGCCTACGCAGTGTGGGAGGAAGGCAAGCCTGGTCTGCAGGTGCAAAGACTAAATAAAGGTGGTTGTGTCACTTGTCCAGGCTCTCGAAGGTCCGGGTCAGAATCCTCCCACATGCTCGTTAGGTGTTTCTCCTATGCTTCTGAATAAGAGACGCCAGTGCTGGGAAAGCAGGCAGTAGGGTGGGCAAGTGTCCGGCCAGCTATCAGTCGCCTGCATTCAAACCTTGGTTCTGCTCTCCATGAGCTGTAAAACCTTACACAAATCACCGACCGTCTCTGAGCACATTATCCCTTGCAAACTGGTGATGATCCCACCTAGCTCACAGGACTAGTTTAAGGATTAAATAATGTGTGTATCTAGCACATGGTAAGTATTTAACCAATGAGAGCAGTCATCTGCATTATTGTAATTGGAAATGTTGGAGTCTGAAAAAGCCCACCGCCCGAGGAACGACTCCAAGAGACTTTTCTCTCATGCAACCAGCAAAGGGTTAAAGATTTATTGATTATCCAGCATGCTGGGGCTGTCTGATCATACATGAACAGAGCAGCCCCGAATAACCAAAGGTTAGGGTTTATAAAGGCAAAAACCGCAAAACCGGGAAGGGGGGAATACATGGTTGTTATGCACGGTTACTATACACAGTTGCTAAAATCAAAAGAGAGTACATAAAATCAAGAGAGAGTATATGGTTACTGGGGTCAACATAACCTAAAACCTAAGTGAAATTAATATTCATCATAATCTTGACAATACCAGTTACAATCTTACAATTAGGACTTGACATTAATGTAAGGCACAGACAAATCACATCTTTATTATTAGCCCAGGTAACCCAGGTGCAACCTTTCTACTTTTAAGCTTGAGCAATCATGCTAGGGGGTTTTTGTGCTCTGCCAAGGGTGATGTAGTGCACTGCTGTTGTCCGACTATTTGAGATCATGGTTGCAAACCAGAGTCTCACGGTGGGGGGGTGCTTTCCCAGAATGGAGTCTCAAGTGCTCCAAAATGGAGTCCCTACTGTCAAGGTGCTACTTTACTGTCTTATTTTTACAGCTGTACCAGGAAGGTTTAAACCTGTAAGCTTAAGCTTAACTTTTTACACCTGCACATACACAATTTTAACTCTTCAGAAACAAGTACCATAAACCATTCTTTTGTTCTTATTTTTTTATTTAAGGTATACAAACTTCATGCATTTCATAAATACAAACTTAGGAACGTAGTGATTCTTCCCACTCCACCCTCCCTCCCCCCCCCACACTCCCACCATAAACTTTTCTTTAGGAGCCTGTCCCTCCTGAACCACCTTCAGTGAGGTTTTCCTTTAACCCTCAGTCTGGTTTGCCTCCATCATCAGTACTACGGCGAGTCAAGCAGAGAAGAGACAATTGCCCTGGACAGGGAGGTGGGTCCCGCAGCGTCGGTTGGAGACCCGGCTGCTCCACTTCTGAGTCAGTTCTCTGCTATGGCCTGGGAAGGCAGTAGAAGATGGCCCAAGTCCTTGTGCCCTGCACCCAAGTAGGAGACCCAGAAGAAGTTCCTGGCTCCTGGCTTCTAATTTTTTTTGCTGCTGTATTTTCCAAATTTTCCCCATTGGGCACTTGTTATTGGTATAATGGGGCGGGGGGAGAACCATAAAGTTACTCAACCATGTCAGGGCCCAGGCCACGGATGGAGACGGAAGTTGGAGGCGGTAAGGAGAGCCACTCAGGAGCAAGCTGAGGCTGGGCAAGCCACGGAGCTGGTGGTGCAGTTTGCAGTTTGGTGGGGAGGGAGGAAGGAGGAGGCCGGCCAGGCCCGAACTCTGGCCCCTCAGAGTCCAAGGAAGCTCCACCTGGAGCGAGCCTGAAAGCACACACTGCCTTCATAGGCGCCACAGACAAAGCCTTGATCTAGCAACAACCTAACCTCTGGGGCCGGACAGACTCTCAAACGGGAGCGCCCCAAAAGTGGGCTCATACTCCTCCCTTGGCGAGGCCACAGAGCAACTGCGTGTCCTTAAGCCTCTGAGCATTGTCACGTGTGTGGCACTCAAGACACCAACACAGGGACATGGGAACTTGGGGTGAGGAAGAAAACAGGGGTGCAGGGAGGACAGCGCTCCAAGCCAGAGAGGGAAAAGTGGGCCCAGCTGAGGCCGCTCACTCAGTCGGTCCTTCATGCCAAGGGCCGTCGTGGGCCCAGGGCTATGAGCGAATGAGGGCAGAGCCCAGGCTCTCGCTTGCACTGCTTCTCCAGGAGGCCAAGAGGCCCCTGGGCGACATGAGATTCAAGCTCCTGGTCCACACTATTTTTTGCTCCTGAGACATTTTCAAACTCCAAGCAGACATTTTGCAAAGCACACTTTATTTGTAGAAAGATGTGTTGGCCATGCAGGTGGAGGTGTACAGTAGAGGGCTGGGGAGTTGAACAGGGGTGGCCAGAGACTGTAAGTCAGGTCTCTCACCCCACATTGGACTTCTTCATCCGTGACCCACACTTAGGAGGCAATGGTTTGATTTTAAGTAGCTCACAGAGCAGTAGTGGTGAGTGAGGCATCCTTAACAAAAGTGACTGACTAACCCCTCTAGCCACTCTTTTCTAATTTAGAGGTTTTTTCTTTTTACTATATGCAAATACATCATCCAGTCTGTTATAAACATAATCTGGGAATGTTTAAAGGTCTCATGTTAAAGTACAAAAATAAATAAGGTCGATAGCAAAATAAATAAATATATTAGCTAATAAATATAATCCAAGAGGATAAGCGGTATTAGAAAAATCTTATTGAAGAATGAACCGAAGTAAGACTGGGAGCACAGAAAGACAACCATATAAGGAGACAAACAATAAATAAATACGATACATTGTGACCAGCACTGAGTGAATCGGAAGAGGGTGGTTCGGGCCCGGTTCTGCCTCCGCGGGGCCTGGGCAGGGACCCTCGGCCAGGCATCAGTGCCTCTCTGCTTCACTGTCTCCTCCGTCCATCACTGTCTCCTCCATCCACTGCAGCAGGATGTCCAGTTCCCCCAGGGCCTTCACGACGGCTGCCTGGGGCTCCAGCTGCAAGAGAAAGACGTTCACGGCCGTGAGTGGGTCTGGAAGTGCTGACGTGTGCTTCAGGGCTGATCCGTTCCCCCATGGGGGTGGGGGTCTGCTGGGGACTGGGAGCAGAGCAGTTTTCAGGAAGAGGAGGTAGAGAACGGGGCCATCACCCTGGTTTGATGCAGGGAAATTCATGCCTGCAGGGGTAGTAGATTGGGGCCCACCACCTAAGCCTCTCAAATCCCAGAGATCAAAGTATCAGGCTGCTTTCTTTCAGTGGTGTGCGTGTGGGGGGTGCCTCCTGTGCCCACCACAACTGAACTAATATTGATTGTGCCGACCGCTGGGCTGATGTCAGGGGATCCAGGGTGAGTGGCACAATCTCTATCCCCAAGGCATTTACAGCCGGCTGGGGGAGTCAGGCAGAAGAGGCGACTGCAAGGTAGCATGGGAAAGGGTGGGCGCCCATGGGACCACCAGGGCCTTCCAGTAAGTGAAGGGCTGAGCAGGGCTTCGCCGGTGAGGAGTGGACTGCAGGCCTTGCCGGCAGGTGTGCTGTGATGCCCACCGAGCTGGAGGAAGGCACGAGAGTGTGCGTGAAATTGTGGTTGCTGCTGAAGGAATGTGTACGTGCGGGGGTAGGACAATGACCGCCTCCTGTCTCTGCTGCTGGAAGATCCAGACGTCCCCTGAGTGACATTCTCTCCCCGCTCTTCTAGAGCCCCGAGGGTGCCCCCTGGGTTAAGGGGTGGTCTGGGGGAGCTCAGAGGGTTCCCAGACAAGCATGATCCCACCCATCCACAAGCCCTGGAAGCACACCCATCCCATCAGTGCCAAAATCGCGGATACCTGTTCGAACTGACGCAGAATCTGATTGTATTTCTCCATTGCTTCCTTCCCACAATGGCATTTTTTGTTGGCATGCTGGAAAGGAGCCAGTGAATAACAGCGTTGGTTAAGGATCCTGATTTCTCTGCCTGGCCGTGGACAGGCAGGTGGACAGTCTGCCCCACGAAGCACAGCCCTATGGCCACTCACTCCTGTAGAAAAGTCCCTTCCGATTTCAGCGGTTGGGGTCATTACCTGGCCATCAGCTTTCTGTACTCAAATACGGAGCTCACTTGTGGCCACTAGGCCCCAGCTGACCTCCCTACCCCACCTACCCCACCCCGGCTCTCATCCAGTTGTTCCAGCACTTTCTGAGAAGAAGGAATTGGTAAGACCATGCTCTGAAGTCAAGTTCAACACTTGATGGTACAATGCTGTTGATTGACTACCCAGACATAGGATACATTAGGACACAACAGACTAGTATCATTGCTATCAAATAGCTAGCATCATATAGTTCTTTAGGCTTTATGAAGTACTCTATGCATACAATGTAGAACCAGAAGTCAATACAACGGAGTTCTTATCACCTAAGAACTAACACAACATAGGTTCCTAGAACTCCCGGGCTCAGTTTCTCTATCCATTAAATGGGGGAAGATGGGAGCTTGGCTGCTGAAGCCTTGAAGCCATGCGCGGGGATGCACTTGTCACCCACGCCCCTCACTCACGCAGAGCCGAAGGTCCTTCTTGATGGTGAGAAGGGAGTTGGCGAGCCTGCTGATCTTCCGGAGAGTCTGATGGTCAGGGGCCGGGTAGTTATTGAACACTCTCTCCATATAGAGTCTCAGCAAACGGCGGAGGAGACAGCATCGGCCCTTGGGCTGCAAAGAGAAGTGTGTTAGTTCAGAGATCAGACCCAAGTGAGGGAGAGGCCACCACTTCTAGTCTTGCTCCCAGAGTCCGCCTGGGCCACGCTCGTACCTTTGTGTCCTGCAAAGACTCCGTCCTCCTTAAGATTCTGATGTCAGTGATGTCATCTTTGGCCTGCTAAACAGAGGAAGGGGAGGCAAGAAGGGACAGGTCCGTGGCCGCCCTCATGGTCTTCCACTTCAAGTCCTCCTTCCCCGCCCTGCCAAGGCCCAGGGGGAGGCAGCCCTCTCCAACATCTGTCTAGGTCATTAATGCCAGATGTTTCTTGAGACCACATCCCCCGAGCAAGGAGTCCCCGGCCTGCCTCTCTGGTGATCGCCCAGCCAGGGCTGCCTGGGGAGCAGTCAGAGCAGCAGGGAAGATGAAGGCAACAGGGACCTCCTGACATACCACGCTGTGCCGAAGCTCAGAAAATACACTCTGTATCTCCTGGAGGTCTGTGGTGACCACACAGCTTCCCAGTTGCAGTGTCCTGAGCCCCGTGGAAGGAGCCCAGAGGAGATGGAACACAGCACAGAGAAAGCCCAAGGCAAGTCCCGCGGCTCTCATCGTACGGCTGCAGGCTGGAGTCACGGGAGCTGGGAATTCAAAGGAAAGAGCGCGACTTACTGATCCCTCGTCCTCAGCTTCGAGAGGAGCTGGCCAGCCACCAGGGACTTGCCTGCCCCCGGTGTCTCCCAACTTACTAACACACTGCTGCTCCTCTCCTGGAGAGAACCCGCCTGGTGCCTGCAGCGGGGACTGAGTGAGCTGGTGCTACAGATCCCGGCTCCTTTATGCTGTCCCCGGCCCCGGCTGCCCGTCATTGCCCAGCAGGGACGGCCTGGAGCAGCGGTGCACGCATGCAGGATGACATTTCCGGAGCAATGTCAAAACTTGTTTTGGGGATTGACGCATCCAGCCTTCCCTTGCAGGGTGCCAACGTCGTTTGTGCTCTGGTCCCCGTAGACTCACAGGGGGACCAGGGAAAAACAGAATTTCACAGAAGCGGTGGCTGGGCCACCAAAACACCTGGGGAAAATTGTGCAGATGTTATGGCCACCCATGGGGCAAAGGAGTTGAGTTCTGTAAGGCAGTTGTCTGAGATCAGAGTGGTTATCTGAGGATAGTAGATTCATATCAGCCCCAAAGGCAAATAGAAAGTCAATGATTTCATAACCGTCCAACTGCCAGAGAAAGACAACACCAGGTGGGCGGTGTGCCAGATTCGCGCCTGAATCTGGGACTCCACAGCGCCCTCTGCAGGAAGGTTGCAGTCAAGCATTCACGGGGTGAATCTGAGAGCAGACTGTTCCCTGCCCTGAACCGAGGCCTGGGACCAAGTGAGGGATCCCAAGAGAGAAGTGAGGAAACCCAGGGGGAGGCTGTGTGGTCCACAGGGTGGTGTGTAGGGTCTGCTGAGTTTCAACGTGAAAGGCTAAGGGGCTGAGATTAGGGTGAGGAGAGTCTGGGTGCAGAACACCAAATAGCGCCATCATCAAGACGAAGAACATTTTCACAGAACACCAGGATGATGGACAGAAGCTGTGGTGAACAAAATGTCAATGTTCTAAATCAGGACAGAATCCAATGTGACAGGGCCGTGTAGAACAAAAAGGAGGCCGGTGCCGTGGTTCACTAGGCTAATCCTCTGCCTGCGGCACCAGCACCCCGGGTTCTAGTCCCGGTAGGGGCGCCGGATTCTGTCCTGGTTGCTCCTCTTCCAGGCCAGCTCTCTGCTGTGGCCAGGGAGTGCAGTGGAGGATGGCCCAAGTGCTTGGGCCCTGTACCCACATGGGAGACCAGGAGGAAGCACCTGGCTCCTGGCTTTGGATCGGCACAGAGCCAGCCGTGGCGGCCATTGGGGGAGCGAGCCAACTGAAGGAAGACCTTTCTCTCTGTCTCTCTCTCACTGCCTATAACTCTACTTGTCAAAAAAAAAAAAAAAAAAGAGGTGCCCTCTGGATCGGTTTTTATGTATTTGTAATGTAATATAATTTGTAATGTATTTGTAATGCTTAATTATTTTCTCAAAGGCCTTTGATGAATATGGCATTGCTGAGTTTTCTTCCCTTACAACCAGGAAAGTAAAAAGTATAAGAAATTTTGTTCAGGGCCTAGATAAAGCATGTGAGCTTAAAACAAGGCTGTTCTTTGTCATAAACCTGCTTCAGGTTTGCAGCGTTTCTCAGTTACTTGACGAGTTTGAGGGGAAATGCGTTCACTGCATACGCAACAGCACAGGTGCATAGGGACACATGCCTCCCGTTGGCTTGGCTCTGCTCTGACTGTCATCACCCCTCACTGGATTTTTCCTGTGTGACACTCACAGCCACCGGAGACCCTGCCAACCACAGGGATTGGGGATAAGCATACCAAACCCCAAAGTCTCCCAGAGGACTCTGGGTAGGGAGACAAGAGAACTGGGCCCGATCCAATCCGCACTGAACACGCGCCTATCCATGTGGACGTGGGAGTCGTTCCTGTTTTCCTGGAATGGAGGAGGCTTCCTGAGAAACAGGAACCTCAGTTTTAACACTGGAAAAGTCGCAGGTAAGTCAGAATGAAATCCAGGTGACCTTGAACGGGTCAACTCACATCTCTGCATTTCACATTTTCTTTGCTCCAAAATGATGATGATTAAACTTAGCCCAGAAATCTGTTTTAGCCTTTCAATATGGTAACCTATGACTTGTACCCAGAGCTCACCGCGAGAGATCAACTCCGTGTAAGTAGTTTGCTCACTGCCTCGAGCTGAGTGGCTGCATGGTAAATCTATCTTGAATTCACTACTTCGATCGGTATCTATTGAACACCCACAGTCCTCAGTGTTGTGCTAGGTCCTGCAGAGCAAAAATAGATGTGGCAAGTCCTTGTCCTCCAAGAGATTCATCCTCGTGGAAAAGGCTCCTTCATACCTGGGGAACTGATGGGGAAGACACAGCTGGCCCAGAACCACGTGCGCTGTGTCAACAGAGGGGAAGGACTCTTAGCTGAGCTCAGGAAGGGCTGCACCTCTGGTCTCCCTGGAGCCTGGTCCCGCTGGGGGGCTTCCAGTTACGTATCTGGATGTTACGTAAGGAAGTGAGCCTGCACAGGCGAGGGCCGGAACGCCCTTGGAATTTCTCCAGTGGCGTTGCACTTCCTCAAGTCCTAAGACAGCTTGACTGCAGGTTGCCCCAACACCTTCCTCCTCTGGAAACGACTGCCCATGGCGATTACTGGTTGTAGCTATGGATAAACAACGTGCTTCCTGCTGGCTCCACCTTCCTGCTTGGTAAAACGGGAGCTAAGACAGGGAAGAGGTGAATTACTGGAAACAGTTCTGCGTGGGGCTCTTGCCCTCCCCTGTAAATTCAGTTCTCCTTAACCAGGTTCCTCCCAGACTGCAGATGCTGTGGGCTCATCCCTGCTGTTTCTCCCTTGTTCTGTTGTTCTTGTCTGCACCCTCCACATGGCCACCTCACTACCCCTCCCTTTGTCATCAGAGACCCAGATCCTTTGCTGGTGCCGTCCCTGTTTCATGGGCCATAGTCTTTTCTCCCTGGCAACACTGGAAGATTCCATAGACAGGGAGCAGTCCACCATGTAGGATGACAGCAAGGTTAAGTTCAAACCCGCAGAAGGGGTTACAGACAATGTTTTGAAAACTATCAATACAGCAGAGACTAGAACATACTCCTTGGAAACTTTTCTCCCTCACTGTCTGAAACTCTGAAGTCGGACATTGTATCGAGTCCAGAGATTCCGTAGTTCACAGGATGACTTGGCTATAGCATCTCGTCTTTCCGGATTTCACTCGATGACTCTGTAAATGAGAACGCACGTTATCTTTGCATGACGCACGACTATCTTTGCAGCTCCGACACTCAGCAGCCTTCGCTCTGCTACCTTAGGAGTCAGGTGCTCTTTGTAACCTCTTTCAGTGTCTTCCAAACGGCCCCGGGAAGTGAAGACCACGTCTCCTCTTTGTAACGCTGGAAATATGCGTGACTAGTTAACACAAATAGCACTGAACGCATGTGAGCTCAAGCCTGTTTTCCCATCACTGGTGCTAAGTAAACAATTTCTCATCATCGTTCAGAAGTGTGATGAAAGTAAAACTGGGAAATGTGGTCTGATGGGAACATTTGAAAGGAAGATTTTCAGTCAATCTTGTTGAATAGGTTGTACTCGTGTCAGTTAGTTCTTCTCTTAATTGCTTTGATTTAACTAATAATTAACTAAGCTTTGTAGTTCACACACAATCCAAATTTTAATAATCAAGTTTCCCATTTTCTTGTATCAAAATATTTTATTATTTTAAAATCTACCAACCAAGTTCCATATCACACTCAGTACAGACAACAATTCAACCTGTCTTCTCTACTAAACTCCCCCCATCTCACCCTAACCTCTCTCAGCCCCACATCCCAAGGAAAAACTGATCCCTCACCATGGTGTCACCTCCACTTGCACTTGTGAGTAGCCCCCCCATATACTCATCACTGCCAGGTGCAGGCGCCTGGTCACATGCCTGTACCTTCCGCTGGCCTGAGAGCTCCTTGTTCATCTTCTCATGGTCCCAACACCCAGAAGCCTCTGGTGGGTACCCAGCCAACCCTGATGCCTCTCCAATGAATGGATTGATTTGCCTCGTTTTATAAATGGGGAAGCTATGGTTCAGAGAGGTTAAGTAACCAACCCGAGGACATTCAGCTGGTGAAAGGCAGACCTGGAAGTTGAACGCATTCCCCTCCTTCACAATCTCTCCACCCATTATGAACTCCTCTTCCGCAGTAAGTGACCCCTTAAAAATCCCACTGAGGGGCAGGTGTTTGGTGCAGGGGTCAAGACACTGCATGGGACACCCGCATCCCTCTTCAGAGCACCTGGGTTTGAGTCCCGCTATATTCCTATTCCAGCTTCCTATAATGTGCACTCTGGAAGATGGCAGGTGAGGGCCCAGATGATTAAGTCCCTGCCACCCATATGTGAGACCCAGATTGGCTTCTTGCCTGCTGGCTTTGGTCTGGCCCAGCCCGGCTGCCATAGGAGTTTTGGGAGAGAACCAGCAGATGAGACATCTCTCTCTCTCTCTCTCCCTCTCTCTCTCCCTCAAATAAAAAATAAATACATAGACATTTAAAATAATAAAACTTGTTGATTTGTTTAAAAACTGTACAAAAAGCCATTAAATAAAAAATAGACTGAAAAAGACGCTTCCTACCCCCCAATTCTGCCTGGAGAAGCAGGTGTCCCGTGGGAAGAATGAAGAGGGTGTTAGCACTGCATCCAGATCGCACGCAGCTGAGAGCCAGGAGACCCAGTTCTGCTACTCACCTGCTCCCTTGCAGGATGACCCAGGGTGGCCCAAGAGCAGCCTCCCCACCCCCTCGGGCTCTCAGTGCTCCATCAACAATGCGGAGCTGGCAGCTGCCTTGGCCATCTGGCCCGCTGAGTTGGCAGGAAGAATGTGTGTATGGCATCTTCACGCAACCTTTAAACTGGCAAAGTGGTTTGTTTCACTTGGAGTATCTGCTAGGATGGATCCTGGAAGCCTAGAATTCTAGACTTCAGTGAGCATTTGCCAAAGGCTTACAGTGTGCAAGTGCCTGTGCTGACCTCTGTGAGTCCAGAGACGGCCCCGTCAGCTGTCTGCCCTGGTCCCTGGCTGCTCTGCTCGGGCGATGACGGCTGTGCCTGCAGAGCCACCAGGAAAGCCACTGTGAGTGGAGTATCTTCCATCTGAAATGGTTGGATTTCAGATTTCTCTTGGGTTTTGGAATTTTTTAAGATTTATTTATTTATTTGAAAGAGTTACAGAGAGGGAGATGCAGAGAGAGAGAGAGAGAGAGAGAGAGAGCACTCTTCCATCTGCTGGCTCACTCCCCAAATGGTCACAATGGCTGGAGCTGGGCCAATCCGAAGCCAGGAGTCAGGAGCTTCTTCCAGGTCTCCTACTTGGATGCAAGGGCCCAAGGTCTTGGACCATCTTCTGCTGCTTTCCCAAGCGCATTAGCAGGGTGCTAGATTGGAAGTAAAGCATCCGGGACTTGAACCAGTGCCCATAGGGGATGCCAGTCTTGCAGGCCAGTGGCTCTACATACTACGCCCCAGGGTTGGCCCCAGATTATGAAATATTTACATATACATAAAGAGATAGCTTGAGGATGGGACCCATGCCTAAACACAAAATTTGTTTGTCACATACACATCGCATTTATTTAACCTGCAGTTAATTTTACCCAGTATTTTCAGTGTGTCTGCACTTGGACTTTGAGCTGTCATCTGAGGTTACTGCAGAATACTCTGCTTTTGGCGTCATGTCAGCACTCAAAAAGTATCCAATTCTGGAGGCTCTCAGAGGTCTGACTTCCGGATTAGTGACGCTCAGAGTGCACAGACAGGAAGGACTCAGGGTCGGTGGCCATGCAGAGCCCAGTTCCAGCTGAGCCTTCACAGATGGGCAGAGACGCTGGGACGGGGAGGGGGCAGTGCTCAGTACAGGAGGCGTGAGGGCTGCAAATCCCTCCTGTCTGCCCGTAAGGACTGACAAGGGCTTCTGGGCTGGAGCCGGGTTTCCTGCCGAAGAGCAGTGAGAGAGTGCGTCAGAGATATGGCCAGATCATCCATGACCAGGAAGATCCAAGCTGAGATTCGGACTGGATTCTGGAAAGCTAAGCTCTACCTTCACCTGGCGGTGCTGCCGGGAAAAATCGCATCCCTGCTTCACTTGTGGACTGTGGGAGAACAAACCAAATGATTTCTGAAGTCTCTTTCAGCTTGGCCTTCTTGATTCTATAATCCTTTCTTTTCCTCCTAAGGCAACAGGGCGCCATTGAAGGCTCTTACCTTTGGGGAGAGACAGGATGGCGGCTGTGTGTGAGCCAGGAGACCCCCAAGGACAGCAAGGGCCTGGCACGTGGTGAGCACACGATGCAATGGAAGAGGGTGCCGCTGTGGGGGAGAAGTGGGGTGCATTCTGTGGGCACACCAAGCCAACAGGAAAAGCAAGGCTTCAGAGCTGGGGCCAGCCTCTAAGTGCAGCATCACCCTAAAAACAAGATGAGCAGAGGGAAGACGAGAATCCTTCGTAGGAAACAATCTTAGTTTCCTAAAAAGGCCATCTTGGAGCAGGAAACCGTCTTCTAGATACCACAAAGCAAGCCCAGCCACTCCCCCCCCCGCAAGTCCCACGTGTGCAGCCCGGGGTTTCGCCTGCCTGCGGCGTCATCGTGGCTGACATCTGGGCCTCGTGCCCAGTTGCATCACTTCCCAGGGAAGCAGACGGGCCTTCGGGGGCAGCTCCCAGGTGGGCAGGCGGGCGGGCAGGCAGACGCCTCTGCCACTCCCAGGCTGGCCCGGCTGGGAATTGTGCCTGGGGCTTGGGCTGCCTTCCTTGGAGGGGCAGGGTGGGGAGGAGAGGAGCAGCTGACGATCTGAAGCGAACGTTTTCAGTTCCCTCTCGGCAAAGCTGCCGTGCGAGTGACGGCGTTCCCCTTTCCTGCATTCTTCCATCACGCTCTGCTTAACCAGCCCGGCTGGCTGCTCGCCTTTCTCCCCAGAATTCCGCTGACGTAGCTGGGGTCCCCAAACTAACCCGTCCTGTCCCTGCCTGCAGAGTAGGAGCCATGGGCAGATCCTGCTCTGGACAGGGGGCCAGGAATTCGAGACTGTAGATTTGAATCCCGTTTCCTCACCTGGGAGAACAGGTGTGCGATCCATTGTTTTCCTTTTAGCTTCACAAACAAGCGTGGAGACGTCCCCATGGGCGGGCTCTGAGCTGGGGGGACCCAAGATATGCCAAAGTGGAGAAGACCTGGTCTCTCGGGTCCCCTCGGGGCCTCGGAGCATCGTGGAAAAGGCAGACCTTCCAATGCAGGAGCTCTTGAGCTGGGAGATGGTAGACAAGAGGCAGCTACATCTCTGCTTCCACTAACCTCTAACCAACACTGAGCATTTTCTTCCCTTGTGGGGACAGGCAGGGGACACAAGCTGCCGTGCACGAGCTGCTTGGTCACGGAGAGGAACTCCTTAGTTTCGCATCATGTCACGGGCTTCAGACTTCTCAGCGCGTGGCTTACGCTCACTCTTGCTAGAGCACGTTAATTAATGCATCAATAAAGAAAAATCTACATAACCGAGTTGTCATGCCCATGCTTTGATAACATATTTTATTTTAGATTAATTTATTTATTTGAAAGGCAGAGTTAGAGAGAGAAAGATCTTCCATCCACTGGTTTACTCTCCAAATGGCCACAATGGCTAGGGCTGGGCCAATCTGAAGTCAGGAGCCAGGAGCTTCTTCAGGGTCTCCCATGTGGGTGCAGGGGCCTAAGGACTTGGGTCATCTTCTACTGCTTTCCCAGGCCATTAGCGGGGAGCTGGATCGAAAGTGGAGCACCCAGGACTTGAACCGGCACTCATATGGGATGCCAGCTCTGCAGGCGGTGGCTTTACCTGCTACGCCACAGTGCCAGCCCCACTGAAAATATTGTTTTTTAGATTTTTATTTTTATTTATCTGAGTGGTAGAATTACAGGCAGAAAGGGAGAGAGACAGAGAAAGGTCTTCCATCCACTGGTTCACTCCCCAAATGACAGCAACAGCCGAAGCTGGGCTGATCTGAAGCCAGGAGCTTCCTCCAGGTTGTGGGTGCAGGGACTCAAGCACTTGAGCCATCTTCCACTGCTTTCCCAGGCCACCAATAGGAAGCTGGGGCCGGCGCCACAGCTCACTAGGCTAATCCTCAGCCTGCGGCTCCGGCACACCAGGTTCTAGTCCCGGTCGGGGCGCCGGATTCTGTCCCGGTTGCCCCTCTTCCAGGCCAGCTCTCTGCTGTGGCCAGAGAGTGCAGTGGAGGATGGCCCAAGTGCTTAGGCCCTGCACCCCATGGGAGACCAGGAGAAGCACCTGGCTCCTGCCTTCGGATAGGCGTGGTGCGCCGGCCTCAGCACACCGGCCGCAGCGGCCATTGGAGGGTGAACCAACGGTAAAGGAAGACTTTTCTCTCTGTCTCTCTCTCTCACTGTCCACTCTGCCTGTCAAAAAAAAAAAAAAAATAGGAAGCTGGATCGATAAAGGGGCACCCAGAACTCGAACCAGCACCCGTATGGGATGCCAGTGCCACAAGCAGAGGCTTAGTCTACTATCTCATAGCACCGGCCCCAACATTTTTTTTTTTTCTGGTACGAGCAAGGCCTTGAAGGACGAATGGCTCCGTGAGCCTGGGGAGTGGAGAGACCACGGCGGGTGAGCAGGAACACAACTCCCAGAGCAGAGAGCACCTCTGCCCGCTGAGAGTCTTGGGCGGGGCTCCGGGGTAGGTGTTGACACTGGTAGAACATGAGCCAAACTGCAATGAGCTGTTAACGTCAGAATCACACTCAGACTTTTCATTTCTTTTAATTAATTAATGTATTTATTTATTTTTATTCCAAAGGCAGAGCAACAGAAAGAGAAAGAGAATCTTCCATCTGCTGCTTCACTCCCCAAATGTATGCAAGAGCCAGGGCTGGACTAGGTCAAAGCCAGAAACACAGAAAGCCATCCAAGTTTGCCATGTGGGTGGCAGGGACCCAAGTACTTAAGCCATCTTGTGCTGCCTCCCAGGACCTGCACTGGCCGGAAGCTCGACTGGAAGCAGAGCAGGGACTTGAACCAAGGCACTCCAATATGGCATGCAGGTGTCAACTGCAGAGCCAAATGCCCGCCCCAGACTTTTCATATCTAAGAATCAATGACTGTTTTCCTTTGTCAACCTACTCAGACTCCAGCTCAACCTTGCCCACATCCCAGAAGCTCAACAGACTTGCTTACTGATGCGTTTTTCTAACTTACTTCAAAGCTTTCTGTCCCAGATTCCCTGCAGAGAGACTAAGCTCACTAATTTCCAGTAACTTCCACAGTGCACACCATTTGTAGCCTTATGGTTGATGGAACAAAGACATAAGCCTCAGCCATTCTGGCCCACTGGTCAAAAGATAGACATTGGAATGTATTCATTGCCCGTGGATCTCAATTGAGACTCACGCCCTATTGCCTTCATACCCCACCCCTACAGCCGCTTGAAAGACCAGTTGCCAGAACACCTGAAAGACCAGTTCCAGGAATTCCCCTCGCCTGCCTGCTGCCCCCTACCCCACCCCCATCCCTAGCCCTCCTAAATATAAAAAGGCCCAGACCCCAGGGGGTCGGGACCTTCTGCCATGTGCTCCATCAGTGTGCACACGGACAGCTGGTCACCCACCTCTAGGAATTTATTTTCTCTGAATAAATTCAGTCTGGCTGTAAATTCGTACACTGCCTCCTCTATTCTGCACCTCTTTTTCTAACACTTATTGTGCCCTGTGTGAGGAAGCACAAATCTTCAACTCTTTTCCTAACAATGGTGGTCACAGAGTGACCGCCGCAGGGCCTTCCACGGGGACACTGTCTGCACTAGGTCTCAGGGACATCTGCAGTTGCACCTTGCTCTTTCTGGATGAGATGTGGGACACGTTTTGGAGGGAGGTGAGCAAGAAGCGAAGTCAGTCCGTCTGGAGCTCTTTCTCCCCACGCACGGGGCTGCTGGTCTGAAAAAGTTGAGCATGCCCTGCCCAAGAAGGAAAGTGCCGCTGCCGCCCTATTGGGACGTCTGCATCACTCCCCGGAGAGCACGGCCCGGTTAGCATGATGACCCAGGGTCTGGCCAGCCCAGGAGTCGGGTGGGAGGCCCTGACACCCAGGCTCCAGGATATGGGATTAAGGAGTCTAGGACAACAATCAGCGGCAAATTTTACTCCAAGCCGAGCAGGCCAGGCACAGGGGAGATGGATTCTTTGCTCTGGGCTATGGAAATGGAACAAGTACAGGTTCGAAGTGGATAGAAGGATAAGAGGAAGCCGGAGAGAGTCCCAAAGCCGAGAGACAAAGCCACAGGCTTCCTCTTGCGGCTTCCTCCAAGAGGGCCTGGCCTGCACAGCTGGGGTTGTCTGCGTCAGGCATGCGTGCACTCAATGGGCATTTACTTACTGGGTTCTGCTGTTCACAGATTAGCAGTGCGCCCAGGGACTTGGATTCTGCAGAGACAGATGCTGAGCTATCTCCGGCTTGTCAAGAACAAAAAGGCCACTGAGAATCCCAAGGAGCAAAGATGAGGAAGAGAGGCGAAGAGGAAGAGGAAGATTGCCCTCTGCCCTGGGAGCAGGCCCTGGTTCTCAGGGAGCCAACCGCTGGCTGCGCACAGAGCCACGGTGCACCAGAAGGTGATCACTGTCTGACTGTTGCAGCTTTGTAGCACTTACTGGGTGCCAGGTGGTGGGTAATTCTTAAATTATTAATTCCTTTTATCTGCCTGCAACCTCATCAGGCAAACACAGTTATTCTTTTCATCGTTCAAATAAGGAAACTGAGGCACAGCCTCTTTTCCCGTGTCCAGGAAGGTGACCAGATCAAGGCATCCAGACTGGGGCACAAGGAACCAAACTGAGCTCCTGGTGTGCCAGCTGCACCCTGAGCCCTCTCCCAGGCCCCGGAACGGCCCTTCTGGGGGACCAGGTGCCGGCAGCCAGCTTCGCACCTGCGCAGAGAGGCCTCTGTACAGCACGCACATCTTTCCATGGTAGTCCTGCAGCAGAGGCGAGGCTGGGCTGAGTGTGTTTCAACGACAGGCCGTGGCCTACAGACCCTCTCTACAATGCTTCGGGGTTCTCAGCGATCTTCTGAGAATGTATCTCCCCGTCCCTTACCTCCCCCCAGAAAGCTCCGTCACCAAACCTGCAGCGCTGAGCCCTGCTGTGAACCCACCTCCAGGAGTGGAGCCTTCGCTCTGCCACCCCCAGGCAGGCACTGGCTCACGGCTGCAGGGGACACCAAGGGGCGGCATGCAATGTGGTGCTGGTGTGACAGTGCGTGTTTCTCTGATAGAGACACAGGAAGAGTCGGCAGTGGGTGAGCACTGCCCAGCTGCAGGGGCGATGCCCCAGCAACAGGGAGAACCAGGAAGGCTGTCTGGAGCCCGGCCAGGAGTGCAGCTCTGCCAGCTCCCACTGCAGGGGCTCTGTGTCGGGGGCGCCACCCCTGGGCCACTGCCTCTCGCCTTGTCTCCCTAGCTAATTTTAAAGATGTTCTCAAACAGCCACATTTCATAGGAAATAAGATCTGAAAAGTCGTGCATCAAATAGTCACCACGGTTATTTGAAGGGAGCTCCTGTTCCATCCCTGGGGATCCCCTGCAGAACGGGGATCTTGAATCCACAAGGCAGCAGGTGTCTCCTTTATTATACAAACAGGAAACTGAGGCTCAGCCCTAGGAGACCGCCCAAGGTCACACAGCAAGTGGCAGGGCCAACATTTGACACAAAAGCCTAGCCTCTTGCTCACTTGGCCTCGACTCCACAGCTGCCCTGAGTGCGCATGGCCGTCAGCAATGCTCCCTGGAGGATGACAGGATTCCATGCCCCGCCACAGGAGGAGTCCAGACTGCCAGCGGCCCCGGGCCATTGCGACACATTCAGAAACCGGCCTCTGATCATTCACCCGGCTTCAGTCCACAACTCCAGACACTGGCTGGGGTAAGTCCAGGCCCGCTGGATTTAATACATGCATTGCTGGCCCTGGTAAGGCCCTGGGCACTAGGTTATTATAATGCGCCAGAGGCCCTTGTCTTTTAATTCAGCCTGTTTCTAACTGACATGATGAAAGTTGTGGCAGAAGCCTTCCCAAGGTCAGAAGAAAAGAGAGAGAGGCATCTGGTACCTGCTTGCCTATGAATGCCTCATTGTGTCGTTCATTGTGTAGTTAACTCTCTGCTTATATGTAACCAGGTCCGGGTTCTGCTTGCGAGTACAAAGCAATGGTGTTAACCTTTGGCAGACAGCTTACAGCTCTGCATTTGTGTGGAAAAAATTATCAGTAACTGTGTACACATGTGCAGTATTGTATCCATTCCTGCGGCCACCATTAGAATATCCAAGCAGGGGGCTGGTGCTGTGGTGTAGCGGGTAAAGCTGCCGCCTGCAGAGCCGGCATCCCGAGTGAGCACCAGTTTGAGTCCCTGCTGCTCCATTTCCAATCCAGCTCTCTGCTATGGCCTGGGAGGGCAGTGGAAGATGGCCCAAGTCCTTGGGTCCCTGCACCCACATGGGAGACCCAGAGGAGGTTCCTGGCTCCTGGCTTCTGATCGGCTCAGCTCCAGTTGTTGTGGCCATTTGGGGAGTGAACCAGCAGATGGAAGACCTCTCTGTCTCTACCTCTCTCTGTAACTGTCTTTCAAATAAGTAAAATAAATCTTTTAAAAATGATAAAAGACTACTTCCTACTCAAAGGCCTTGTCTACATGACTCCTGCTCCAATCAGCCTTGGACAAAGCAAAATAACTTCTCCCCAGAGGCAGGGAGCACCGATTCCAGGAAATGAGGCCTGGGTTTGCTTTCTGGGTTCTGCCATCCCTTAGCTGCAGGGCCTTGGGCAAGGCCCCCGCCCCCAATTCCCCACCCCCACTTCTGGGAGCATCAGATACTTTCCCTGACCATGGAGGGACAAAACCTCCCAATCCCTGGGCCCCCGAGGCAGAGGCTTGGATGAGATCCCAAATGTACAGTGCCTGGTTTGGCCCCAGCATGTGAAGGGAGCTCCCTCCCCTGTGCTGGGGCAATTGAAGGGGCACCCTGGGGTGCTCAGGGGCACCTTCCAGGGCTCAATTAAGGACTTGGAAGGTAACATCTGGAGGCAGATGTTATATCCGGGTCCTTAGCAAGTATTTCTTAAGCACCAGCTCTGTGAAGGGAAAAAACGCAACCCGATGCCTGATCCACTGTGGGGGAAAAAGGAGTCGGCACACAGCCTTCAAGTCTGAAAGGAGAGAAAGGACAGGCGGACAAGCAAAGCAAGCAGAGCAGAGACGGAGCTGGACGGAGCTGAGTTCAGAACGGAGAGCTCTCCCCCTTCAGCGTCTCGTCCTACTCCTCCCCCAGCGCTGCGGCGGTCGCTGGGAGCGACACTCCATCTTCTAAGTACATCTCATTACGCCAGCAAAGCACCCTCTCCCCCAACCCAGGCCTCCCACCCTCAAGCAGGACGCACGGCCCCAGACCACGATGACTGGAACCCAGCTTCGGAGGAGGCACGCTGAGTGTAGTCCCAGTTCCACACCAACTGCCTGGCCATAGGTGTGCTGGGGAGCTCGCTGAGCCTCAGACCCCCTCCTCTGCCTGATGGGGACAGTCAGCGGCCCTCGCCTTCTGTGATGGGGACAGTCAGCGGCCCTTGCCTTCTATGATGGGGACAGTCAGCGGCCCTCGCCTCGGAGGACGGTCGACAAGTCACGGAGAACACTTACAGTCTCACCTCACTGCCTGGCAACAGCATCGCTGTTTGCATAATCATCCCTCTAGAACCAGGCTGCCTGGTTTGGAAACCTGGCTCAGCTGTTACGAGCTGTGGGACTTTGGGCTAGTTACTTTACCTCTCTGTGCCCAGTTTCCTTCTTGGGGCTTAATTATCCGTACTGCTAGCATTCAGCAAGGTGATCTTTCCATTTTCTCTCATCTTCAGAATTTCCATAGGGTTGTTGGGAGTTAAGTGAACTATACATATTCATACGTATTATGTCCTGTGTCTTTCTTAGACGTCACCTGACATCCAGAAAGCACGATATGAATGCTTGCTGTTATTATTGTTTTAATTCATACAGATCATTAGTTAATAAATGTGAATCCAAGGCTGGTGTTAGGCCTGATGGTTTGAGTCCTGGTTCCAGTTCCTGACTCCAGTTTCCTGCCAGTGCAGACCCTGGGGGGCAGTGGTGATGGCTTCAGTAAGTGGGCATCTGCCACCTACATGGGAGACATGGATTCAGTCGCAGCTCCTGGCTTTGACACCTCAGCCATTGCAGGCATTTGGGGGGTGAACCATAAGAAAGGAGAGCAGGTCCTTTCTCTCTCTCTCTCTCCCTGCCTCTTAAATAAAATCATCGTTAAATAAAGGGAAACATACAACAAACAAAATAGGATGCTAGGAAAACAGGAAAAGGCTATAAGGTGTGCTGAAGGTGGAAACGGGGCTTCTGCTTGGCCAGAACCCCTCTGAGTGGAGCGTTTAAGGAGGTGGGGTGCAAGCTGTGCAGGGTCTGGGGCCGGGCGTCCCAGTGCAGCCGCAAAAGAGCAGAAATCCCTGCCATCCTGCAGCCTGCTCAGCACGGAGGTCCACCCAAGGTCACCTTGGAAAGGTCAGGTCCTCCACAAACCACCTTACTCCCGCCCTAATAGCTCACTAATCCCAGTCAAGCACAATGTGTGGAGTTTTTTTTTTTTTTTTTTTTTAAACTCGACCTCAGTTTACAAATGTGCAAAGTGCACAGGTTCTAAGGTGAGGCCATGCCTGGTGTTGTCTGCAGAAGCGCTGCCTGGTGGAGTTGAGGTGAGCCTGGGCAAGCAGTAGGGGAGCTGGGGAGAGGCGTGTGTGCAGGTACCGTGGCTCTGCCTGTGACGTCATCAACACGCGTAGAGTCCAGGGCAGTCAGGAGCCACCTGACAACAGCTAAGACCCAAGAGGCTCCGTGGCTGCCCTGAGCAATTCAAGGCAGGAGGAGCCCTAGGTGCAGAGCATGGCTCCTGCCTCAGTGACCTTTGCCCTGCTCCGTGTAGCCCCCCACTGCGCCGAGGTTCCTGGAGGCGCTCTACCGCACTCGGCTCACAGCAACCCTTGGAGACCACCACTGATATCTCCATTTACAGAGGAGACACTGAGACTTAGAGACGGTAAGACCTTGCTCCAAGCCCTGTGGGATCGGAAGCAGCTCTGCTGTGCCTCCGGAGATCTTGTTCCGCCCTCGAAGGCATGACCGTGCACTCTCTTTCTCCAGTCGCTGCTTCCAGCCAGTTATGGTACAGATACCCACCCAGGATGTGGCGGGGTAAGTGCTTCCTCCACATGCAGTACCTGGTAGGTACTCAGCAAACATCAGTTGTTCAAGATTCAAGCTCGGTGTTTGTGCCCTGTATCGTCTACGGGGTGTCCATCCAGACATCTGTCTGTGTCCACAGGAGCCTGGGCCCTGGGCCTCTTCCCACGATTCCCGGTGCCTGTGGGCTGCCCTTGTTAAAGCCTCATCACCATGACAACCTGCCCTCTTTCAGAAACAGGCATACACTCATGGTGGATGGATTAGGGTTGGGGAGACATAGCTAGGCTGGGAACAGTAAGAAAGAGATAACAGAGACGGACAAATACAGAGAAAATCAGAGAAGTGGAAAGAGAAGAAAGACATCAGCCGTGGGGTGCTGTGGAGGAGGAGCAGTGGCCAGAAGCCTTCTGTCCTGGCTTCCTGACGCTCAGGTGGTGCTGGGAAGAGAACCTGAAGACCTAGTGCCACAGTGTGGGTCTGGTCTAGAGTGTTCTCCCGCAAGGGCTCACATGATGGCCGCTTGGTCCTGAGTGTGGCCGTGTAACAGGTGGCGGGACCCGTAGAAGGGGGAGCCGAGTGGAAAGTCCTGGGACCCCAAGTTAATTCTCAAGAAAGTGAGCTGCTTTTCCAAATCGCTATCTGGCTTCCTGTCTGGAGATCCGATCTCTTCCCCCACCAGGAGCTTCTGCCATGGTGAAGCCATCTACTGTGCGATCTGGGTGTGACTCCCCCCACCACGAGCCAGAGCCGGAGCCAGTGCAGGTGCCGAGCCCTTACACCTCCAGAACTGTGAGCTAAATAAGCCTCTTCTCTTTCTGAAGTCACCTGGCCTCAGGGACTTTGTCCTGGAGATGGAAACAGACGAAGACACTGAGCTTAGAGCCTTTGCTGCAAGAACCAGCTCTGGGGCCTCAGTCTCCCCCTCTGCCTGTGTTCTTTCATGTCTGATAGGCTGCATTTAGGATTCCTCGACCGAATCGCCCTGGGTCAGAAGACACTCCCACTCACAGGCAAAGCACAGAGTTTATTCCAATCAGGACAAGGTGCGTTGCAGGAGAGCGCGCAGCCCACATCGCAGACATGGGATAAACAACCTCACAATAAATTATGGGCCAGCGGACCTTTCCCTCCCAGGCCGGCTCGCCACACCAGACCATTTGGCCAGTCTCAACGGGGATCAGGCAGGCTGGGACCAGCCAGGAGGGCTTTCAGCTGCAGAGCGAGATCTGCCCAGACCCAGATTTTCCCCTACAGCTTCCAAGCGGCAGAGATGAGCGCAGCAAGTCCACAGGAGGTCAACACCAGGAGACACACAGGGGTCTTTCCCGTGTCCCTCCCCCTTCAAAGTCAGCTGTGTCCCCCAGGAAGCCTCACGGGGGTGTTCTGGCCTGGGTGATTAAGCTGGCTCCTGGTGTCAGGCAGCAGAGCCGTCTTGGTAATTCTCGCTGATCCAGGCCAGAAAGACATTGAGCTCTCCCAAGGACTTGACGGCAGCCACGCGGGCCTCCATCTGAAACCAAGGAAGCCACAGTCAGCCCATGCCTCCCCAGACCCTGCACCCCTTCTCAAACAACTCAAGCCATAGTTCATCATCCAATGTATTTGCATAGCATCATCCTATAGGCAACGCCAATTTTTGTGCACAAATCATGTTGGCTTCTTCTAATAAAAATTAACTTCTTTGCTGGCCAGTCATTGGCTTGTCTTCTTTCTCACATTGGCTTCTCTTGTCCCAGAAAGTCTTTTTTTTTTTTTTTTTTTTTTTTTTTTTTTTTGACAGGCAGAGTGGACAGTGAGAGAGAGAGACAGAGAGAAAGGTCTTCCTTTGCCGTTTGTTCACCCTCCAATGGCCGCCACGGCCGGTGCGCTGATCCAAAGCCAGGAGCCAGGTGCTTCTCCTGGTCTCCCATGGGGTGCAGGGCCCAAGCACTTGGGTCATCCTCCACTGCACTCCCGGGCCACAGCAGAGAGCTGGCCTGGAAGAGGGGCAACCGGGAAAGAATCTGGTGCCCCGACCGGGACTAGAACCCAGTGTGCCGGCGCTGCTAGGTGGAGGATTAGCCTATTGAGCCACGGCGCCGGCCCCCAGAAAGTCTTAATCCCCATGGTGCTGGGACAGCCTGGGGTCCCCATCTGATACAGTAAAGCACCAGGGCCTGAGGGCGAGTGTCCCGTCCGAGCTCACCCTGCAGGAGAACCCCGGAGCTGGAACTGGAACCGCAGTGTCCTAGCGTACTCCACCGCCTTCCTCTGCAGACCGGAAGGAGGCAGTGGGCTCTTCAGGCACAGCTTGTGGAGCCAGCCAGCGTGGGAGCAAACCCTGTGTTCACCATTCAGGTGCAGTATGAACTTAGTTTGCTCACCCAACTTGTGCCTCGTTTCCTAACTTATCCAATGCAGGCAATGACTCACCACCTTGCCGTGAAGAGTAAGTGTGAATGCTTGTAGAGTGTTTAGAGCAGTACCTGGCCTACAGGGACAGCTAGCAACTTTTTGCTGTTGCCATAACAGTATCCCAACCTCCCCACAAAGAAACAGAGCCCTGCACAAGCAAACCCCTACCCCCTTCCACATCCGAGCATTGGCTCATTTGGGAGAGAACTCGGGCCTCAGTACTGAGCTACCAAGCCAGAGATCTGCACTGTAGCAAGATCTGCAGACGGAGGCCGGCGCCGCGGCTCACTAGGCTAATCCTCCGCCTAGCGGCGCCGGCACACCGGGTTCTAGTCCCGGTCGGGGCGCCGGATTCTGTCCCAGTTGCCCCTCTTCCAGGCCAGCCCTCTGCTGTGGCCAGGGAGTGCAGTGGAGGATGGCCCAAGTGCTTGGGCCCTGCACCCCATGGGAGACCAGGATAAGTACCTGGCTCCTGGCTCCTGCCATCGGATCAGCGCGGTGCGCCGGCCGCAGCGCGCCGGCCGTGGCGGCCATTGGAGGGTGAACCAACGGCAAAAGGAAGACCTTTCTGTCTCTCTCTCTCACTGTCCACTCTGCCTGTCAAAAGATCTGCAGACGCCGCAGGAGACACACTGCTTCTGCACTGCCATCCGCAGGAGAAGCGCTGTGTCTGCAGCACGCGGGCCGGGACCTGACGGCAGGTGCAGACCACAGGGGCACCTCCCGGACCCACACCTTGAGCGTAGCAGCCTGGGATTCCTGCTGCTCTTTGCTCCCTCTGCATCATCTCCACCTTAAGCAGCGTGCACTTTCCGCAAGTTATAACACAGGTCAGGGCTGCTATGTGAGGCTGTGGTGTGCAGGGTGGGCGTTCAGCCTAGCAGTTTAGATGCTGGTTAAGCTACAGCCTACATCAGTGTACCTGGGTTCGGTTCCCAGCTACAGCTCCGGACTCTGGCTTCCTGCCAACACAGATCCCGGGAAGCAGCAGGCACTGACTCATATAACTGGGTTCCTACCACTCACACAAGAGACCTGAATGGAGTTGCCAGCTCCTGGCTTCCACTTGGCCCAGCCCTGGCCACTGCAGGCATTGGGAGAGTGAACTAGTAGGTGGGAGCCCTCTCTCTCTCTCTCTCTCTCTCTCTCTCCCTCTCTTAGTGGAGGGATGATGGAGGAGAGGAGCCCAGGGAAGTAGCCAGTTCAGTAAGACCAACGAGCCCTTTGCACTCACACTCAAGCAGCAAGGTCCTCACTTGAAACTTGTTTAGCAAACGAATGAATTTGAGTCCAGAGGAGGCTGCAGGGCTGCCGCCCTCTCGATCAAGCTTCTACTCTCAGTTCCCACCTTCCTCATGACCTTACCTGATTATAGTTGTTGTGAATGATTTGGGTCACGTTGGTGGCTTCCTCCCTGCAGTGACACCGTCCCTGCACCTGCTGTGATGGAGGAGGGGCAGCACCCATCAGAGGACCTTTCCGCCCGCCATCTCCCCCATGTGAGCCGTACCACTTCTCCCCCTCCCAGGGTGAGAGCCAGGGGAGTAAACTCAGGTAGGGTGGCCAGCGGGGAGTGCAGCCAGTGTGTAGACTCTGCCTGCTTGGGACCATTGGCTTTTGCTTTTTCTGGATCTACACCCCCGAGTCTGTTAGCACCGGGACAGCAGGCACCACCTCTATCTTGCACTCTCTGAATGCAACATCCCACAAGGTAGGCACTCAGCAAAAAAATTTACTGAGCTAATGAATTAAATAATTGGCTATATGAATCCATTGAAGTTCATGGTCATGCTAATGCAAGTAGGACAGGGGCCTATAACAATTTGAGACTCTGAGACCCAGAGAGATGAAGTCCTTCCCACACAGTCACACAGGAAATCATCTGCAGGAATGGAGCTAGGACTTGTGCTCCAAGTTTTTGTTTATTTCGTTTTCCTTTCCAATGCTGGATTTTAAGCTCGTAGTGGATTCATGGGTGACCCTTAGGGCTAGGCTAAATCAAGAGACTAGACGTGGTTTGGAAACAAAAGGCCAGAAACAACTGGTGAGACTGGGTTCCAGGACACATCTCTCTCCCAGGCCTGGAGGGGCCACTTCAGGAACACTGGACATGAGCCAGTCCCCCCAGGAGGTCTGATGGGCCGTCAGGGGGCCCTGGGAGAAGTGTGACCCCTGGAAGAGGCCGCCTGCCTGCCAGTGACGGGGCAGGGGATTTCCTTGGCCTCCAGCTGGGGCCAGCGCATCCTGGGCCCTCCCGGGGCAGACGCCAAGCAGATGCTCGGGATCCTGACACCGTGACTCACACACTGCTGCACGGTCTTCTGCATGTAGAGGAAGGAGTTGGCAATGCTGCTGATTCGCCTCAAGATGTGCGGGTCCGGCTCCTGGTGGTCCTTGAACACCCTGTCCATGTAGAACGCCAGGAGGCTCCTGGTCACGCAGCACACATCTAACGGCTGCAGACACAAAGCAGAGAAGCCGCACAGGCCCCCGGCTCTTCCATCTGACAGACCTGGGAGAGCTCAGTGGGGGCGGCAAGAAGGCAGAGAACTGAAAGTCGTTTTTCAAAATTCCTAACGGTCTCAGAGTGTTCCTCTCCTCTCGCCACATCAAAGCCGCCCAGGACACAAGCAATGAGCAGAGACCCCAGTTTACCCGCCTCTTGCCATATGGCCAAGAGAGAGGCTAACAAAGAACGTGGCTGGAAGCCAGTCGGGGACCAGAATTCTCCATCCAGCAGCTACAGCACAGCGTCCCCGACTTCTGCTCACGTCCTTCCAGGAACCGGGCGTCTCCCTCTGCGGAGGGCTGATGGCCAAGCAGCTTTCTTGGAAAACACTCTCCTACATCCAGAAGCTGAAGCCGGCTTCTCTGTGGTGCCTCGCGGCCACCTCCAGCAGTCCCTCCTCCCACCATGAGGACAGCGTGCCTGCCTCAGTGCCCCCCACTGGATTCCCTTCCCATGTGGCCTTTTTAGACTCCACAGATCACTAGAATGGGCTGAAATTTCCAAGAGAGCAGACTGACACCTGCCAGGATGGGTACATCCGGGGAGAGGGGAGGTACACTGCCTGCAGGGTGCAGAACTGAGAAGGCACCACCCAGACAAGCTGGCTACACAGTTTCTCTCTGGTAGTTTGCACTGCAGAGAGAGCCGGTGAATGATGCCGCAGAAGATTTACCGTTCAGCCTAAGTAGGGAGTGGTTCAGGGACGGGACAGGGCATCCATCATCATTAGTGGTAAAGGAGCACCATCGCTTTGGCCCCAAGACAGCTGTTCCTAGATGGCCTTAAACTCTATTCGCAACACAAAACCCATCTCCTCCTCTGCCGCTGCTGGTTCCCTTAACCCGCCTCTGAGATACCAAACTCTGTGGCTCTACAAATAGGAACAGGGTAGAAAACAGGAAGGGAGGAAGGGCAGGAGGGAGAGAGGGACGATGATGAAGATCTGAATCCCCGTTAGCTCCTTTCCTTGCTCCAGAGCTCCTGGATCCAGGAGAAGGAAGCTGGAGACGGAGGCGCATGCATGGGGCTCCACGGCTGGCTTAGCCACCAGCGAGTCCTTCTCCCTCCCAAGGGCTCAGTGACCTTATCTGAAAGTGTTGGTCTAAGAATAGATGGCGTTCCTCCCAGCCATGCTGTCTAAGGAGTCTCTTACGCAGTTGGTTAGAATATGATTTACTAAGTAGGTACATCTACCCGCCACAAATGAGTCACTGCCTGGAAGAATTATGGAGGTCTCCCTGACCTATGTGGAGACGGTGAGGAAATCGCTCATTACAGAGACCTTGCACTCTGTCACATAAATTCCTGAAAAGCCAGATCTTTCTAGAATGTTCTCAAGGACTGGAGGAGCTCACTCTTGGGGTAGGTGTTGTGGTGCAGTGAGTTAAGTCATCACTTGGGACACAGGCACCCCATATTGGAGTGCCAGTTTGAATCCTGGTTATTCCACTTCCAATCTAGCTTCCTGCTAGTGCACCTGGGAGGCAGTGGGTGATGGCTCAAGTGCCTGGGTCCCTGCCACCCACATGGGAGATCCGGAATGAGTTCTGGGCTCCTGGCTTCAGCCCAGACTAGCCCTGGTTGTTATGGACATTTGGGGAGTGAATCAGCAGATGAAAGATCTCCCCCTCTCACTCCTTCTCCCTCTCTTTGTTGCTAATAAAATAAAAATAAATGAAAGCACCACTCATGGCCCCTTTTGTAGAGTGAATTATCCCCGGCAAGGTACAGTACACTCAGCACCGCTTGCCTGGACAGCTGCACCGGAGTCCTCCCTGGCAACCTCACCAGGCAGTCTTTCTAAAACATGTTGTGGCCACAGAGTTTTGGGCTCAAAAATACCAAGCAACCATTGCCTTGATTACAGGACTAGAGCTCAGCCTGCTTTTCAAATCCCTTGCCTCCAGGAGATTTCTCTTCCTCGGTCCTTACCACTCCCCTCGACGCTCTGTGTATCACAAACCTGCCACCTCACTGTCCCTGGTGCAGGTTTTGCCCTCACTGACTTTACACCCATGCCCCGTGCCAATCCACTAATCTAGACTCTCCTTAGCTTTTAAGTCACGGTTCATTTTCTCAGCTCCCCCTTCTTTCAAAAACCACTCCCAAGCCACCACATCCTGTGCCCTCGGAGCACCGGCATTTCCATGAGCTCAAGGGCAGTGGCACTGCTCAGACTGCCAGGGACCACAGTATTCCCCAACTCCTACCCTGCACATAAGACGCCTGTGCACAGAGGACAGCCCGGAGAATAGGGGTGAGAAAGGGACAGAGTGGGGACTCCTTTTTCAGCCAAGGGGCCCTTTGACCATGAAGATGAGCATGCAGGAAAGAGCAGACACAGGCCAGTACCTTAATGCCCTGCAGGCTGTCCAGTGCAGACAGGATGGTGATGTTTTGGAAGGTGTCATTGGCTTGCTGTGGAGGGAAACAAGAGCAGACGCAAGTGCTGAGCACGCCCGTGTTCAGAGCAGGACCCTACCCTTCAAGGTAGCACGCCCCCGGCCCAGCCCTCACCCCGGCCCGTACTCACTATGGCTCTTTGGATGTCTTGGAAACTCTCTTGCAGGTGGCGCATGTCCATGGAGATTGGACATCTCCTGAGACCACGGAGGTGCCCTGAGCACAGGACAAGCGTGATGCCCAGGAGCCAGAGGGGGACACCCTGCACCTTCATATCCTGCACACAGGGGTGCACGTCAGCTGCCCAGCCTGCGTAGAGAGTGATGAAGAGAAGACTCCTGACCCACACCCCCTGGGGACCAGGCAGGGCAGGCCAAGAGAGAACAAGACTCAAGACCTCAGCCAGTGGAGTCTCAGGGGTGTGTGTCTCCTCCTTCTTCCGTGAGTCAGTCAAATATGAGCCCTCTCCTCCCCACACACCCCCACTCCCTCCTCAACTGCCCCCCCAGGGCACGATGCAGCTCTCTCTTGGGTCCCAGCGTGGAGATCTGTGTGTATATCACTCTTCTATGACTCAACACAGCTCACTTTGTCAACAGGAGTGAAGAGCATTGTTTTTAATAAGTCAAATCGGAAAAATGCCCTAGGAATTAGGCAACAGATCTGAAAAACCATGAAAGCACATTTGGTTTTTAATGTTTGCCCCCAAAATAGAAGACACCCTTTTCTTATATAATCTCCTAATGTGCCTCTGCTTAAAGTCAGTGCTGTGCCAGCTCTGCAGATTTCACCTCCTGCAAAATGATGCCCCCTCCTCCTAACTCCCGGTGAGGAGCTAGGGAGCGCAAGCCCCCCGGGAGTCCTAGCTGGAGGCTTCTCGTCTGTTCCTCCTGGAGCCAGCGAATGACAGGGACGCGTCTGCAGCCAGCTCATTCCTAGGCAGAGCAGTTGCCTCTTCTAACCCTCTCGCCTTCCTTGCCTCTGTCCCTCTGCGTCTTCCCTTACCCACCCTAAATCGCATCCTACGATGCGCAGAGAAAAGTGCATAATCCACCGTGGCACAGCTCGCTGTGTTCTCTTTCTCTGATCTTCCTTCCACCCTCCGGGTGGCACAAGCATCACAGGCAGAGCCCAGCCTTCAACGTGGGTCTGATGTCCACACACGTGACGAGACCAGCCCCTGCCCGGCACCCTCCATGCTTGCAGCCGTGTGTGCTGGGGTCAGGATGGTGAGTGTGGACATGGAAGAGAGGAGGACACTCACACAATTAGCTGAGGGGCTGCACAGGCCCTCCTCCCACCTCCCACCCCCGGCCACAGTCACAGCGGCTGTGACTCTGAAGAGCTGTTCCTGCTCCTCCCCCACGACCCATCGTGGGCCCTGGGCCCCTGCTCTAGAAAGAAACAGAATCCTCGTCCTGCCCTAGCTGGATCTGCTTCCCAGTGAGCACACAGGTGTGTACCGGGAGTCTGCCACAAGGCAGCCATCACACCGGAGGCCCTTCTTCCATTGTCTCAACCTCTTTCTGGCCAAGCAAGGACAGAAACCCCACTGGCAGGGGCGTGTGTGGGGCACCCCCAAAGCTCTGCCCCTCTAAAGGCAACTCCGGCACCCTGAGCCAGTTAGAGGGTGCACGGGCCAGACATACCACCGGTGCCAGGCACCTGCCAAACATCTTACCAAGTGTCTCATCCAGGGTTCACAGGCCCCCCATTCCAGTCCCATTTCAACAAGAAGAGAACAGAGACAGAGGCGGGAAGGCGCCCTACGCCAGCCAGGACTTGAAGGAAGGCAGATGGGTCCTGGGGCCCGTTCTCTTCTCTGCTGCCTTGCCCCACTGACAACCCTTACCCCCAGTCAGACAGGCACCTGCTCCTGATCGGGTCCCACAGAACCAGCAGCATGCCTTACATTTAAAGAGATAGTTGATACTGCAAGAAAGAAGGTGGCACATTAAAGTGCCCAGTGCAGTTCCTGGAACAAAAGCATGATAGGAAAGATGTCAGGTGCCTGCCCTGCCCTCCCTGCCGGCTGTCTGCTCAGGCCCCAGGAGGTGCACCCTGTGCAGGGTCTCCGTCCCCTCTCCACAAAGCAGCCAGTGCCCCAGCATGGTCGCAACTGCCCATCTCCCCCCGGCACCTTGAAGGAGGCGGCCTCGGGGGAGCAGGACTCGCAGCCGCTCGGGGGTGGACGATCAGCTTCGGCTCTCGCTTCGGCTCTCGCCGCGCCGGGCAACTGTTCCCCGCGTCTTGTCGCCCTGCTCTTTCCCATGTGGGAAGGGCTGGTCACTTTTATGAAGGTGCATCAGCGGAAATGCTGTCAGCGTCGACTGGGTGGAAGTGATTTCTCTCCTCATTTCTTCAGCACCTCTTTTCCCTAATTGTTTTCATGTCTTCTTTTCATCCGTCTTTGTGATGGAGCTGATTAATCGTTATTAAGAAATGCCTCTTTCTCCCGGGTCCTGGCATGCAGTTTCTGGGGAAAATAAAAAAAATCACCATGCAAATGAGACTGTCTGACAAGCCTGTGTCCACACAGAGAAACCCCAGTGAGGTCACTTTCCTGAGAGCCGTGGCTTGCCACCAGCCGTGCCCTGCAGGCAAAGTCATGAAAGCATTCTTCAGAAGGCAACGCCCTGCCTGCCAGCTACCAGTCCCATGGGACTCTGCAGGTGCCCCTGGCTCCCGCTCAATCCATCTCCCAGAAGCTGCACAGAGCTACTAAGCACCTACTGTGTGCCAGGCACATGCTGGGTGCTCTCCACACGTCATTTTGTGTCACTTCACAGGGAATGTTTTCTTCTCTCCTGAATGCAAGATTTCTTTGCTTCTCCTCCATCTCCTCCCCTGAGCAGTGCTTCCGCTCTTTTTTTTTTTTTTTGGCCGGGCAGAGTTAGACAGTGAGAGAGGGAGAGACCAAGAGAAAGGTCTTCCTTCCATTGGTTCACTCCCCTAATGGCCGCTACGGCCGGCGCTGTGTCAATCCAAAGCCAGGAGCCAGGTACTTCCTCTCAGTCTCCCATGCGGGTGCAGGGACCTAAGCACTTGGGCCATCCTCCACTGCCCTCCCAGGCCACAGCAGAGAGCTGGCCTGGAAGAAGAGCAACCAGGACTAGAACCCGGCACCCCGACCAGGACTAGAACCCGGGATGCCAGCGCCGCAGAGTGCTTCCACTCTTGATCAGTGCAGAGAGAGAAGGCGAGACTGGAAAGTAGAGGTGCCGAAGACAGCCAGCGGCAGTGCTGGGAGCAGAACCTGGAATCCTTGCTCTTGGGCCAGAAGGTGCATTATTTAACTTTTTTTTTTTTTTAAAGATTGATTGATTCATTTGAAAGGCAGAGAGTTACAGAGAGAGGAGCGACACAGAGAGATCTTCCATCTGCTGGTTCACTCCCCGAATGGCCGCAACAGCAGGACTGAGCCAGGCCGAAGCCAGGAGCCAGGAGCTTTATCCAGGTCTCCCACGTAGGGGCAGGGACCCAAGCATTTGAGCCATCTTCTGTTGCTTTCCCAGGTGCACTATGGGGGAACTGGATCAGAAGAGGAGCAGGCAGGTTTTGAAGTGGCCGCTTAAGCTTTTTATACACACTTGACCACGAAATCCAAGGGTCAGGGTTTAGGGCAATGTAAAGACAGGAAATGAACAGCTTCCTCCCCAAACACAGCTTCCTGGAATAAACACAGCTCTTGGGGCCAGCGTTGTGGTGAAGTGGATAAAGCCATCATCTGCCATGCTGGCATCTCTTATGGGCCACTTGTTTGAGTCCCAGCTGCTCCACTTCTACTCCAGCTCCCTGCTGATGGTCTGGGAAAAGCAGCAGAAGAAGAGCCCAAGTGCTTGGACCCCTGCCACCCACGTGGGAGACCTGGATGAAGCTCTTGGCTCTGGCTTCTGCTTGGTCCAGCCCTGGCTGTTGTTGCCATCTGGGAAGTGAACCAGCAGATAGAAGATCTCTCTCTCTCTAATTCTTCTTTTCAAATAAGTAAATAAATAAGTCTTTAAAATTTTAAATAAACCCTGGATCCCTTTTCTGAGATACTGGATAAGCTACTTAAGACCTTTCTGAAGGCCGGCACTGCGGCTCACTAGGCTAATCCTCAGCCTGCGGCGCCCGCACCCTAGTCCCAGTCGGGGCGCCGGATTCTGTTCCTGGTTGCTCCTCTTCCAGGCCAGCTCTCTGCTGTGGCCCGGGAGTGCAGTGGAGGATGGCCCAAGTGCTTGGGCCCTGCACCCCATGGGAGACCAGGAGAAGCACCTGGCTCCTGGCTTCGGATCAGCGCGGTGTGCTGGCTGCAGCAGCCAATGGAGGGTGAACCAATGGAAAAGGAAGACCTTTCTCTCTATCTCTCTCTCTCACTGTCCACTCTGTCAAAAAAAA